>NC_086380.1:1350573-1950573 GCF_036588685.1 Mytilus trossulus
ACTAAAAGGAATTTGGGTGCACTTCCTGTCTTCTATGTTTACGGTACGCCCAAAGTGCCAGTTGGATATTCAAATTTTATATCAAAAATCGACCCGAGACCGCTTAAATGAGTTGAGACCCCCCTGGTCTTTCAATGACTATAAAAGTCAACCAAATCATTGACTCTGTATATATGAAGGTTGTATTAGATGGATTTTTGAGAATAACGTCATCTTCAATATCTACGGAGGGCTAAGATTGTCACTTTTCAGTCAAAAAATGTCAAATTTTTAGGACAAAGGGGCACAGGGTTATGGTGAGAGCCCCCTGATCTCTCAATCTTTCTAATATTTTACAGACATTTAGTCAATAGGAAGATACAAACGTGACTAAAAGGAATTTGGGTGCACTTCCTGTCTTCTATGTTTACGGTACGCCCAAAGTGCCAGTTGGATATTCAAATTTTATATCAAAAATCGACCCGAGACCGCTTAAATGAGGTTGAGACCCCCCTGGTCTTTCAATGACTACAAAAGTCAACCAAATCATTGACTCTGTATATATGAAGGTTGTATTAGATGGATTTTTGAGAATAACGTCATCTTCAATATCTACGGAGGGCTAAGATTGTCACTTTTCAGTCAAAAAATGTCAAATTTTTAGGACAAAGGGCACAGGGTTATGGTGAGAGCCCCCTGATCTCTCAATCTTTCTAATATTTTACAGACATTTAGTCAATAGGAAGATACAAACGTGACTAAAAGGAATTTGGGTGCACTCCTGTCTTCTATGTTTACGGTACGCCCAAAGTGCCAGTTGGATATTCAAATTTTATATCAAAAATCGACCCGAGACCGCTTAAATGAGGTTGAGACCCCCCTGGTCTTTCAATGACTATAAAAGTCAACCAAATCATTGACTCTGTATATATGAAGGTTGTATTAGATGGATTTTTGAGAATAACGTCATCTTCAATATCTACGGAGGGCTAAGATTGTCACTTTTCAGTCAAAAAATGTCAAATTTTTAGGACAAAGGGCACAGGGTTATGGTGAGAGCCCCTGATCTCTCAATCTTTCTAATATTTTACAGACATTTAGTCAATAGGAAGATACAAACGTGACTAAAAGGAATTTGGGTGCACTTCCTGTCTTCTATGTTTACGTACGCCCAAAGTGCCAGTTGGATATTCAAATTTTATATCAAAAATCGACCCGAGACCGCTTAAATGAGGTTGAGACCCCCCTGGTCTTTCAATGACTATAAAAGTCAACCAAATCATTGACTCTGTATATATGAAGGTTGTATTAGATGGATTTTTGAGAATAACGTCATCTTCAATATCTACGGAGGGCTAAGATTGTCACTTTTCAGTCAAAAAATGTCAAATTTTAGGACAAAGGGCACAGGGTTATGGTGAGAGCCCCCTGATCTCTCAATCTTTCTAATATTTTACAGACATTTAGTCAATAGGAAGATACAAACGTGACTAAAAGGAATTTGGTGCACTTCCTGTCTTCTATGTTTACGGTACGCCCAAAGTGCCAGTTGGATATTCAAATTTTATATCAAAAATCGACCCGAGACCGCTTAAATGAGGTTGAGACCCCCCTGGTCTTTCAATGACTACAAAGTCAACCAAATCATTGACTCTGTATATATGAAGGTTGTATTAGATGGATTTTTGAGAATAACGTCATCTTCAATATCTACGGAGGGCTAAGATTGTCACTTTTCAGTCAAAAAATGTCAAATTTTTAGGACAAAGGGCACAGGGTTATGGTGAGAGCCCCCTGATCTCTCAATCTTTCTAATATTTTACAGACATTTAGTCAATAGGAAGATACAAACGTGACTAAAAGGAATTTGGTGCACTTCCTGTCTTCTATGTTTACGGTACGCCCAAAGTGCCAGTTGGATATTCAAATTTTATATCAAAATCGACCCGAGACCGCTTAAATGAGGTTGAGACCCCCTGGTCTTTCAATGACTATAAAAGTCAACCAAATCATTGACTCTGTATATATGAAGGTTGTATTAGATGGATTTTTGAGAATAACGTCATCTTCAATATCTACGGAGGGCTAAGATTGTCACTTTTCAGTCAAAAAATGTCAAATTTTAGGACAAAGGGCACAGGGTTATGGTGAGAGCCCCCTGATCTCTCAATCTTTCTAATATTTTACAGACATTTAGTCAATAGGAAGATACAAACGTGACTAAAAGGAATTTGGGTGCACTTCCTGTCTTCTATGTTTACGGTACGCCCAAAGTGCCAGTTGGATATTCAAATTTTATATCAAAAATCGACCCGAGACCGCTTAAATGAGGTTGAGACCCCCCCTGGTCTTTCAATGACTACAAAAGTCAACCAAATCATTGACTCTGTATATATGAAGGTTGTATTAGATGGATTTTTGAGAATAACGTCATCTTCAATATCTACGGAGGGCTAAGATTGTCACTTTTCAGTCAAAAATGTCAAATTTTTAGGACAAAGGGCACAGGGTTATGGTGAGAGCCCCCTGATCTCTCAATCTTTCTAATATTTTACAGACATTTAGTCAATAGGAAGATACAAACGTGACTAAAAGGAATTTGGGTGCACTTCCTGTCTTCTATGTTTACGGTACGCCCAAAGTGCCAGTTGGATATTCAAATTTTATATCAAAAATCGACCCGAGACCGCTTAAATGAGGTTGAGACCCCCTGGTCTTTCAATGACTATAAAAGTCAACCAAATCATTGACTCTGTATATATGAAGGTTGTATTAGATGGATTTTGAGAATAACGTCATCTTCAATATCTACGGAGGGCTAAGATTGTCACTTTTCAGTCAAAAAATGTCAAATTTTTAGGACAAAGGGCACAGGGTTATGGTGAGAGCCCCCCTGATCTCTCAATCTTTCTAATATTTTACAGACATTTAGTCAATAGGAAGATACAAACGTGACTAAAAGGAATTTGGGTGCACTTCCTGTCTTCTATGTTTACGGTACGCCCAAAGTGCCAGTTGGATATTCAAATTTTATATCAAAAATCGACCCGAGACCGCTTAAATGAGGTTGAGACCCCCCTGGTCTTTCAATGACTACAAAAGTCAACCAAATCATTGACTCTGTATATATGAAGGTTGTATTAGATGGATTTTTGAGAATAACGTCATCTTCAATATCTACGGAGGGCTAAGATTGTCACTTTTCAGTCAAAAAATGTCAAATTTTTAGGACAAAGGGGCACAGGGTTATGGTGAGAGCCCCCTGATCTCTCAATCTTTCTAATATTTTACAGACATTTAGTCAATAGGAAGATACAAACGTGACTAAAAGGAATTTGGGTGCACTTCCTGTCTTCTATGTTTACGGTACGCCCAAAGTGCCAGTTGGATATTCAAATTTTATATCAAAATCGACCCGAGACCGCTTAAATGAGGTTGAGACCCCCCTGGTCTTTCAATGACTATAAAAGTCAACCAAATCATTGACTCTGTATATATGAAGGTTGTATTAGATGGATTTTTGAGAATAACGTCATCTTCAATATCTACGGAGGGCTAAGATTGTCACTTTTCAGTCAAAAAATGTCAAATTTTTAGGACAAAGGGCACAGGGTTATGGTGAGAGCCCCCTGATCTCTCAATCTTTCTAATATTTTACAGACATTAGTCAATAGGAAGATACAAACGTGACTAAAAGGAATTTGGGTGCACTTCCTGTCTTCTATGTTTACGGTACGCCCAAAGTGCCAGTTGGATATTCAAATTTTATATCAAAAATCGACCCGAGACCGCTTAAATGAGGTTGAGACCCCCCTGGTCTTTCAATGACTACAAAAGTCAACCAAATCATTGACTCTGTATATATGAAGGTTGTATTAGATGGATTTTTGAGAATAACGTCATCTTCAATATCTACGGAGGGCTAAGATTGTCACTTTTCAGTCAAAAAATGTCAAATTTTTAGGACAAAGGGCACAGGGTTATGGTGAGAGCCCCCTGATCTCTCAATCTTTCTAATATTTTACAGACATTTAGTCAATAGGAAGATACAAACGTGACTAAAAGGAATTTGGGTGCACTTCCTGTCTTCTATGTTTACGGTACGCCCAAAGTGCCAGTTGGATATTCAAATTTTATATCAAAAATCGACCCGAGACCGCTTAAATGAGGTTGAGACCCCCCTGGTCTTTCAATGACTATAAAAGTCAACCAAATCATTGACTCTGTATATATGAAGGTTGTATTAGATGGATTTTTGAGAATAACGTCATCTTCAATATCTACGGAGGGCTAAGATTGTCACTTTCAGTCAAAAAATGTCAAATTTTTAGGACAAAGGGCACAGGGTTATGGTGAGAGCCCCCTGATCTCTCAATCTTTCTAATATTTTACAGACATTTAGTCAATAGGAAGATACAAACGTGACTAAAAGGAATTTGGGTGCACTTCCTGTCTTCTATGTTTACGGTACGCCCAAAGTGCCAGTTGGATATTCAAATTTTATATCAAAAATCGACCCGAGACCGCTTAAATGAGGTTGAGACCCCCCTGGTCTTTCAATGACTACAAAAGTCAACCAAATCATTGACTCTGTATATATGAAGGTTGTATTAGATGGATTTTTGAGAATAACGTCATCTTCAATATCTACGGAGGGCTAAGATTGTCACTTTTCAGTCAAAAAATGTCAAATTTTTAGGACAAAGGGCACAGGGTTATGGTGAGAGCCCCCTGATCTCTCAATCTTTCTAATATTTTACAGACATTTAGTCAATAGGAAGATACAAACGTGACTAAAGGAATTTGGGTGCACTTCCTGTCTTCTATGTTTACGGTACGCCCAAAGTGCCAGTTGGATATTCAAATTTTATATCAAAAATCGACCCGAGACCGCTTAAATGAGGTTGAGACCCCCCTGGTCTTTCAATGACTATAAAAGTCAACCAAATCATTGACTCTGTATATATGAAGGTTGTATTAGATGGATTTTTGAGAATAACGTCATCTTCAATATCTACGGAGGGCTAAGATTGTCACTTTTCAGTCAAAAAATGTCAAATTTTTAGGACAAAGGGCACAGGGTTATGGTGAGAGCCCCCTGATCTCTCAATCTTTCTAATATTTTACAGACATTTAGTCAATAGGAAGATACAAACGTGACTAAAAGGAATTTGGGTGCACTTCCTGTCTTCTATGTTTACGGTACGCCAAAGTGCCAGTTGGATATTCAAATTTTATATCAAAAATCGACCCGAGACCGCTTAAATGAGGTTGAGACCCCCCTGGTCTTTCAATGACTACAAAAGTCAACCAAATCATTGACTCTGTATATATGAAGGTTGTATTAGATGGATTTTTGAGAATAACGTCATCTTCAATATCTACGGAGGGCTAAGATTGTCACTTTTCAGTCAAAAAATGTCAAATTTTTAGGACAAAGGGCACAGGGTTATGGTGAGAGCCCCCTGATCTCTCAATCTTTCTAATATTTTACAGACATTTAGTCAATAGAAGATACAAACGTGACTAAAAGGAATTTGGGTGCACTTTCCTGTCTTCTATGTTTACGGTACGCCCAAAGTGCCAGTTGGATATTCAAATTTTATATCAAAAATCGACCCGAGACCGCTTAAATGAGGTTGAGACCCCCCTGGTCTTTCAATGACTATAAAAGTCAACCAAATCATTGACTCTGTATATATGAAGGTTGTATTAGATGGATTTTTGAGAATAACGTCATCTTCAATATCTACGGAGGGCTAAGATTGTCACTTTTCAGTCAAAAAATGTCAAATTTTTAGGACAAAGGGCACAGGGTTATGGTGAGAGCCCCCTGATCTCTCAATCTTTCTAATATTTTACAGACATTTAGTCAATAGGAAGATACAAACGTGACTAAAAGGAATTTGGGTGCACTTCCTGTCTTCTATGTTTACGGTACGCCCAAAGTGCCAGTTGGATATTCAAATTTTATATCAAAAATCGACCCGAGACCGCTTAAATGAGGTTGAGACCCCCCTGGTCTTTCAATGACTACAAAAGTCAACAAATCATTGACTCTGTATATATGAAGGTTGTATTAGATGGATTTTTGAGAATAACGTCATCTTCAATATCTACGGAGGGCTAAGATTGTCACTTTTCAGTCAAAAAATGTCAAATTTTTAGGACAAAGGGCACAGGGTTATGGTGAGAGCCCCCTGATCTCTCAATCTTTCTAATATTTTACAGACATTTAGTCAATAGGAAGATACAAACGTGACTAAAAGGAATTTGGGTGCACTTCCTGTCTTCTATGTTTACGGTACGCCCAAAGTGCCAGTTGGATATTCAAATTTTATATCAAAAATCGACCCGAGACCGCTTAAATGAGGTTGAGACCCCCCTGGTCTTTCAATGACTATAAAAGTCAACCAAATCATTGACTCTGTATATATGAAGGTTGTATTAGATGGATTTTTGAGAATAACGTCATCTTCAATATCTACGGAGGGCTAAGATTGTCACTTTTCAGTCAAAAAATGTCAAATTTTTAGGACAAAGGGCACAGGGTTATGGTGAGAGCCCCCTGATCTCTCAATCTTTCTAATATTTTACAGACATTTAGTCAATAGGAAGATACAAACGTGACTAAAAGGAATTTGGGTGCACTTCCTGTCTTCTATGTTTACGGTACGCCCAAAGTGCCAGTTGGATATTCAAATTTTATATCAAAAATCGACCCGAGACCGCTTAAATGAGGTTGAGACCCCCCTGGTCTTTCAATGACTACAAAAGTCAACCAAATCATTGACTCTGTATATATGAAGGTTGTATTAGATGGATTTTTGAGAATAACGTCATCTTCAATATCTACGGAGGGCTAAGATTGTCACTTTTCAGTCAAAAAATGTCAAATTTTTAGGACAAAGGCACAGGGTTATGGTGAGAGCCCCCTGATCTCTCAATCTTTCTAATATTTTACAGACATTTAGTCAATAGGAAGATACAAACGTGACTAAAAGGAATTTGGGTGCACTTCCTGTCTTCTATGTTTACGGTACGCCCAAAGTGCCAGTTGGATATTCAAATTTTATATCAAAAATCGAACCCGAGACCGCTTAAATGAGGTGAGACCCCCCTGGTCTTTCAATGACTATAAAAGTCAACCAAATCATTGACTCTGTATATATGAAGGTTGTATTAGATGGATTTTTGAGAATAACGTCATCTTCAATATCTACGGAGGGCTAAGATTGTCACTTTTCAGTCAAAAAATGTCAAATTTTTAGGACAAAGGGCACAGGGTTATGGTGAGAGCCCCCTGATCTCTCAATCTTTCTAATATTTTACAGACATTTAGTCAATAGGAAGATACAAACGTGACTAAAAGGAATTTGGGTGCACTTCCTGTCTTCTATGTTTACGGTACGCCCAAAGTGCCAGTTGGATATTCAAATTTTATATCAAAAATCGACCCGAGACCGCTTAAATGAGGTTGAGACCCCCCTGGTCTTTCAATGACTACAAAAGTCAACCAAATCATTGACTCTGTATATATGAAGGTTGTATTAGATGGATTTTTGAGAATAACGTCATCTTCAATATCTACGGAGGGCTAAGATTGTCACTTTTCAGTCAAAAAATGTCAAATTTTTAGGACAAAGGGCACAGGGTTATGGTGAGAGCCCCCTGATCTCTCAATCTTTCTAATATTTTACAGACATTTAGTCAATAGGAAGATACAAACGTGACTAAAAGGAATTTGGGTGCACTTCCTGTCTTCTATGTTTACGGTACGCCCAAAGTGCCAGTTGGATATTCAAATTTTATATCAAAAATCGACCCGAGACCGCTTAAATGAGGTTGAGACCCCCCTGGTCTTTCAATGACTATAAAAGTCAACCAAATCATTGACTCTGTATATATGAAGGTTGTATTAGATGGATTTTTGAGAATAACGTCATCTTCAATATCTACGGAGGGCTAAGATTGTCACTTTTCAGTCAAAAAATGTCAAATTTTTAGGACAAAGGGCACAGGGTTATGGTGAGAGCCCCCTGATCTCTCAATCTTTCTAATATTTTACAGACATTTAGTCAATAGGAAGATACAAACGTGACTAAAAGGAATTTGGGTGCACTTCCTGTCTTCTATGTTTACGGTACGCCCAAGTGCCAGTTGGATATTCAAATTTTATATCAAAATCGACCCGAGACCGCTTAAATGAGGTTGAGACCCCCCTGGTCTTTCAATGACTACAAAAGTCAACCAAATCATTGACTCTGTATATATGAAGGTTGTATTAGATGGATTTTTGAGAATAACGTCATCTTCAATATCTACGGAGGGCTAAGATTGTCACTTTCAGTCAAAAAATGTCAAATTTTTAGGACAAAGGGCACAGGGTTATGGTGAGAGCCCCCTGATCTCTCAATCTTTCTAATATTTTACAGACATTTAGTCAATAGAAGATACAAACGTGACTAAAAGGAATTTGGGTGCACTTCCTGTCTTCTATGTTTACGGTACGCCCAAAGTGCCAGTTGGATATTCAAATTTTATATCAAAAATCGACCCGAGACCGCTTAAATGAGGTTGAGACCCCCCTGGTCTTTCAATGACTATAAAAGTCAACCAAATCATTGACTCTGTATATATGAAGGTTGTATTAGATGGATTTTTGAGAATAACGTCATCTTCAATATCTACGGAGGGCTAAGATTGTCACTTTTCAGTCAAAAAATGTCAAATTTTTAGGACAAAGGGCACAGGGTTATGGTGAGAGCCCCCTGATCTCTCAATCTTTCTAATATTTTACAGACATTTAGTCAATAGGAAGATACAAACGTGACTAAAAGGAATTTGGGTGCACTTCCTGTCTTCTATGTTTACGGTACGCCCAAAGTGCCAGTTGGATATTCAAATTTTATATCAAAAATCGACCCGAGACCGCTTAAATGAGGTTGAGACCCCCCTGGTCTTTCAATGACTACAAAAGTCAACCAAATCATTGACTCTGTATATATGAAGGTTGTATTAGATGGATTTTTGAGAATAACGTCATCTTCAATATCTACGGAGGGCTAAGATTGTCACTTTTCAGTCAAAAAATGTCAAATTTTTAGGACAAAGGGCACAGGGTTATGGTGAGAGCCCCCTGATCTCTCAATCTTTCTAATATTTTACAGACATTTAGTCAATAGGAAGATACAAACGTGACTAAAAGGAATTTGGGTGCACTTCCTGTCTTCTATGTTTACGGTACGCCCAAAGTGCCAGTTGGATATTCAAATTTTATATCAAAAATCGACCCGAGACCGCTTAAATGAGGTTGAGACCCCCCTGGTCTTTCAATGACTACAAAAGTCAACCAAATCATTGACTCTGTATATATGAAGGTTGTATTAGATGGATTTTTGAGAATAACGTCATCTTCAATATCTACGGAGGGCTAAGATTGTCACTTTTCAGTCAAAAAATGTCAAATTTTTAGGACAAAGGGCACAGGGTTATGGTGAGAGCCCCCTGATCTCTCAATCTTTCTAATATTTTACAGACATTTAGTCAATAGGAAGATACAAACGTGACTAAAAGGAATTTGGGTGCACTTCCTGTCTTCTATGTTTACGGTACGCCCAAAGTGCCAGTTGGATATTCAAATTTTATATCAAAAATCGACCCGAGACCGCTTAAATGAGGTTGAGACCCCCCTGGTCTTTCAATGACTACTAAAAGTCAACCAAATCATTGACTCTGTATATATGAAGGTTGTATTAGATGGATTTTTGAGAATAACGTCATCTTCAATATCTACGGAGGGCTAAGATTGTCACTTTTCAGTCAAAAAATGTCAAATTTTTAGGACAAAGGGCACAGGGTTATGGTGAGAGCCCCCTGATCTCTCAATCTTTCTAATATTTTACAGACATTTAGTCAATAGGAAGATACAAACGTGACTAAAAGGAATTTGGGTGCACTTCCTGTCTTCTATGTTTACGGTACGCCCAAAGTGCCAGTTGGATATTCAAATTTTATATCAAAAATCGACCCGAGACCGCTTAAATGAGGTTGAGACCCCCCTGGTCTTTCAATGACTATAAAAGTCAACCAAATCATTGACTCTGTATATATGAAGGTTGTATTAGATGGATTTTTGAGAATAACGTCATCTTCAATATCTACGGAGGGCTAAGATTGTCACTTTTCAGTCAAAAAATGTCAAATTTTTAGGACAAAGGGCACAGGGTTATGGTGAGAGCCCCCTGATCTCTCAATCTTTCTAATATTTTACAGACATTTAGTCAATAGGAAGATACAAACGTGACTAAAAGGAATTTGGGTGCACTTCCTGTCTTCTATGTTTACGGTACGCCCAAAGTGCCAGTTGGATATTCAAATTTTATATCAAAAATCGACCCGAGACCGCTTAAATGAGGTTGAGACCCCCCTGGTCTTTCAATGACTATAAAAGTCAACCAAATCATTGACTCTGTATATATGAAGGTTGTATTAGATGGATTTTTGAGAATAACGTCATCTTCAATATCTACGGAGGGCTAAGATTGTCACTTTTCAGTCAAAAAATGTCAAATTTTTAGGACAAAGGGCACAGGGTTATGGTGAGAGCCCCCTGATCTCTCAATCTTTCTAATATTTTACAGACATTTAGTCAATAGGAAGATACAAACGTGACTAAAAGGAATTTGGGTGCACTTCCTGTCTTCTATGTTTACGGTACGCCCAAAGTGCCAGTTGGATATTCAAATTTTATATCAAAAATCGACCCGAGACCGCTTAAATGAGGTTGAGACCCCCCTGGTCTTTCAATGACTATAAAAGTCAACCAAATCATTGACTCTGTATATATGAAGGTTGTATTAGATGGATTTTTGAGAATAACGTCATCTTCAATATCTACGGAGGGCTAAGATTGTCACTTTTCAGTCAAAAAATGTCAAATTTTTAGGACAAAGGGCACAGGGTTATGGTGAGAGCCCCCTGATCTCTCAATCTTTCTAATATTTTACAGACATTTAGTCAATAGGAAGATACAAACGTGACTAAAAGGAATTTGGGTGCACTTCCTGTCTTCTATGTTTACGGTACGCCCAAAGTGCCAGTTGGATATTCAAATTTTATATCAAAAATCGACCCGAGACCGCTTAAATGAGGTTGAGACCCCCCTGGTCTTTCAATGACTACAAAAGTCAACCAAATCATTGACTCTGTATATATGAAGGTTGTATTAGATGGATTTTTGAGAATAACGTCATCTTCAATATCTACGGAGGGCTAAGATTGTCACTTTTCAGTCAAAAAATGTCAAATTTTTAGGACAAAGGGCACAGGGTTATGGTGAGAGCCCCCTGATCTCTCAATCTTTCTAATATTTTACAGACATTTAGTCAATAGGAAGATACAAACGTGACTAAAAGGAATTTGGGTGCACTTCCTGTCTTCTATGTTTACGGTACGGTGCCAGTTGGATATTCAAATTTTATATCAAAAATCGACCCGAGACCGCTTAAATGAGGTTGAGACCCCCCTGGTCTTTCAATGACTATAAAAGTCAACCAAATCATTGACTCTGTATATATGAAGGTTGTATTAGATGGATTTTTGAGAATAACGTCATCTTCAATATCTACGGAGGGCTAAGATTGTCACTTTTCAGTCAAAAAATGTCAAATTTTTAGGACAAAGGGCACAGGGTTATGGTGAGAGCCCCCTGATCTCTCAATCTTTCTAATATTTTACAGACATTTAGTCAATAGGAAGATACAAACGTGACTAAAAGGAATTTGGGTGCACTTCCTGTCTTCTATGTTTACGGTACGCCCAAAGTGCCAGTTGGATATTCAAATTTTATATCAAAAATCGACCCGAGACCGCTTAAATGAGGTTGAGACCCCCCTGGTCTTTCAATGACTATAAAAGTCAACCAAATCATTGACTCTGTATATATGAAGGTTGTATTAGATGGATTTTGAGAATAACGTCATCTTCAATATCTACGGAGGGCTAAGATTGTCACTTTTCAGTCAAAAAATGTCAAATTTTTAGGACAAAGGGCACAGGGTTATGGTGAGAGCCCCCTGATCTCTCAATCTTTCTAATATTTTACAGACATTTAGTCAATAGGAAGATACAAACGTGACTAAAAGGAATTTGGGTGCACTTCCTGTCTTCTATGTTTACGGTACGCCCAAAGTGCCAGTTGGATATTCAAATTTTATATCAAAAATCGACCCGAGACCGCTTAAATGAGGTTGAGACCCCCCTGGTCTTTCAATGACTATAAAAGTCAACCAAATCATTGACTCTGTATATATGAAGGTTGTATTAGATGGATTTTTGAGATAACGTCATCTTCAATATCTACGGAGGGCTAAGATTGTCACTTTTCAGTCAAAAAATGTCAAATTTTTAGGACAAAGGGCACAGGGTTATGGTGAGAGCCCCCTGATCTCTCAATCTTTCTAATATTTTACAGACATTTAGTCAATAGGAAGATACAAACGTGACTAAAAGGAATTTGGGTGCACTTCCTGTCTTCTATGTTTACGGTACGCCCAAAGTGCCAGTTGGATATTCAAATTTTATATCAAAAATCGACCCGAGACCGCTTAAATGAGGTTGAGACCCCCCTGGTCTTTCAATGACTATAAAAGTCAACCAAATCATTGACTCTGTATATATGAAGGTTGTATTAGATGGATTTTTGAGAATAACGTCATCTTCAATATCTACGGAGGGCTAAGATTGTCACTTTTCAGTCAAAAAATGTCAAATTTTTAGGACAAAGGGGCACAGGGTTATGGTGAGAGCCCCCTGATCTCTCAATCTTTCTAATATTTTACAGACATTTAGTCAAATAGGAAGATACAAACGTGACTAAAAGGAATTTGGGTGCACTTCCTGTCTTCTATGTTTACGGTACGCCCAAAGTGCCAGTTGGATATTCAAATTTTATATCAAAAATCGACCCCGAGACCGCTTAAATGAGGTTGAGACCCCCCTGGTCTTTCAATGACTATAAAAGTCAACCAAATCATTGACTCTGTATATATGAAGGTTGTATTAGATGGATTTTTGAGAATAACGTCATCTTCAATATCTACGGAGGGCTAAGATTGTCACTTTTCAGTCAAAAAATGTCAAATTTTTAGGACAAAGGGCACAGGGTTATGGTGAGAGCCCCCTGATCTCTCAATCTTTCTAATATTTTACAGACATTTAGTCAATAGGAAGATACAAACGTGACTAAAAGGAATTTGGGTGCACTTCCTGTCTTCTATGTTTACGGTACGCCCAAAGTGCCAGTTGGATATTCAAATTTTATATCAAAAATCGACCCGAGACCGCTTAAATGAGGTTGAGACCCCCCTGGTCTTTCAATGACTACAAAAGTCAACCAAATCATTGACTCTGTATATATGAAGGTTGTATTAGATGGATTTTTGAGAATAACGTCATCTTCAATATCTACGGAGGGCTAAGATTGTCACTTTTCAGTCAAAAAATGTCAAATTTTTAGGACAAAGGGCACAGGGTTATGGTGAGAGCCCCCTGATCTCTCAATCTTT
Source organism: Mytilus trossulus (assembly GCF_036588685.1). Taxonomy (NCBI): domain Eukaryota; kingdom Metazoa; phylum Mollusca; class Bivalvia; order Mytilida; family Mytilidae; genus Mytilus; species Mytilus trossulus. Next base: position 1,364,121 of record NC_086380.1, read on the forward strand.
CTAATATTTTACAGACATTTAGTCAATAGGAAGATACAAACGTGACTAAAAGGAATTTGGGTGCACTTCCTGTCTTCTATGTTTACGGTACGCCCAAAGTGCCAGTTGGATATTCAAATTTTATATCAAAAATCGACCCGAGACCGCTTAAATGAGGTTGAGACCCCCCTGGTCTTTCAATGACTACAAAAGTCAACCAAATCATTGACTCTGTATATATGAAGGTTGTATTAGATGGATTTTTGAGAATAACGTCATCTTCAATATCTACGGAGGGCTAAGATTGTCACTTTTCAGTCAAAAAATGTCAAATTTTTAGGACAAAGGGCACAGGGTTATGGTGAGAGCCCCCTGATCTCTCAATCTTTCTAATATTTTACAGACATTTAGTCAATAGGAAGATACAAACGTGACTAAAAGGAATTTGGGTGCACTTCCTGTCTTCTATGTTTACGGTACGCCCAAAGTGCCAGTTGGATATTCAAATTTTATATCAAAAATCGACCCGAGACCGCTTAAATGAGGTTGAGACCCCCCTGGTCTTTCAATGACTATAAAAGTCAACCAAATCATTGACTCTGTATATATGAAGGTTGTATTAGATGGATTTTTGAGAATAACGTCATCTTCAATATCTACGGAGGGCTAAGATTGTCACTTTTCAGTCAAAAAATGTCAAATTTTTAGGACAAAGGGCACAGGGTTATGGTGAGAGCCCCCTGATCTCTCAATCTTTCTAATATTTTACAGACATTTAGTCAATAGGAAGATACAAACGTGACTAAAAGGAATTTGGGTGCACTTCCTGTCTTCTATGTTTACGGTACGCCCAAAGTGCCAGTTGGATATTCAAATTTTATATCAAAAATCGACCCGAGACCGCTTAAATGAGGTTGAGACCCCCCTGGTCTTTCAATGACTATAAAAGTCAACCAAATCATTGACTCTGTATATATGAAGGTTGTATTAGATGGATTTTTGAGAATAACGTCATCTTCAATATCTACGGAGGGCTAAGATTGTCACTTTTCAGTCAAAAAATGTCAAATTTTTAGGACAAAGGGCACAGGGTTATGGTGAGAGCCCCCTGATCTCTCAATCTTTCTAATATTTTACAGACATTTAGTCAATAGGAAGATACAAACGTGACTAAAAGGAATTTGGGTGCACTTCCTGTCTTCTATGTTTACGGTACGCCCAAAGTGCCAGTTGGATATTCAAATTTTATATCAAAAATCGACCCGAGACCGCTTAAATGAGGTTGAGACCCCCCTGGTCTTTCAATGACTACAAAAGTCAACCAAATCATTGACTCTGTATATATGAAGGTTGTATTAGATGGATTTTTGAGAATAACGTCATCTTCAATATCTACGGAGGGCTAAGATTGTCACTTTTCAGTCAAAAAATGTCAAATTTTTAGGACAAAGGGCACAGGGTTATGGTGAGAGCCCCCTGATCTCTCAATCTTTCTAATATTTTACAGACATTTAGTCAATAGGAAGATACAAACGTGACTAAAAGGAATTTGGGTGCACTTCCTGTCTTCTATGTTTACGGTACGCCCAAAGTGCCAGTTGGATATTCAAATTTTATATCAAAAATCGACCCGAGACCGCTTAAATGAGGTTGAGACCCCCCTGGTCTTTCAATGACTATAAAAGTCAACCAAATCATTGACTCTGTATATATGAAGGTTGTATTAGATGGATTTTTGAGAATAACGTCATCTTCAATATCTACGGAGGGCTAAGATTGTCACTTTTCAGTCAAAAAATGTCAAATTTTTAGGACAAAGGGCACAGGGTTATGGTGAGAGCCCCCTGATCTCTCAATCTTTCTAATATTTTACAGACATTTAGTCAATAGGAAGATACAAACGTGACTAAAAGGAATTTGGGTGCACTTCCTGTCTTCTATGTTTACGGTACGCCCAAAGTGCCAGTTGGATATTCAAATTTTATATCAAAAATCGACCCGAGACCGCTTAAATGAGGTTGAGACCCCCCTGGTCTTTCAATGACTATAAAAGTCAACCAAATCATTGACTCTGTATATATGAAGGTTGTATTAGATGGATTTTTGAGAATAACGTCATCTTCAATATCTACGGAGGGCTAAGATTGTCACTTTTCAGTCAAAAAATGTCAAATTTTTAGGACAAAGGGCACAGGGTTATGGTGAGAGCCCCCTGATCTCTCAATCTTTCTAATATTTTACAGACATTTAGTCAATAGGAAGATACAAACGTGACTAAAAGGAATTTGGGTGCACTTCCTGTCTTCTATGTTTACGGTACGCCCAAAGTGCCAGTTGGATATTCAAATTTTATATCAAAAATCGACCCGAGACCGCTTAAATGAGGTTGAGACCCCCCTGGTCTTTCAATGACTATAAAAGTCAACCAAATCATTGACTCTGTATATATGAAGGTTGTATTAGATGGATTTTTGAGAATAACGTCATCTTCAATATCTACGGAGGGCTAAGATTGTCACTTTTCAGTCAAAAAATGTCAAATTTTTAGGACAAAGGGCACAGGGTTATGGTGAGAGCCCCCTGATCTCTCAATCTTTCTAATATTTTACAGACATTTAGTCAATAGGAAGATACAAACGTGACTAAAAGGAATTTGGGTGCACTTCCTGTCTTCTATGTTTACGGTACGCCCAAAGTGCCAGTTGGATATTCAAATTTTATATCAAAAATCGACCCGAGACCGCTTAAATGAGGTTGAGACCCCCCTGGTCTTTCAATGACTACAAAAGTCAACCAAATCATTGACTCTGTATATATGAAGGTTGTATTAGATGGATTTTTGAGAATAACGTCATCTTCAATATCTACGGAGGGCTAAGATTGTCACTTTTCAGTCAAAAAATGTCAAATTTTTAGGACAAAGGGCACAGGGTTATGGTGAGAGCCCCCTGATCTCTCAATCTTTCTAATATTTTACAGACATTTAGTCAATAGGAAGATACAAACGTGACTAAAAGGAATTTGGGTGCACTTCCTGTCTTCTATGTTTACGGTACGCCCAAAGTGCCAGTTGGATATTCAAATTTTATATCAAAAATCGACCCGAGACCGCTTAAATGAGGTTGAGACCCCCCTGGTCTTTCAATGACTATAAAAGTCAACCAAATCATTGACTCTGTATATATGAAGGTTGTATTAGATGGATTTTTGAGAATAACGTCATCTTCAATATCTACGGAGGGCTAAGATTGTCACTTTTCAGTCAAAAAATGTCAAATTTTTAGGACAAAGGGCACAGGGTTATGGTGAGAGCCCCCTGATCTCTCAATCTTTCTAATATTTTACAGACATTTAGTCAATAGGAAGATACAAACGTGACTAAAAGGAATTTGGGTGCACTTCCTGTCTTCTATGTTTACGGTACGCCCAAAGTGCCAGTTGGATATTCAAATTTTATATCAAAAATCGACCCGAGACCGCTTAAATGAGGTTGAGACCCCCCTGGTCTTTCAATGACTATAAAAGTCAACCAAATCATTGACTCTGTATATATGAAGGTTGTATTAGATGGATTTTTGAGAATAACGTCATCTTCAATATCTACGGAGGGCTAAGATTGTCACTTTTCAGTCAAAAAATGTCAAATTTTTAGGACAAAGGGCACAGGGTTATGGTGAGAGCCCCCTGATCTCTCAATCTTTCTAATATTTTAAAGACATTTAGTCAATAGGAAGATACAAACGTGACTAAAAGGAATTTGGGTGCACTTCCTGTCTTCTATGTTTACGGTACGCCCAAAGTGCCAGTTGGATATTCAAATTTTATATCAAAAATCGACCCGAGACCGCTTAAATGAGGTTGAGACCCCCCTGGTCTTTCAATGACTATAAAAGTCAACCAAATCATTGACTCTGTATATATGAAGGTTGTATTAGATGGATTTTTGAGAATAACGTCATCTTCAATATCTACGGAGGGCTAAGATTGTCACTTTTCAGTCAAAAAATGTCAAATTTTTAGGACAAAGGGCACAGGGTTATGGTGAGAGCCCCCTGATCTCTCAATCTTTCTAATATTTTACAGACATTTAGTCAATAGGAAGATACAAACGTGACTAAAAGGAATTTGGGTGCACTTCCTGTCTTCTATGTTTACGGTACGCCCAAAGTGCCAGTTGGATATTCAAATTTTATATCAAAAATCGACCCGAGACCGCTTAAATGAGGTTGAGACCCCCCTGGTCTTTCAATGACTACAAAAGTCAACCAAATCATTGACTCTGTATATATGAAGGTTGTATTAGATGGATTTTTGAGAATAACGTCATCTTCAATATCTACGGAGGGCTAAGATTGTCACTTTTCAGTCAAAAAATGTCAAATTTTTAGGACAAAGGGCACAGGGTTATGGTGAGAGCCCCCTGATCTCTCAATCTTTCTAATATTTTACAGACATTTAGTCAATAGGAAGATACAAACGTGACTAAAAGGAATTTGGGTGCACTTCCTGTCTTCTATGTTTACGGTACGCCCAAAGTGCCAGTTGGATATTCAAATTTTATATCAAAAATCGACCCGAGACCGCTTAAATGAGGTTGAGACCCCCCTGGTCTTTCAATGACTACAAAAGTCAACCAAATCATTGACTCTGTATATATGAAGGTTGTATTAGATGGATTTTTGAGAATAACGTCATCTTCAATATCTACGGAGGGCTAAGATTGTCACTTTTCAGTCAAAAAATGTCAAATTTTTAGGACAAAGGGCACAGGGTTATGGTGAGAGCCCCCTGATCTCTCAATCTTTCTAATATTTTACAGACATTTAGTCAATAGGAAGATACAAACGTGACTAAAAGGAATTTGGGTGCACTTCCTGTCTTCTATGTTTACGGTACGCCCAAAGTGCCAGTTGGATATTCAAATTTTATATCAAAAATCGACCCGAGACCGCTTAAATGAGGTTGAGACCCCCCTGGTCTTTCAATGACTATAAAAGTCAACCAAATCATTGACTCTGTATATATGAAGGTTGTATTAGATGGATTTTTGAGAATAACGTCATCTTCAATATCTACGGAGGGCTAAGATTGTCACTTTTCAGTCAAAAAATGTCAAATTTTTAGGACAAAGGGCACAGGGTTATGGTGAGAGCCCCCTGATCTCTCAATCTTTCTAATATTTTACAGACATTTAGTCAATAGGAAGATACAAACGTGACTAAAAGGAATTTGGGTGCACTTCCTGTCTTCTATGTTTACGGTACGCCCAAAGTGCCAGTTGGATATTCAAATTTTATATCAAAAATCGACCCGAGACCGCTTAAATGAGGTTGAGACCCCCCTGGTCTTTCAATGACTATAAAAGTCAACCAAATCATTGACTCTGTATATATGAAGGTTGTATTAGATGGATTTTTGAGAATAACGTCATCTTCAATATCTACGGAGGGCTAAGATTGTCACTTTTCAGTCAAAAAATGTCAAATTTTTAGGACAAAGGGCACAGGGTTATGGTGAGAGCCCCCTGATCTCTCAATCTTTCTAATATTTTACAGACATTTAGTCAATAGGAAGATACAAACGTGACTAAAAGGAATTTGGGTGCACTTCCTGTCTTCTATGTTTACGGTACGCCCAAAGTGCCAGTTGGATATTCAAATTTTATATCAAAAATCGACCCGAGACCGCTTAAATGAGGTTGAGACCCCCCTGGTCTTTCAATGACTACAAAAGTCAACCAAATCATTGACTCTGTATATATGAAGGTTGTATTAGATGGATTTTTGAGAATAACGTCATCTTCAATATCTACGGAGGGCTAAGATTGTCACTTTTCAGTCAAAAAATGTCAAATTTTTAGGACAAAGGGCACAGGGTTATGGTGAGAGCCCCCTGATCTCTCAATCTTTCTAATATTTTACAGACATTTAGTCAATAGGAAGATACAAACGTGACTAAAAGGAATTTGGGTGCACTTCCTGTCTTCTATGTTTACGGTACGCCCAAAGTGCCAGTTGGATATTCAAATTTTATATCAAAAATCGACCCGAGACCGCTTAAATGAGGTTGAGACCCCCCTGGTCTTTCAATGACTACAAAAGTCAACCAAATCATTGACTCTGTATATATGAAGGTTGTATTAGATGGATTTTTGAGAATAACGTCATCTTCAATATCTACGGAGGGCTAAGATTGTCACTTTTCAGTCAAAAAATGTCAAATTTTTAGGACAAAGGGCACAGGGTTATGGTGAGAGCCCCCTGATCTCTCAATCTTTCTAATATTTTACAGACATTTAGTCAATAGGAAGATACAAACGTGACTAAAAGGAATTTGGGTGCACTTCCTGTCTTCTATGTTTACGGTACGCCCAAAGTGCCAGTTGGATATTCAAATTTTATATCAAAAATCGACCCGAGACCGCTTAAATGAGGTTGAGACCCCCCTGGTCTTTCAATGACTATAAAAGTCAACCAAATCATTGACTCTGTATATATGAAGGTTGTATTAGATGGATTTTTGAGAATAACGTCATCTTCAATATCTACGGAGGGCTAAGATTGTCACTTTTCAGTCAAAAAATGTCAAATTTTTAGGACAAAGGGCACAGGGTTATGGTGAGAGCCCCCTGATCTCTCAATCTTTCTAATATTTTACAGACATTTAGTCAATAGGAAGATACAAACGTGACTAAAAGGAATTTGGGTGCACTTCCTGTCTTCTATGTTTACGGTACGCCCAAAGTGCCAGTTGGATATTCAAATTTTATATCAAAAATCGACCCGAGACCGCTTAAATGAGGTTGAGACCCCCCTGGTCTTTCAATGACTATAAAAGTCAACCAAATCATTGACTCTGTATATATGAAGGTTGTATTAGATGGATTTTTGAGAATAACGTCATCTTCAATATCTACGGAGGGCTAAGATTGTCACTTTTCAGTCAAAAAATGTCAAATTTTTAGGACAAAGGGCACAGGGTTATGGTGAGAGCCCCCTGATCTCTCAATCTTTCTAATATTTTACAGACATTTAGTCAATAGGAAGATACAAACGTGACTAAAAGGAATTTGGGTGCACTTCCTGTCTTCTATGTTTACGGTACGCCCAAAGTGCCAGTTGGATATTCAAATTTTATATCAAAAATCGACCCGAGACCGCTTAAATGAGGTTGAGACCCCCCTGGTCTTTCAATGACTACAAAAGTCAACCAAATCATTGACTCTGTATATATGAAGGTTGTATTAGATGGATTTTTGAGAATAACGTCATCTTCAATATCTACGGAGGGCTAAGATTGTCACTTTTCAGTCAAAAAATGTCAAATTTTTAGGACAAAGGGCACAGGGTTATGGTGAGAGCCCCCTGATCTCTCAATCTTTCTAATATTTTACAGACATTTAGTCAATAGGAAGATACAAACGTGACTAAAAGGAATTTGGGTGCACTTCCTGTCTTCTATGTTTACGGTACGCCCAAAGTGCCAGTTGGATATTCAAATTTTATATCAAAAATCGACCCGAGACCGCTTAAATGAGGTTGAGACCCCCCTGGTCTTTCAATGACTACAAAAGTCAACCAAATCATTGACTCTGTATATATGAAGGTTGTATTAGATGGATTTTTGAGAATAACGTCATCTTCAATATCTACGGAGGGCTAAGATTGTCACTTTTCAGTCAAAAAATGTCAAATTTTTAGGACAAAGGGCACAGGGTTATGGTGAGAGCCCCCTGATCTCTCAATCTTTCTAATATTTTACAGACATTTAGTCAATAGGAAGATACAAACGTGACTAAAAGGAATTTGGGTGCACTTCCTGTCTTCTATGTTTACGGTACGCCCAAAGTGCCAGTTGGATATTCAAATTTTATATCAAAAATCGACCCGAGACCGCTTAAATGAGGTTGAGACCCCCCTGGTCTTTCAATGACTACAAAAGTCAACCAAATCATTGACTCTGTATATATGAAGGTTGTATTAGATGGATTTTTGAGAATAACGTCATCTTCAATATCTACGGAGGGCTAAGATTGTCACTTTTCAGTCAAAAAATGTCAAATTTTTAGGACAAAGGGCACAGGGTTATGGTGAGAGCCCCCTGATCTCTCAATCTTTCTAATATTTTACAGACATTTAGTCAATAGGAAGATACAAACGTGACTAAAAGGAATTTGGGTGCACTTCCTGTCTTCTATGTTTACGGTACGCCCAAAGTGCCAGTTGGATATTCAAATTTTATATCAAAAATCGACCCGAGACCGCTTAAATGAGGTTGAGACCCCCCTGGTCTTTCAATGACTATAAAAGTCAACCAAATCATTGACTCTGTATATATGAAGGTTGTATTAGATGGATTTTTGAGAATAACGTCATCTTCAATATCTACGGAGGGCTAAGATTGTCACTTTTCAGTCAAAAAATGTCAAATTTTTAGGACAAAGGGCACAGGGTTATGGTGAGAGCCCCCTGATCTCTCAATCTTTCTAATATTTTACAGACATTTAGTCAATAGGAAGATACAAACGTGACTAAAAGGAATTTGGGTGCACTTCCTGTCTTCTATGTTTACGGTACGCCCAAAGTGCCAGTTGGATATTCAAATTTTATATCAAAAATCGACCCGAGACCGCTTAAATGAGGTTGAGACCCCCCTGGTCTTTCAATGACTATAAAAGTCAACCAAATCATTGACTCTGTATATATGAAGGTTGTATTAGATGGATTTTTGAGAATAACGTCATCTTCAATATCTACGGAGGGCTAAGATTGTCACTTTTCAGTCAAAAAATGTCAAATTTTTAGGACAAAGGGCACAGGGTTATGGTGAGAGCCCCCTGATCTCTCAATCTTTCTAATATTTTACAGACATTTAGTCAATAGGAAGATACAAACGTGACTAAAAGGAATTTGGGTGCACTTCCTGTCTTCTATGTTTACGGTACGCCCAAAGTGCCAGTTGGATATTCAAATTTTATATCAAAAATCGACCCGAGACCGCTTAAATGAGGTTGAGACCCCCCTGGTCTTTCAATGACTACAAAAGTCAACCAAATCATTGACTCTGTATATATGAAGGTTGTATTAGATGGATTTTTGAGAATAACGTCATCTTCAATATCTACGGAGGGCTAAGATTGTCACTTTTCAGTCAAAAAATGTCAAATTTTTAGGACAAAGGGCACAGGGTTATGGTGAGAGCCCCCTGATCTCTCAATCTTTCTAATATTTTACAGACATTTAGTCAATAGGAAGATACAAACGTGACTAAAAGGAATTTGGGTGCACTTCCTGTCTTCTATGTTTACGGTACGCCCAAAGTGCCAGTTGGATATTCAAATTTTATATCAAAAATCGACCCGAGACCGCTTAAATGAGGTTGAGACCCCCCTGGTCTTTCAATGACTATAAAAGTCAACCAAATCATTGACTCTGTATATATGAAGGTTGTATTAGATGGATTTTTGAGAATAACGTCATCTTCAATATCTACGGAGGGCTAAGATTGTCACTTTTCAGTCAAAAAATGTCAAATTTTTAGGACAAAGGGCACAGGGTTATGGTGAGAGCCCCCTGATCTCTCAATCTTTCTAATATTTTACAGACATTTAGTCAATAGGAAGATACAAACGTGACTAAAAGGAATTTGGGTGCACTTCCTGTCTTCTATGTTTACGGTACGCCCAAAGTGCCAGTTGGATATTCAAATTTTATATCAAAAATCGACCCGAGACCGCTTAAATGAGGTTGAGACCCCCCTGGTCTTTCAATGACTATAAAAGTCAACCAAATCATTGACTCTGTATATATGAAGGTTGTATTAGATGGATTTTTGAGAATAACGTCATCTTCAATATCTACGGAGGGCTAAGATTGTCACTTTTCAGTCAAAAAATGTCAAATTTTTAGGACAAAGGGCACAGGGTTATGGTGAGAGCCCCCTGATCTCTCAATCTTTCTAATATTTTACAGACATTTAGTCAATAGGAAGATACAAACGTGACTAAAAGGAATTTGGGTGCACTTCCTGTCTTCTATGTTTACGGTACGCCCAAAGTGCCAGTTGGATATTCAAATTTTATATCAAAAATCGACCCGAGACCGCTTAAATGAGGTTGAGACCCCCCTGGTCTTTCAATGACTATAAAAGTCAACCAAATCATTGACTCTGTATATATGAAGGTTGTATTAGATGGATTTTTGAGAATAACGTCATCTTCAATATCTACGGAGGGCTAAGATTGTCACTTTTCAGTCAAAAAATGTCAAATTTTTAGGACAAAGGGCACAGGGTTATGGTGAGAGCCCCCTGATCTCTCAATCTTTCTAATATTTTACAGACATTTAGTCAATAGGAAGATACAAACGTGACTAAAAGGAATTTGGGTGCACTTCCTGTCTTCTATGTTTACGGTACGCCCAAAGTGCCAGTTGGATATTCAAATTTTATATCAAAAATCGACCCGAGACCGCTTAAATGAGGTTGAGACCCCCCTGGTCTTTCAATGACTATAAAAGTCAACCAAATCATTGACTCTGTATATATGAAGGTTGTATTAGATGGATTTTTGAGAATAACGTCATCTTCAATATCTACGGAGGGCTAAGATTGTCACTTTTCAGTCAAAAAATGTCAAATTTTTAGGACAAAGGGCACAGGGTTATGGTGAGAGCCCCCTGATCTCTCAATCTTTCTAATATTTTACAGACATTTAGTCAATAGGAAGATACAAACGTGACTAAAAGGAATTTGGGTGCACTTCCTGTCTTCTATGTTTACGGTACGCCCAAAGTGCCAGTTGGATATTCAAATTTTATATCAAAAATCGACCCGAGACCGCTTAAATGAGGTTGAGACCCCCCTGGTCTTTCAATGACTACAAAAGTCAACCAAATCATTGACTCTGTATATATGAAGGTTGTATTAGATGGATTTTTGAGAATAACGTCATCTTCAATATCTACGGAGGGCTAAGATTGTCACTTTTCAGTCAAAAAATGTCAAATTTTTAGGACAAAGGGCACAGGGTTATGGTGAGAGCCCCCTGATCTCTCAATCTTTCTAATATTTTACAGACATTTAGTCAATAGGAAGATACAAACGTGACTAAAAGGAATTTGGGTGCACTTCCTGTCTTCTATGTTTACGGTACGCCCAAAGTGCCAGTTGGATATTCAAATTTTATATCAAAAATCGACCCGAGACCGCTTAAATGAGGTTGAGACCCCCCTGGTCTTTCAATGACTACAAAAGTCAACCAAATCATTGACTCTGTATATATGAAGGTTGTATTAGATGGATTTTTGAGAATAACGTCATCTTCAATATCTACGGAGGGCTAAGATTGTCACTTTTCAGTCAAAAAATGTCAAATTTTTAGGACAAAGGGCACAGGGTTATGGTGAGAGCCCCCTGATCTCTCAATCTTTCTAATATTTTACAGACATTTAGTCAATAGGAAGATACAAACGTGACTAAAAGGAATTTGGGTGCACTTCCTGTCTTCTATGTTTACGGTACGCCCAAAGTGCCAGTTGGATATTCAAATTTTATATCAAAAATCGACCCGAGACCGCTTAAATGAGGTTGAGACCCCCCTGGTCTTTCAATGACTATAAAAGTCAACCAAATCATTGACTCTGTATATATGAAGGTTGTATTAGATGGATTTTTGAGAATAACGTCATCTTCAATATCTACGGAGGGCTAAGATTGTCACTTTTCAGTCAAAAAATGTCAAATTTTTAGGACAAAGGGCACAGGGTTATGGTGAGAGCCCCCTGATCTCTCAATCTTTCTAATATTTTACAGACATTTAGTCAATAGGAAGATACAAACGTGACTAAAAGGAATTTGGGTGCACTTCCTGTCTTCTATGTTTACGGTACGCCCAAAGTGCCAGTTGGATATTCAAATTTTATATCAAAAATCGACCCGAGACCGCTTAAATGAGGTTGAGACCCCCCTGGTCTTTCAATGACAATAAAAGTCAACCAAATCATTGACTCTGTATATATGAAGGTTGTATTAGATGGATTTTTGAGAATAACGTCATCTTCAATATCTACGGAGGGCTAAGATTGTCACTTTTCAGTCAAAAAATGTCAAATTTTTAGGACAAAGGGCACAGGGTTATGGTGAGAGCCCCCTGATCTCTCAATCTTTCTAATATTTTACAGACATTTAGTCAATAGGAAGATACAAACGTGACTAAAAGGAATTTGGGTGCACTTCCTGTCTTCTATGTTTACGGTACGCCCAAAGTGCCAGTTGGATATTCAAATTTTATATCAAAAATCGACCCGAGACCGCTTAAATGAGGTTGAGACCCCCCTGGTCTTTCAATGACTATAAAAGTCAACCAAATCATTGACTCTGTATATATGAAGGTTGTATTAGATGGATTTTTGAGAATAACGTCATCTTCAATATCTACGGAGGGCTAAGATTGTCACTTTTCAGTCAAAAAATGTCAAATTTTTAGGACAAAGGGCACAGGGTTATGGTGAGAGCCCCCTGATCTCTCAATCTTTCTAATATTTTACAGACATTTAGTCAATAGGAAGATACAAACGTGACTAAAAGGAATTTGGGTGCACTTCCTGTCTTCTATGTTTACGGTACGCCCAAAGTGCCAGTTGGATATTCAAATTTTATATCAAAAATCGACCCGAGACCGCTTAAATGAGGTTGAGACCCCCCTGGTCTTTCAATGACTATAAAAGTCAACCAAATCATTGACTCTGTATATATGAAGGTTGTATTAGATGGATTTTTGAGAATAACGTCATCTTCAATATCTACGGAGGGCTAAGATTGTCACTTTTCAGTCAAAAAATGTCAAATTTTTAGGACAAAGGGCACAGGGTTATGGTGAGAGCCCCCTGATCTCTCAATCTTTCTAATATTTTACAGACATTTAGTCAATAGGAAGATACAAACGTGACTAAAAGGAATTTGGGTGCACTTCCTGTCTTCTATGTTTACGGTACGCCCAAAGTGCCAGTTGGATATTCAAATTTTATATCAAAAATCGACCCGAGACCGCTTAAATGAGGTTGAGACCCCCCTGGTCTTTCAATGACTACAAAAGTCAACCAAATCATTGACTCTGTATATATGAAGGTTGTATTAGATGGATTTTTGAGAATAACGTCATCTTCAATATCTACGGAGGGCTAAGATTGTCACTTTTCAGTCAAAAAATGTCAAATTTTTAGGACAAAGGGCACAGGGTTATGGTGAGAGCCCCCTGATCTCTCAATCTTTCTAATATTTTACAGACATTTAGTCAATAGGAAGATACAAACGTGACTAAAAGGAATTTGGGTGCACTTCCTGTCTTCTATGTTTACGGTACGCCCAAAGTGCCAGTTGGATATTCAAATTTTATATCAAAAATCGACCCGAGACCGCTTAAATGAGGTTGAGACCCCCCTGGTCTTTCAATGACTATAAAAGTCAACCAAATCATTGACTCTGTATATATGAAGGTTGTATTAGATGGATTTTTGAGAATAACGTCATCTTCAATATCTACGGAGGGCTAAGATTGTCACTTTTCAGTCAAAAAATGTCAAATTTTTAGGACAAAGGGCACAGGGTTATGGTGAGAGCCCCCTGATCTCTCAATCTTTCTAATATTTTACAGACATTTAGTCAATAGGAAGATACAAACGTGACTAAAAGGAATTTGGGTGCACTTCCTGTCTTCTATGTTTACGGTACGCCCAAAGTGCCAGTTGGATATTCAAATTTTATATCAAAAATCGACCCGAGACCGCTTAAATGAGGTTGAGACCCCCCTGGTCTTTCAATGACTATAAAAGTCAACCAAATCATTGACTCTGTATATATGAAGGTTGTATTAGATGGATTTTTGAGAATAACGTCATCTTCAATATCTACGGAGGGCTAAGATTGTCACTTTTCAGTCAAAAAATGTCAAATTTTTAGGACAAAGGGCACAGGGTTATGGTGAGAGCCCCCTGATCTCTCAATCTTTCTAATATTTTACAGACATTTAGTCAATAGGAAGATACAAACGTGACTAAAAGGAATTTGGGTGCACTTCCTGTCTTCTATGTTTACGGTACGCCCAAAGTGCCAGTTGGATATTCAAATTTTATATCAAAAATCGACCCGAGACCGCTTAAATGAGGTTGAGACCCCCCTGGTCTTTCAATGACTATAAAAGTCAACCAAATCATTGACTCTGTATATATGAAGGTTGTATTAGATGGATTTTTGAGAATAACGTCATCTTCAATATCTACGGAGGGCTAAGATTGTCACTTTTCAGTCAAAAAATGTCAAATTTTTAGGACAAAGGGCACAGGGTTATGGTGAGAGCCCCCTGATCTCTCAATCTTTCTAATATTTTACAGACATTTAGTCAATAGGAAGATACAAACGTGACTAAAAGGAATTTGGGTGCACTTCCTGTCTTCTATGTTTACGGTACGCCCAAAGTGCCAGTTGGATATTCAAATTTTATATCAAAAATCGACCCGAGACCGCTTAAATGAGGTTGAGACCCCCCTGGTCTTTCAATGACTATAAAAGTCAACCAAATCATTGACTCTGTATATATGAAGGTTGTATTAGATGGATTTTTGAGAATAACGTCATCTTCAATATCTACGGAGGGCTAAGATTGTCACTTTTCAGTCAAAAAATGTCAAATTTTTAGGACAAAGGGCACAGGGTTATGGTGAGAGCCCCCTGATCTCTCAATCTTTCTAATATTTTACAGACATTTAGTCAATAGGAAGATACAAACGTGACTAAAAGGAATTTGGGTGCACTTCCTGTCTTCTATGTTTACGGTACGCCCAAAGTGCCAGTTGGATATTCAAATTTTATATCAAAAATCGACCCGAGACCGCTTAAATGAGGTTGAGACCCCCCTGGTCTTTCAATGACTATAAAAGTCAACCAAATCATTGACTCTGTATATATGAAGGTTGTATTAGATGGATTTTTGAGAATAACGTCATCTTCAATATCTACGGAGGGCTAAGATTGTCACTTTTCAGTCAAAAAATGTCAAATTTTTAGGACAAAGGGCACAGGGTTATGGTGAGAGCCCCCTGATCTCTCAATCTTTCTAATATTTTACAGACATTTAGTCAATAGGAAGATACAAACGTGACTAAAAGGAATTTGGGTGCACTTCCTGTCTTCTATGTTTACGGTACGCCCAAAGTGCCAGTTGGATATTCAAATTTTATATCAAAAATCGACCCGAGACCGCTTAAATGAGGTTGAGACCCCCCTGGTCTTTCAATGACTACAAAAGTCAACCAAATCATTGACTCTGTATATATGAAGGTTGTATTAGATGGATTTTTGAGAATAACGTCATCTTCAATATCTACGGAGGGCTAAGATTGTCACTTTTCAGTCAAAAAATGTCAAATTTTTAGGACAAAGGGCACAGGGTTATGGTGAGAGCCCCCTGATCTCTCAATCTTTCTAATATTTTACAGACATTTAGTCAATAGGAAGATACAAACGTGACTAAAAGGAATTTGGGTGCACTTCCTGTCTTCTATGTTTACGGTACGCCCAAAGTGCCAGTTGGATATTCAAATTTTATATCAAAAATCGACCCGAGACCGCTTAAATGAGGTTGAGACCCCCCTGGTCTTTCAATGACTATAAAAGTCAACCAAATCATTGACTCTGTATATATGAAGGTTGTATTAGATGGATTTTTGAGAATAACGTCATCTTCAATATCTACGGAGGGCTAAGATTGTCACTTTTCAGTCAAAAAATGTCAAATTTTTAGGACAAAGGGCACAGGGTTATGGTGAGAGCCCCCTGATCTCTCAATCTTTCTAATATTTTACAGACATTTAGTCAATAGGAAGATACAAACGTGACTAAAAGGAATTTGGGTGCACTTCCTGTCTTCTATGTTTACGGTACGCCCAAAGTGCCAGTTGGATATTCAAATTTTATATCAAAAATCGACCCGAGACCGCTTAAATGAGGTTGAGACCCCCCTGGTCTTTCAATGACTATAAAAGTCAACCAAATCATTGACTCTGTATATATGAAGGTTGTATTAGATGGATTTTTGAGAATAACGTCATCTTCAATATCTACGGAGGGCTAAGATTGTCACTTTTCAGTCAAAAAATGTCAAATTTTTAGGACAAAGGGCACAGGGTTATGGTGAGAGCCCCCTGATCTCTCAATCTTTCTAATATTTTACAGACATTTAGTCAATAGGAAGATACAAACGTGACTAAAAGGAATTTGGGTGCACTTCCTGTCTTCTATGTTTACGGTACGCCCAAAGTGCCAGTTGGATATTCAAATTTTATATCAAAAATCGACCCGAGACCGCTTAAATGAGGTTGAGACCCCCCTGGTCTTTCAATGACTATAAAAGTCAACCAAATCATTGACTCTGTATATATGAAGGTTGTATTAGATGGATTTTTGAGAATAACGTCATCTTCAATATCTACGGAGGGCTAAGATTGTCACTTTTCAGTCAAAAAATGTCAAATTTTTAGGACAAAGGGCACAGGGTTATGGTGAGAGCCCCCTGATCTCTCAATCTTTCTAATATTTTACAGACATTTAGTCAATAGGAAGATACAAACGTGACTAAAAGGAATTTGGGTGCACTTCCTGTCTTCTATGTTTACGGTACGCCCAAAGTGCCAGTTGGATATTCAAATTTTATATCAAAAATCGACCCGAGACCGCTTAAATGAGGTTGAGACCCCCCTGGTCTTTCAATGACTACAAAAGTCAACCAAATCATTGACTCTGTATATATGAAGGTTGTATTAGATGGATTTTTGAGAATAACGTCATCTTCAATATCTACGGAGGGCTAAGATTGTCACTTTTCAGTCAAAAAATGTCAAATTTTTAGGACAAAGGGCACAGGGTTATGGTGAGAGCCCCCTGATCTCTCAATCTTTCTAATATTTTACAGACATTTAGTCAATAGGAAGATACAAACGTGACTAAAAGGAATTTGGGTGCACTTCCTGTCTTCTATGTTTACGGTACGCCCAAAGTGCCAGTTGGATATTCAAATTTTATATCAAAAATCGACCCGAGACCGCTTAAATGAGGTTGAGACCCCCCTGGTCTTTCAATGACTACAAAAGTCAACCAAATCATTGACTCTGTATATATGAAGGTTGTATTAGATGGATTTTTGAGAATAACGTCATCTTCAATATCTACGGAGGGCTAAGATTGTCACTTTTCAGTCAAAAAATGTCAAATTTTTAGGACAAAGGGCACAGGGTTATGGTGAGAGCCCCCTGATCTCTCAATCTTTCTAATATTTTACAGACATTTAGTCAATAGGAAGATACAAACGTGACTAAAAGGAATTTGGGTGCACTTCCTGTCTTCTATGTTTACGGTACGCCCAAAGTGCCAGTTGGATATTCAAATTTTATATCAAAAATCGACCCGAGACCGCTTAAATGAGGTTGAGACCCCCCTGGTCTTTCAATGACTATAAAAGTCAACCAAATCATTGACTCTGTATATATGAAGGTTGTATTAGATGGATTTTTGAGAATAACGTCATCTTCAATATCTACGGAGGGCTAAGATTGTCACTTTTCAGTCAAAAAATGTCAAATTTTTAGGACAAAGGGCACAGGGTTATGGTGAGAGCCCCCTGATCTCTCAATCTTTCTAATATTTTACAGACATTTAGTCAATAGGAAGATACAAACGTGACTAAAAGGAATTTGGGTGCACTTCCTGTCTTCTATGTTTACGGTACGCCCAAAGTGCCAGTTGGATATTCAAATTTTATATCAAAAATCGACCCGAGACCGCTTAAATGAGGTTGAGACCCCCCTGGTCTTTCAATGACTATAAAAGTCAACCAAATCATTGACTCTGTATATATGAAGGTTGTATTAGATGGATTTTTGAGAATAACGTCATCTTCAATATCTACGGAGGGCTAAGATTGTCACTTTTCAGTCAAAAAATGTCAAATTTTTAGGACAAAGGGCACAGGGTTATGGTGAGAGCCCCCTGATCTCTCAATCTTTCTAATATTTTACAGACATTTAGTCAATAGGAAGATACAAACGTGACTAAAAGGAATTTGGGTGCACTTCCTGTCTTCTATGTTTACGGTACGCCCAAAGTGCCAGTTGGATATTCAAATTTTATATCAAAAATCGACCCGAGACCGCTTACATGAGGTTGAGACCCCCCTGGTCTTTCAATGACTACAAAAGTCAACCAAATCATTGACTCTGTATATATGAAGGTTGTATTAGATGGATTTTTGAGAATAACGTCATCTTCAATATCTACGGAGGGCTAAGATTGTCACTTTTCAGTCAAAAAATGGTCAAATTTTTAGGACAAAGGGCACAGGGTTATGGTGAGAGCCCCCTGATCTCTCAATCTTTCTAATATTTTACAGACATTTAGTCAATAGGAAGATACAAACGTGACTAAAAGGAATGTGGGTGCACTTCCTGTCTTCTATGTTTACGGTACGCCCAAAGTGCCAGTTGGATATTCAAATTTTATATCAAAAATCGACCCGAGACCGCTTAAATGAGTGTGAGACCCCCCTGGTCTTTCAATGTCCATACAATTTTATTAAATCATAGAATCTGTGTATATAAAGGTTGTCTTAGAAGGATTGTCCAGAATATTGTCATATTCGATATCTATGGAGGGCTTATATTGTCACTTTTCAACTAAAAATTATCAAAATTTTAAAACAAAGGGCACAGGGCAATGGTGATAGCTCCCTGATCTCTCAATCTGCCAAATATTAAGCAGACATTTAGTCAACAGGTAGATACAAACGTGACAGAAAGGAATTTTGGTACATTTCCTGTCTTTCATGTTTACGGAGCGCCTAAAGTGCCAGCTTGATATTCAAAATATACAGCGAAAACCTACCTGAGACCGCTTAAATGAGCGTGAGACCCCCTGGTCGTTCAGTGTCTATAAAATTTATTCAAATCATAGACGCTGTGTATATAAAGGTTGTACTAGAAAGAATTCCCAGAATATTGTCAAATGCGATATTTATGGAGGCCTTTTCTTGTCACTTTTCAGCTACATATTGTCAAACTTTTACATGTAGGACAAAGAACACTTGGCAATGGTAAGAATCCCCCAATCTCTCAATCTTTCTTATATTATGCAGACATTTAGTTTATAGGTAGATAAAAACTAAAACCTTATTCTTGAAGGGGGCAACTATCCCCACTTGGGGTTTTGAGATATTAAACAAGCCGCTGACCACCAATTTGGCAAAGAGATGGACCGAATGAGCTCTTCAAATTGTGAGCTATTGGATGAAAAAAAAACAGGCGTACCGGGTATGATTACCATGAATTTTATATTTTTTGACGATAGGACCGAAAGATCAAAAACAGGGTCTAAAAACATTGAATTGGGGATAGTGGTTTTGGGTGACCTAAATTGATTTAATCTTGGATTGTTAGGATAAAGACATTGATCCAATAGCTAAAAAAAGATCGATCTTTTCAATTCAATTTTAATAAAAAAACAAGCAGAAATGCATGTGATTTTTTTTTACCTTTTGATAGATGTATGCCTATGGTTTCAGAAAACCAACGCTTAGGGGCGTTCAAACAAACGCTTAGATGTGTTCGAACCATCGCTTAGGGGGGTCATGACAACACTATAAATAAATGACGTTATAAAAATTACAGACACTAAACAGTGTGAGGCGCTGGCCAAGGAGTTGCAATATATCAAGCGGAAGATTCAAGCAAGTAACATGCAGCATCGCCTCGAGAAGATTGTACTCAACCAGGACCTTTCAAAGGTGACAATCCTGTGGTTGAGGCTCAGTGAGAGGCAGCTTCAGCAATACCAAAACGATTGTATACCTTCCTGCAGCAGTGACAGTCCTCCCTCCTCCAACACCAAAGTTTGCCTATCCACTACCCATTGCACCACCTTCAGACACCATCCTCGGCCTTCGAGCACAGCAGTATTTGCAGCTCAGTAACAATCCTTCCGCAGACCACACCTTTAGATCGCGATCTGAAAACGAAGGTATCGTCATCGGGAGCTAACCAGTTACTTCTGACGGTGATGATATTTCGGGAATGCTCTGAGGTACAAAGGAACCCTTGACCTCTTGGAACTCATGGTGAAAAAAGAAACCAGAATCGTTTGAGCCCGAAGTTTTCAAAACCTTGTCGACTATGCAGAGATCCTGAACAGTTTCGGTGCCATAAATCGACAAGGCATTTGAACCTCTCTAGAACCCGAAGGCGATACAAAGTTACAAGTGGACGAATATTGTGTCTCACATCTAAAGCAAGATAAGCATTGAAGCGGACTGCAAACCGGTTTTCTATACTCTGACTTTAACTAGCTCCTTCATATATCACATGGATCTGTGTAACGCTGCCGACCGTGCTTGAAATAATGGTGTGCGCAACGAGATTGTGGCGATCCTCGATGCCATGAAGGTGAACACATCAGCACCAAGGAATATAAGCAATTCCATCGTAGTATCCTGTAAATAAGTGTTTAAGGTTTTGCTCGAAAGTATGCCTACGGCGGTAGTTTGTTTGACACTATTGCCGGTATCGCTGGTCGCATGTTCACATCCTCTGCTGCCAAGGCCTTGGAAAATAAGACTATGAGCGCTTACACCAATGCAGCCATGATAGGAGTTGAAAGGGGGTAGCCAAAGTCGTCGACCATGTCGTTGAAAAAGTTACCCGCCTTCGAAAACCCAGTGTCCAGCGCAGCAAGCCCAATCAACAGCTCAGTATTAAACGCAGTAAGCCCCACAACCAAACACAGTTAAACAATCTCATCTCCCGTGGCATCGCTAACGTCCATGAATTTGTCTAAAGCTATCCCTAAATCCATAATTTCTGACATCCTTACAATCACAGTAGGGTTAACCTACGATGGAATTCTTAAAAAAATATTAATACCAGGTTCACGAATTCGTACCTTTAGCCGGAGCCCTACTTACCAACTCTAAAGCGGAGATCCAAATCAACATCGAAACGCAAGACATGTTCCTTCACACAATCGAGCGTTATTTCTTAGTAGAAGGAAGACTTCAAAATCACGACGGCACTGCATATGCAGACGTTGATCTCATTCACAATGGTATCATGTATCTCTTCAAAACTATATGATATCGACTCTCCGGTCAGCAGATTGAACACATTAACGACCCCGGCATCGCCACCACTATGCTGGGAATGTAAATCTTCCTTGACGACTTCTTCAAAACGCAGGGTCTCAACCGACGGTGGTATAAGGATTCTTCTACCGATGCCGAGACTGACAACACTGGATTTACAGCCTGGCATGAATACATTATCACCAAGCCCACCAACAACGGATCGTACTCGTTTGCCATTCCCCTGAAACATATTATGGGATTGTTACTATAAAATAGTGTACGGGTTCAGGCACGAACTTCCACTCGTTCGCTATGCAGATGCCAATGCCATTACGAGGGCTGCCGCCGTCAATAACGTGGCGAAAATAATCCTGTATAAGATTTCTTGGGTCCTCTCTCACAAAGTGTCCATGTCACCCTCAAAGCTAAACGCGACTCAGCCGTCGACTTTAATGCGTGATTTTTACAAAACAAGGTTGCCAGAGTGTTCAAGGAGGCTGTAGACTTCAGAAAGAAATTCTACAACATTGAAAACCTTCTCAGTAACGGTGGTGTCAACCCCTCTGATTTTATTTACCTATAGCCGCTGTTTGTGATCCAAGTAAGTCATTCGCCCGAGTGGACTTCCAGATTCGAGCGAAATTATAGCGTAATGTTCCCGCCAACACCGAAGCTATTTTACTTCCAATCTCCGAAGGAGTCCTCCAGTTCGAATCGGACGGTCAGAAGATGAACGTCGTTATTTAATGAATACTAGTAAATGGACACCACACTGGTGCAGCAAATCGTCGACCACACAGACTAAAAGCAAGGGTTTTCCATCCTTGTCCCTGGAAACGATAGCCGCATTTTACCTGGTTCACCCCCTACAATTTAAGGAATCGAACACCGTATTGGGATTTAAGCGACAGCTCTACACATTTGATCAGGCAACAAACGGTTAAGAAGAGATTGAATACATTGTTAGCATCAGCAGTATCAACAGCATCTTGGTGAACAGTGGCATCATCAATGTAAGCTTCGTAAACTCCACCCAACAGTCCAATATCTACAGCTTTTCAATCGCATGCAGACATACCGAACCGACCAAGACGGTGATCCTATCAATCTCCGCAGTAAAAATATCACCCTCCGCTTGCATCTTCGAGAGGTATTAGAATATAGTCTAACAAAATACGGGTTGAATTTCATAAAAGGTCAAGCTAATAAATTACACAATTACACGGAGCAGCAAAAAAAGGTTGCCCGGTCACCATTCGTTTATCCCACACAAACCTGCATTGTAAACACAAGATGTGCTTACCCCGCAACAGATTGAAAAGCTCACCAAGTTCCTACGAAGCGTTTCTAGTGGTACGACTATGGAAATAAGCACTACCCAATTGAAGAAAAACATTCAAAAAGAAAGTTGATTCCTACCCATGTAAGCGGGAAGGGCAATGCAAGTCCTTCCTATGTTGGCGAACACAATTCTGCCAGCATGAGGTGTTGAAGCCCCTGGTTGAAATAGACGTCAGCAATGCATTTGGACCTGGAATTTACATCAAAAGGGATGCTTGAGTGAGCTACGTGAAGGTGTAAAGGTCTGTAAATCTTCCACGTCACCTATGGTGCCTGTTTGTACTTGCAACAAGGTCCTCGATTCTACTAGGGTTCTGCTTTGGTCCTAGAAGCAAACAGTCCGTTCAACAGCATTCCCCTTTTAATATAATATTTATATATATAGAATCTATGATTTGGTTGAATTTAATGGACATTGAAAAACTAGGGGGCTCTCCTCATTACCCTGTGCTCTTTGTCCTAAAATTTTGACATTTTTTGACTGAAAAGTGACAATCTTAGCCCTCGTTAGATATGGAAGATGACGTTATTCTGGTGAATCCATCTAATACAACCTTTATATATACAGAGTCAATGATTTAGTTGAATTTTATGGACATTGAAAGACCCGGGGGGTCTCAACCTCATTTAAGCGGTCTCGGGTAGGTTTTCGCTATATATTTTGAATATCCAACTGGCACTTTGCGCGTTCCGTAAACATAGAAGACATGAAGTGTACCAAAATTCCTTTTAGTCACGTTTGTATCTACCTATTGACTAAATGTCTGTCAAATATTAGAAAGATTGAGAGATCAGGGGGCTCTCACCATTACCCTGTGCCCTTTGTCCTAAGATTTTGACATTTATCGACTGAAAAGTGACAATCTTAGCCCTCCGTAGATATAGAAGATGACGTTATTCTGGTGAATCCATCTAATACAACCTTTATATAGACAGAGTCAATGATTTGGTTGAATTTTATGGACATTGAAAGACCCGGGGGGTCTCAACCTCATTTAAGCGGTCTCGGGTAGGTTTTCGCTATATATTTTGAATATCCAACTGGCACTTTGGGCGCTCCGTAAACATAGAAGAAAGGAAGTGTACCAAAATTCCTTTTATTCACGTTTGTATCTACCTATTGACTAAATGTCTGTCAAATATTAGAAAGATTGATAGATCAGGGGGCTCTCACCATTACCCTTTGCCCTTTGTCCTAAGATTTTGACATTTTTCGACTGAAAAGTGACAATCTTAACCCTCCGTAGATATAGAAGATGACGTTATTCTGGTAAATCCATCTAATACAACCTTTATATATACAGAGTCAATGATTTGGTTGAATTTTATGGACATTGAAAGACCCGGGGGTCTCAACCTCATTTAAGCGGTCTAGGGTAGGTTTCCGCTATATATTTTGAATATCCAACTGGCACTTTGGGCGCTCCGTAAACATAGAAGACATGAAGTGTACCCCAATTCCTTTTAGTCACGTTTGTATCTACCTATTGAATAAATGTCTGTCAAATATTAGAAAGATTGAGAGATCAGGGGGCTCTCACCATTACCCTGTGCCCTTTGTCCTAAGATTTTGACATTTATCGACTGAAAAGTGACAATCTTAGCCCTCCGTAGATATAGAAGATGACGTTATTCTGGTGAATCCATCTAATACAACCTTTATATAGACAGAGTCAATGATTTGGTTGAATTTTATGGACATTGAAAGACCCGGGGGGTCTCAACCTCATTTAAGCGGTCTCGGGTAGGTTTTCGCTATATATTTTGAATATCCAACTGGCACTTTGGGCGCTCCGTAAACATAGAAGAAAGGAAGTGTACCAAAATTCCTTTTATTCACGTTTGTATCTACCTATTGACTAAATGTCTGTCAAATATTAGAAAGATTGATAGATCAGGGGGCTCTCACCATTACCCTTTGCCCTTTGTCCTAAGATTTTGACATTTTTCGACTGAAAAGTGACAATCTTAACCCTCCGTAGATATAGAAGATGACGTTATTCTGGTAAATCCATCTAATACAACCTTTATATATACAGAGTCAATGATTTGGTTGAATTTTATGGACATTGAAAGACCCGGGGGTCTCAACCTCATTTAAGCGGTCTAGGGTAGGTTTCCGCTTTATATTTTGAATATCCAACTGGCACTTTGGGCGCTCCGTAAACATAGAAGACATGAAGTGTACCCCAATTCCTTTTAGTCACGTTTGTATCTACCTATTGAATAAATGTCTGTCAAATATTAGAAAGATTGAGAGATCAGGGGGCTCTCACCATTACCCTGTGCCCTTTGTCCTAAGATTTTGACATTTTTCGACTGAAAAGTGACAATCTTAGCCCTCCGTAGATATAGAAGATGACGTTATGCTGGTATATCCATCTAATACAACCTTTATATATACAGAGTCAATGATTTGGTTGAATTTTATGGACATTGAAAGACCCGGGGGGTCTCAACCTCATTTAAGCGGTCTCGGGTTGGTTTCCGCTATATATTTTGAATATCCAACTGGCACTTTGGGCGCTCCGTAAACATAGAAGACAGGAAGTGTACCCAAATTCCTTTTAGTCACGTTTGTATCTACCTATTGACTAAATGTCTTTCAAATATTAGAAAGATTGAGAGATCAGGGGGCTCTCACCATTACCCTGTGCCCTTTGTCCTAAGATTTTGACATTTATCGACTGAAAAGTGACAATCTTAGCCCTCCGTAGATATAGAAGATGACGTTATTCTGGTAAATCCATCTAATTCAACCTTTATATATACAGAGTCAATGATTTGGTTGAATTTTATGGACATTGAAAGACCCGGGGGGTCTGAACCTCATTTAAGCGGTCTCGGGTAGGTTTCCGCTATATATTTTGAATATCCAACTGGCACTTTGGGCGCTCCGTAAACATAGAAGACAGAAAGTTTACCCAAATTCCTTTTAGTCACGTTTGTATCTACCTATTGACTAAATGTCTGTTAAATATTAGAAAGATTGAGAGATCAGGGGGCTCTCACCATTACCCTGTGCCCTTTGTCCTAAGATTTTGACATTTTTCGACTGAAAAGTGACAATCTTAGCCCTCCGTAGATATAGAAGATGACGTTATTCTGGTAAATCCATCTAATACAACCTTCATATATACAGAGTCAATGATTTGGTTGAATTTTATGGACATTGAAAGACCCGGGGGGTCTCAACCTCATTTAAGCGGTCTCGGGTAGGTTTCCGCTATATATTTTGAATATCCAACTGGCACTTTGGGCGCTCCGTAAACATAGAAGACAGGAAGTGTACCCAAATTCCTTTTAGTCACGTTTGTATCTACCTATTGACTAAATGTCTTTCAAATATTAGAAAGATTGATAGATCAGGGGGCTCTCACCATTACCCTTTGCCCTTTGTCCTAAGATTTTGACATTTATCGACTGAAAAGTGACAATCTTAGCCCTCCGTAGATATAGAAGATGACGTTATTCTGGTAAATCCATCTAATTCAACCTTTATATATACAGAGTCAATGATTTGGTTGAATTTTATGGACATTGAAAGACCCGGGGGGTCTGAACCTCATTTAAGCGGTCTCGGGTAGGTTTCCGCTATATATTTTGAATATCCAACTGGCACTTTGGGCGCTCCGTAAACATAGAAGACAGAAAGTTTACCCAAATTCCTTTTAGTCACGTTTGTATCTACCTATTGACTAAATGTCTGTTAAATATTAGAAAGATTGAGAGATCAGGGGGCTCTCACCATTACCCTGTGCCCTTTGTCCTAAGATTTTGACATTTTTCGACTGAAAAGTGACAATCTTAGCCCTCCGTAGATATAGAAGATGACGTTATTCTGGTGAATCCATCTAATACAACCTTTATATAGACAGAGTCAATGATTTGGTTGAATTTTATGGACATTGAAAGACCCGGGGGGTCTCAACCTCATTTAAGCGGTCTCGGGTAGGTTTTCGCTATATATTTTGAATATCCAACTGGCACTTTGGGCGCTCCGTAAACATAGAAGAAAGGAAGTGTACCAAAATTCCTTTTATTCACGTTTGTATCTACCTATTGACTAAATGTCTGTCAAATATTAGAAAGATTGATAGATCAGGGGGCTCTCACCATTACCCTTTGCCCTTTGTCCTAAGATTTTGACATTTTTCGACTGAAAAGTGACAATCTTAACCCTCCGTAGATATAGAAGATGACGTTATTCTGGTAAATCCATCTAATACAACCTTTATATATACAGAGTCAATGATTTGGTTGAATTTTATGGACATTGAAAGACCCGGGGGTCTCAACCTCATTTAAGCGGTCTAGGGTAGGTTTCCGCTATATATTTTGAATATCCAACTGGCACTTTGGGCGCTCCGTAAACATAGAAGACAGGAAGTGTACCCCAATTCCTTTTAGTCACGTTTGTATCTACCTATTGAATAAATGTCTGTCAAATATTAGAAAGATTGAGAGATCAGGGGGCTCTCACCATTACCCTGTGCCCTTTGTCCTAAGATTTTGACATTTTTCGACTGAAAAGTGACAATCTTAGCCCTCCGTAGATATAGAAGATGACGTTATTCTGGTAAATCCATCTAATTCAACCTTTATATATACAGAGTCAATGATTTGGTTGAATTTTATGGACATTGAAAGACCCGGGGGGTCTGAACCTCATTTAAGCGGTCTCGGGTAGGTTTCCGCTATATATTTTGAATATCCAACTGGCACTTTGGGCGCTCCGTAAACATAGAAGACAGAAAGTTTACCCAAATTCCTTTTAGTCACGTTTGTATCTACCTATTGACTAAATGTCTGTTAAATATTAGAAAGATTGAGAGATCAGGGGGCTCTCACCATTACCCTGTGCCCTTTGTCCTAAGATTTTGACATTTTTCGACTGAAAAGTGACAATCTTAGCCCTCCGTAGATATAGAAGATGACGTTATTCTGGTAAATCCATCTAATACAACCTTTATATATACAGAGTCAATGATTTGGTTGAATTTTATGGACATTGAAAGACCCGGGGGGTCTCAACCTCATTTAAGCGGTCTCGGGTAGGCTTCCGCTATATATTTTGAATATCCAACTGGCACTTTGGGCGCTCCGTAAACATAGAAGACAGGAAGTGTACCCAAATTCCTTTTAGTCACGTTTGTATATACCTATTGACTAAATGTCTGTCAAATATTAGAAAGATTGAGAGATCAGGGGGCTCTCACCATTACCCTGTGCCCTTTGTCCTAAGATTTTGACATTTATCGACTGAAAAGTGACAATCTTAGCCCTCCGTAGATATAGAAGATGACGTTATTCTGGTAAATCCATCTAATTCAACCTTTATATATACAGAGTCAATGATTTGGTTGAATTTTATGGACATTGAAAGACCCGGGGGTCTCAACCTCATTTAAGCGGTCTCGGGTAGGTTTTCGCTATATATTTTGAATATCCAACTGGCACTTTGGGCGCTCCGTAAACATAGAAGACAGGAAGTGTACCCAAATTCCTTTTAGTCACGTTTGTATCTACCTATTGACTAAATGTCTGTCAAATATTAGAAAGATTGAGAGATCAGGGGGCTCTCACCAATACCCTTTGCCCTTTGTCCTAAGATTTTGACATTTTTCGACTGAAAAGTGACAATCTTAACCCTCCGTAGATATAGAAGATGATGTTATTCTGGTAAATCCATCTAATACAACCTTTATATATACAGAGTTAATGATTTGGTTGAATTTTATGGACATTCAAAGACCCGGGGGGTCTCAACCTCATTTAAGCGGTCTCGGGTAGGTTTCCGCTATATATTTTGAATATCCAACTGGCACTTTGGGCGCTCCGTAAACATAGAAGACAGGAAGTGTACCCAAATTCCTTTTAGTCACGTTTGTATCTACCTATTGACTAAATGTCTGTCAAATATTAGAAAGATTGAGAGATCAGGGGGCTCTCACCAATACCCTTTGCCCTTTGTCCTAAGATTTTGACATTTTTCGACTGAAAAGTGACAATCTTAACCCTCCGTAGATATAGAAGATGATGTTATTCTGGTAAATCCATCTAATACAACCTTTATATATACAGAGTTAATGATTTGGTTGAATTTTATGGACATTCAAAGACCCGGGGGGTCTCAACCTCATTTAAGCGGTCTCGGGTAGGTTTCCGCTATATATTTTGAATATCCAACTGGCACTTTGGGCGCTCCGTAAACATAGAAGACAGGAAGTGTACCCAAATTCCTTTTAGTCACGTTTGTATCTACCTATTGACTAATGTCTGTCAAATATTAGAAAGATTGAGAGATCAGGGGTCTCTCACCATTACCCTGTGCCCTTTGTCTTAAGATTTTGACATTTTTCGACTGAAAAGTGACAATCTTAGCCCTCCGTAGATATAAAAGATGACGTTATTCTGGTAAATCCATCTAATACAACCTTTATATATACAGAGTCAATGATTTGGTTGAATTTTATGGACATTGAAAGACCCGGGGGATCTCAACCTCATTTAAGCGGTCTCGGGTAGGTTGCCGCTATATATTTTGAATATCCAACTGGCACTTTGGGCGCTCCGTAAACATAGAAGACAGGAAGTGTACCCAAATTCCTTTTAGTCACGTTTGTATCTACCTATTGACTAAATGTCTGTCAAATATTTGAAAGATTGAGAGATCAGGGGGCTCTCACCATTACCCTGTGCCCTTTGTCCTAAGATTTTGACATTTTTCGAATGATTTGTTTTGTTTTTTGGCTTTCCATATATATTTTTATTTATAGTTATAAATATTTCTAGAGGTATGGGTTTTCTTTTTGTCTTAAGAAATATTATACACAAAAGTACATCTTTGAAGTCGTTTATTGACAAAACTCTATATTACATAAAGACAAATATGCAACATGGAAAAAGGGTTTATATTCGAGGACAACGAGAAATTACGACGGGAAATTACGACAGCTTGAAAAGGTCATTTATCGATTTCCCACGTATCTTATCAGTCTTTTTACATATGAAAATCATGCTTTTTATGTTATTAAGTATTTAATTGTCTTGTAATTTTTTCACTAAATTTTGAATATCAAACTGGCTGCTAGCAGCCGATTGGATATTGAATATCGAATAACGAATAACGAACCGGCTGCTAACTTCACATACATCAAATAAAATAGTCTTTTGCCCTGGTGATTTGCATTTTTTTGAAAAGAAAGGTTTGACAGTATTCCAAAAATCAGCACTTTTTGATCCTCCAGAACAGCGTTCTAAAAAATATATTTTCATAGATTTCTTTTTTTAACTTATTTACCAAATTTCTTTGCTGTCTGAATTTTTCCCAAGTATGATTATTTCTTTTTTTGGTGTACTGAGAAAATAGCATGTGTTTTCTGTATATGGCTTTTCTTAATTCTCCATTCATACATGGAAGAGGACTTTTTCTGGGATACCTTGACTTCAAAGGTGCATGTTTGTCTAGTGTTTTAATAAAGTTATTTTCATATGTTTGGTAGATCTCATTTACCTGTTCTGCAGTTGTTACTCCATCTACAATTTCAATTTTAATTTTAGCAATATCGTTATTAAAGTTATCAATATCAAAATTTGTATAGCTCCTGTATATATTTTTTTCATTTTGCTGTTGAGGCAACTGACCCTTTACAGTGGTAGAGATAAAATTATGGCAGTCACTAATACCAGTTGAACAATTTAAGGTTTTAAAACAGGATGACTTTTTGTTCGTCAAAATGACGTCAACTAAAGATGGTCTACAATCTTTTTTAAAACAAGTTGGTTCTTTCACTAATTGATCTAAATCAAAAATATCACAGATATCACTTAAAGGTTGACATTTGTCAGAAATTAACATGTCAAAATTCAAATCACCAAGTACAATGTAATTATCATATTTTACAGTTATTTTATCCAAGTTCTTTGAAAAAGATTCTGAGAAAGTATTTCCCGTCATTGAAGGGGGTTTGTACATTCCCATTATCAACCATTTCTTATTATTGTTGTACACCTCGTGTGATATATTTTCTATTGTCTCACATTCTAAGTTAATCTTTCTGCTGGACGGAATATCTGATGATATGATGGAAAGGATACCACCACCGCTGTCATTTCTGTCACGTCGATAAAGTTTATACCCTTCACTTTCGAAGCGCAACATCTATCTTCGTGATTTCATAAAGGAATGCAACTTGAAATACGATGATAAAGAAAGAACCTTAGTTTGTTAACTCACTCGGACAGGAATCATCAGAAATAGACTATTTTCTGCACAACCTGCCAGAAAATGAATTTGACAACAAACAAGTACTCAACCACGTGACAGAAAACACATCCGATCATCACCCAATTCGTATGAGTACCAAATTCACTTATGAAAGCTTAAATAACAGTCATGCGCAAAATAGCAACACCATTTCAAAAAGAGTTAACTGGGACAAAGTAGACAAAGAATGGTATTCTGCTTACATCAACAAACATATAGACAGCCTCCAAATAAGAGAAAATATGAAAGAAGAAGAAATTGAGCAAGCTACATCCAAATTATGTGAACTCCTAAAGGAAACAGCTAAACGAACATCTTCATCAAAGGCAAAATTCAGCGCAAAGCCAAAATTAAAAGTGTGGACGCCCGAAATACAAATAGCGTTGAAAATTGCAGGACAAAATATAATGTTTGGAAACATCACGGAGACCCAACAACAAAAGCAACATAATGCTCCAGGAGAAAAATCAAACAAAGAAGGACTTTCGTCGTTCCGTAAAAATAGAAATTGCTAAAATAAGAGACGAGGAGAAGGAAACTATTCTAGAAACAAGAGTAAAAGATACAAAAATGTTCCACCAACTCGTACGTAACAACAGGAAGAAAGGAAATGTTGTAATCACGGAGCTAGAGGTTAACGGAGTCAAATACATGCAGAGTGAAAATATCATCACAGGATTTGAAGAACACTTTAGAAGTCTTGCACCATTGAACAACCAGACGGACATAGATAGTGCATATCATAACCAAGTTGAAGATGATATTCAGAGTATAAACAGGCTTGTGCAACGAAATAACATCAGTAACGTCACTGACCCACATCGAAATTACATACGCCATCAGATCGATAAACAGAGGAAAATCGGCAGATTTCCAAGGTATAACCATTGAACATAATTACCCATGTAGGTTCTGAAATGGAAACAACTTTAGTCACACTTGTGGGATGTATCTTCAAGCACGGAAGTGTATCAGCATCACTTAAAATGGGACTCCTAACACCGTTTTTTAAAAATAAAGGAACAAGGCAGAAAGCAACCAACTATAGAGGAATTACAGTGCTACCAGTTATTGGCAAAATAATCGAAACAGTCATCAAAGAGCGTACAAACAGCAAAGTACTTGTAACACAAAATAAAAGACAGAGAGATTTCACTGCAGGATCGTCGCTCCGCGCTGTCAATTGAAGAAAGTTAGGGAACCCAACGACAACAACACAACTTTCCAACTGGTACTCTTAGACGCAAAAGCTGCCTTTGACACTGTCATATGCTCAGGAGGGTCTTTTTGGCAGGA
Organism: Mytilus trossulus; assembly: GCF_036588685.1. Lineage (NCBI taxonomy): Eukaryota > Metazoa > Mollusca > Bivalvia > Mytilida > Mytilidae > Mytilus > Mytilus trossulus. The sequence goes on from NC_086380.1 coordinate 1,396,163, forward strand.
ATCAACGATGGACACTGGGAACTGATCAAAGATCTCCACGAAAATGCTAAAAGTGCTATTAAATGGGAAGGAAACATCTCTCAGCCATTCGACGTAAACCAGGGAGTGCGACAAGGAGGTATACTTAGCACCAACTTCTACAAATTATACATCAACCAGCTGCTGAACATGTATGATACAACTGATGCAGGATACAGAATTGGAAACATAAGCGTAAACAGCACTGCTTGTGCAGATGACGTCGCACTTATAATTAGCGAGGAACCACACCAAGCACAATTGCTTATAAACATGGCATGTGATTTCGCATACATGGAAGGCTACCAATTACAACCTAGGAAAAGTGTGGTACTTACCATTACCAACAAAAAGCAAAAATGGGATCCTGTAGCAACATCCCTCACCATGGGCCAACACGAAATGCCATCAGTAAGAAGTGCCACACACCTGGGAATCATCAGAACCACGTCACTAAAAGAAAACATGACTGCTAATGTGGAGGAAAACAAAAAAAAAAGCAAGGAGAAGCGCATATAGTCTCATTGGAGGAGGGTTTCACGGCTATAACGGATTAGATGTAGAGACAATGGTACATCTGTACAAAATATATGTATCCCCAGTACTTCTCTATGGCCTGGAGCTAATACTACCTACAACAAGCTGGTTGGCACTAATCGAAAATTTCCCAAAAAGCTACTCAAGCAAATACTCTCATTACCAACTTGCGTAGCAGATATAACTATTAACATCTTAACCGGAATATTGCCAGTAGAAGCCGAAATACATATTCGAGCACTTGGACTCTTCAACAACATCTGTAACCAGAATGAAGAAAGTATAGAAAAATCGCTAGCTAGACGACAACTAACCGTAAAAAACAACCAAAGTGCTAGTTGGTTCGTAGCCATAAAACATATGCTCAGGAAGTACAATCTGCAAGAAGCTATATGGTACCTGGACAACCCTGTCAAAAAATCCTTGTGGACCTCAAACATCAAGAGAACAGTGTATAATTACTGGAGCAAGTCAATAGTGCAGCTGCTGCCACTGTATAAAGGACTAGACCATCTCACAACGGGAAACCTTGACAAAGGTAAAATTCATCCTCTATCCAGAATTAACTGCCACTCAGCCATAGATACGGCAAGACTACCAGTTAAACTAAAACTGCTTACAGGATCATTTACTCTACAAAGTAAGCGAATAAAAATGTATAAGGATGAAACCGATTCTAAGTGCCTGCTACGCTCAAAGGATGATGAAACTGTGACTCCTTTCATATTACACTGCATACAACTCCGAAATATCAGGAACAAGATACTTCTAGAAACAGTTGATGTACTAAACAGTCTTGGAATTCAATTTAATAAACTATTGGACAGTGAAAAGTTACAAATAATTTTGGACATCACACTGGTAGCAACATCAAGGAAACTATCCCCAGCCAGTGTAGCAAAAGTAGAACGCCTAACTAGACGCTTGATATATCAGTTACATAAATAGCCCGCTATAAGATAGTATGTGGATGATAATTATAATAATTATGACTCTAAAAAAAAGAAAAGATAATCGCTTCCACAGTAAAAAAGAAGAAAGTAATCAATTTCAAAGAGCGAAAATAACGAACCTATTTTAGCATATATACATACTAAAGTTATGCTAGTGATGACATTTTATTAAAGTGTGTGATCTTAAAGTGAAAATATTTTAGATTATATATAGCTAACAGAATTTTAAACAATACACGAAGGACCTTTCAGAAGAAATGAATATAACTTTTAGATAATACTTTGTAATACAACTTTTAATTCATGAGGAAGAGGCACTCATCATTCTTTTATCTTTTTACCGTTTTTACCGCAATTATGGAATAGTGCTGTTGATATTTTTAAAGATCAGTACTAACTTTTAAAGAATACGTCAATCGGTTAGGGGTATAAATGTGATACCAGTTTATATATAAAGAAAGGGAGGAATTTTAAAGTATGTGACTTGACTTTTAATCAACACAGAAACATTGTAAATACATGATAACGGAATTGTATAATTGTGTGTGGGTAGGATCTCACTTTGTATATAGTCTCAGCACTGCAACACATTTGGTGGAGGCATTACTGTATATAAGAAAGACCACAAGTTATACATACTAGCGTATGGTTCCTCTACAAAGGGGGTTAAAGATACAGAGGTAAGGTAAGGTAATTATGTCCGCCTGGACTTTTCTTCCTACGTAATCAAGACCGTGGCCATAATTTGCCTATGAATTTAAATCCCTTGAAAAAATTTCCTAGGAAAATAAGTCCATAGCTAGTGAAATATATCCGGCACTCAATTTCCTAGGGCAAAGTTTTTTGTATCCGTACTCTAATTTTCTATGAAAAAGGATCCTTTATTATTTCTCAAGACATAGTTAAAATTAATCAACATAAAAAAAAAGAAACACAATAAGCAACACCCTTTACCGCATTATAGTCAGCTTTAAACCTCCCCGAAGCCAAGCTAGGACAAATATAAAACAAATCCTCGAGAACAATTCAAACAACTTAGGACAAGCAAATACAGAGAGGGGCGGGATTAAACATATGAGCGCCACCCCTAAACTTTGGACAGCGGTTAAATGAACAAACTACAAAAATTAGTTGAAAAGGGCTTAATTCGTCAGATTGATACAAAGCAGGAAAACAAACAACAAAAACATAGACCAGACGTGGAAAGGTATCTATACATCCACCTAACAAGAAATACGTTTAAGTAAAGACCAGAGAGAACGGTAGTAGTTTCTACAGCTAGTTTAAAGCCAATAACAACTAGAATTGTCATTGAAAGCAATAGCGGATGTCACCCTTCCTTAATGGCCACTAAGTGGTAACCATTTACATTTTTTTCTTACAGTGAATGCAAATATATGCATTGGTATATCTCTTTCTGTAAATTTTAAGTACATGAATTTTCAATGGGCGCTTCCAATATTTGATTGACTGTCTATCAAAGATCTTCCATTCACAAATGAATAACCGATCAAAACCAAAACAATATATTGTACTATTATTAATGATTATTTTTTCCTGGACAAACTTTTTTTTCGCCTTAGGCGAAAAACAATCTTTTTGTTGGTGACAAGTCGATTTTTTTTTCAATTTTAGCATTACATATATTTGTTTTCCTCAGGGTCAAAACAAATTACATTTTTTTTTCTTCAAAAACTGGAAACAAACTTTTTTTTCAAAAAAAAAACATAGCCCCCCCCCCCCCCCCCTCCCCCGAACGAAAATCAAATGGTTGCTGCCTTACCATCCTCTTAATTCAAAAGTCTAACATACCCAAATCGATAAATGTAGCAGGGGAAATAACCCTATCGTTGAACTCGTGATACTGTCAAGTTATTAAACTAATTCCAAGTAAGAAGGTAAGCCGGGACTAAGCATTAGTTAGTATTTCTAAAATGACCCCTTGAGTTGACAAGTGTGAAACAAGGCTGAGTTGTGATGCTACTATGAAATATATTATTGAATTGTGTCCCTTTTCCCAGTGATAATCTGTGCAACTTTGGATCTGATTACTTTTGACTTGTATATGATTTACCTTTATAATGACAACATTTGAATCATTTTTAGTGTACTTTTTTATTGTGAAGACAATGTTTATTTAATTAGCATCTTATTAACTTAAAACTTAGACTTTCTACATTAGTTGAACCATACTACTCTTACTAGTCACGGTCCACGTATACTTGTTCCACCCAACAATTGCTAACTGATGATTGATTGATTGTTGGTGTTTTAACGCCACTTTTAAGGGCATACGATACAGTTACAGGGAAGGTAATGACGTTGCTAACGTAATTTGTTATTTTCGCGACGTCAAACTGTGACATATCGGGAAAAGATGCATTTTTCGACTGATTTTTATCATTCAAACTGATTTAATTTGAAAACGAGTTCATGGACCCCTATTTTTCAAAACGGCATTTTGTTTCATTTTGCAGGGGGATTATGTGACCCAAATTTTATAAAACTGTAAATAGAGGATTTTTTTTAATTTTGATAAACATGCAGTAAAAAAATACTTTTTTTCCTCAATTCATGAACATTTGATAAATATGAGTTCTTTCTGAATAAAAAATTGCATATTTTTTTTAGGATATTTACAAAATACAGAAATTACCGATTATTTGACAAAAAACAATTTGTGTTTATCTTTTATAACAAAAAACTTGTGTCTTTCTTTCCAAAAAGAAATTACGGCCACAAATCTGAATTTCGAGCAAATATACAAAATTTCGACCTAATTTTACTCAAAAAGTAGCACATGAAGGTATATTTTTTATTGCATATTTGATTTAATCAGGTAAAAAATAGCCTATATGCAAATTTTCATGAACTTGTAAATACAGGATCAAAACTGTATCGTATGCCCTTAAGCTCTGCATTTAGGCTATTTGGTGGCTGCCAGTTTTTATTGGGAGAGGAAGCCGGAGTGCACCGAGAAAACCACCGACCTTCGATAGGAAGTCAATTAAGATTGGAGTCGAGTGCATCCGCACGAGCGGGGTTCGAACAAATAAAGATTGTCGGTTTTCCTATCCAAAAATAAAATCAATAATATAATATTTATAAATATATAGTAAAACATTTATAGTATCATTTGTTAAGTCAAATATTAGATATTTCCACTGTGCCTTTCCAGAATACAGATGTGTAAATGAGCGGTCAACAAAAATTAAACATTGACAAATGGAACTCGCGTGTAGACGGAGAACTGAGTTCAGAAAATATGGAAAAGAAATTACGATACCAAGGATATAGTTATGTAAAATATTGTTTCCAACATGGGAAAGATTTCCAAGATCACACGCATGAGGGTTCGAAAAAGGATGCCATTATATCGGGAAATTTTCAGTTTCGTATGTATGGAGAAACTGTAGTGTTAGAACCGGGAGATATAGTAGAAGTTCCTAAACATATTATACACAATGCAGACGTGTCGTTGGATCAGAAAATGTAATATTTTACGATTCTACAAAATAAATTGTATATTCCTGAATTTTTCTTCTTAATAAATTGTTCTCTTAGATATATATTGTACGCATTTGTTTAATTGAAATGTCAACGTTTTTTGCAGAACTAGTGGCCGGTAAAACCAGCTTTGTGTCTGATTTTTCTCCTAAACTCTCTGTTTAGTATTGTTTAAATGTTTTGTATTAATCAGTTGATAAGACATATGGAATAGAAACATGAATTTCCATGAACTAGTGTACACATGCTGAAATGAACATCCTCAACTATTCCCATAATATAAATAAGGTCAAGGTCAGATTATACATGCCAGACAGGCATATACATCTTACAATCCTTCCGTTCAACAAATATAGTTGAAATACTAGTATTGCTTTAAGATAAACTTACCTAAACACAAAAGCTTAACACTGAGTAACAAACCATGAAAATGGGGTGAAGTTCAACTAAAGATAATTCCATGCACCAAATATAGTTGATCTATTGCTTATAGTTTTGAGAATCTTGGTTTAAAAGCTTCCTTGTGAGCAGCAACCCTATATTATAAAATCATGGTAGGAAATACAAGCCCGTATCAATTGGGAGGTATATACTCCGTATGCATGCGTTGCTGAAATGGTGCTACATAAGAAAAACGTACCTGAACACAAAAGTTAAACACTGAGCTATGAACCATAAAAATTGGGTCAAGGTAAACTAAAACCTGCGTAACTGACATGTCCATCATCAACTATTTCCGTACAAAAAATATAGTTGACGTATTGCTAAACAGTTTAAGAAAAACGTCCCAAAACACAAAAGCTTAACACTGAGGAATGAACCCTGAAATTCGAAATGAGGTCAAGGTCAAATAAAACCTGCGTAACTTCTATAGAAGTCGCTCCTCACTGTCCTACTACCTGTCGATACATTTATTTTTGGCATCGCAAAAGTCATATCTTCACTGACTGTTCATGACGTTAAAATACTAAATCCCTGGGATGTGTTTCAGTTGATTTTAGTTTCTGATGCATGATTTTGTTTTATTATTACTTGTTTTTTGCTTTTAACTAGCTGTCAGTCACTGCGAGTACTCTCAAATCGTATTTTCTTGTTAATTCGACATGTTGATAATGCTTATAATGCTTTTATGTTGTTTTATATTTATATGGATCTTGTCTATATTCCAGCTTTGATTATTTGGAATATCACTTCTTCTTACTACATTTGTATAAACTGCAAGATTTACCTGTATATTTACAAAACCGTTTTTATACGACCGCAAATTTTGAAAAAAATTTCGTCGTATATTGCTATCACGTTGGCGTCGTCGTCGTCGTTGTCGTCGTCGTCCGAATACTTTTAGTTTTCGCACTCTAACTTTAGTAAAAGTGAATAGAAATCTATGAAATTTTAACACAAGGTTTATGACCATAAAAGGAAGGTTGGTATTGATTTTGGGAGTTTTGGTCCCAACATTTTAGGAATTAGGGGCCAAAAAGGGCCCAAATAAACATTTTCTTGGTTTTCGCACTATAACTTTAGTTTAAGTTAATAGAAATCTTTGAAATTTTGACAAAAGGTTGATGACCACAAAAGAAAGGTTGGGATTGATTTTGGGAGTTTTGGTTTCAACAGTTTAGGAATTAGGGGCCAAAAAAGGGCCCAAATAAGCATTATTCTTGGTTTTCGCACAATAACTTTAGTTTAAGTTAATAGAAATCAATGAAATTTAAAAATAATGTTTATGACCACAAAAGGAAGATTGGTATTGATTTTGGGAGTTTAGGTCCCAACAGTTTAGGAATTAGGGGCCAAAAAGGGACCCAAATAAGCATTTTTCTTGGTTTTCGCACCATAACGTTAGTTTAAGTAAATAGAAATCTATGAAATTTAAACACAAGGTTAATGACCATAAAAGGAAGGTTGGTATTGATTTTGGGAGTTTTGGTCCCAACAGTTTAGGAAAAAGGGGCCCAAAGGGTCCAAAATTAAACTTTGTTTGATTTCATCAAAATTGAATAATTGGGGTTCTTTGATATGCCGAATCTAACTGTGTATGTAGATTCTTAACTTTTGGTCATGTTTTCAAATTGGTCTACATTAAGGTCCAAAGGGTCCAAAATTAAACTTAGTTTGATTTTGACAAAAAATGAATCGGTTGGGTTCTTTGATATGTTGAATCTAAAAATGTACTTAGATTCTTGATTATTGGCCCAGTTTTCAAGTTGGTCCAAATCTGGGTCCAAAATTAAACTTTTTTGATTTCATCAAAAATTGAATACATGGGGTTCTTTGATATGCCAAATCTAACTGTGTATGTAGATTCTTCTTTTTTGGTCCGGTTTTCAAATTGGCCTACATTAAGGTCCAAAGGGTCCAAAATTAAACTAAGTTCGATTTTAACAAAATTAAATTCTTGGGCCTCTTTGATATGCTGAATCTGAACATGTACTTAGATTTTTGATTATGGGCCCAGGTTTCAAGTTGGTCCAAATCAGGATCTAAAATTATTATATTAAGTATTGTGCAATAGCAAGTCTTTTCAATTGCACAGTATTGTGCAATGGCAAGAAATATCTAATTTCACAATATTGTGAAATAGCAATTTTTTTTTTATTAGAGTTATCTTTCTTTGTCCAAAATAGTCAGCAAGAAATATCTTATTGCAAGATTTTTTTTTAATTGGAGTTATCTTTCTTTGTCCAGAATCAACTTAAATCTTTGTTATATACAATATACAATGTATATTCACTTTTTACTACCAACTGATAAATTTAAATAATCTTTACCATTCAGTGATAACAAGCAGTTTTTTTACATCTTAATATTTTATGATGTATTTAAATGAGTAGTTATTGTTGCAAACTCCATTAGAATATTTTAATTAAGATTAGTTTTGGAATAAGGGAAAGGGGGATGTGATTAAAAAATTGGGTTCAATTTTTCTCATTTGAAATTTCATAAATAAAAAGAAAATTTCTTCAAACATTTTTTTGAGAGGATTAATATTAAACAGCATAGTGAATTGCTCTAAGAGAAAACAAAATTTTTTAAGTTCATTAGAACACATTCATTCTGTGTCAGAAACCTATGCTGTGTCAACTATTTAATCACAATCCAAATTTAGAGCTGAATCCAGCTTGAATGTTGTGTCCATACTTGCCCCAACCGTTCAGGGTTCAACCTCTGCGGTCGTATAAAGCTACGCCCTGCGAAGCATCTGTTTTTTTCTAAAGTGAATATTTTCGAAGGGTTTAATATTTCGCAGTGGTGTCTTGACATGGTTTTGTTTTGCCTTTTTTTATTGCTTTTTGGCCTTGAATGTTGTCCCTAATATTTTATTAACTGTGCATTTGCATTCAGATATCGCAGATCAAATTTATTCGTTTATAGTGTATTAATGTACGTTTTTTGATTGATTTAAGCCTGTCAATTGATATTTAATCGTGTGTTTTTCTATGGTGTGATGTTATGTCATTGTCTCAGAATAAGGGAGAAGGATTGGTACCATTAAAACGTTTAATCCCGCTGCAAATGTTTGCACCTGTCCTAAGTCAGGAATCTGATGTACAGTAGTTGTCGTTTGTTTATGTAATTAATACGTGTTTCTCGTTTCTCGTTTTTTTTAATTTAATATAGATAAGACTGTTGGTTTTCCCGTTTGAATGGTTTTGCACTAGTAATTTTGGGGCCCTTTATAGCTTGTTGTTCGGTGTGAGCCATGGTTCCGTGTTGAAGGCCGTACACTGACCTATAATGGTTTACTTTTTAAAAAATTGTTACATGGAGAGTTGTCTCATTGGCACTCACATCACATCTTCCTACTTCTATCTGTTAATCGTATTTGATATATTGACTAAAACTACGCAAACTTAACCTTGTTTACTAATAAATGAAATGAAGTCGAGGTCAAATGAAATGTCTGACGGGCATGAGGTACGCACATGCTAAATATACATATTTGTAGTCATCCTATTATTTATAATAAGAAAGGTAATAGTATTACAAGAAATCTCATCTTTTTTTCATGTAGTCACTGAACCATGAAATGAGGACATATAACAGACGGAAACTTCATAACATAAGTCATCTTTATGATCTTAACAGGAAATTATTTGTATCTGGAAAAATTTAAAATTCTGGAAAATTGATGAGAAATATATGATGAAAACTAAAAAGGGCAAGCAGTGTGCGCAATTAGGACATCGCCTTACTCGACCGCAATTTTTTGACGTCGTATTGAAAGGCAACATAAAGTATGGAGTAGAATATTCAACATTTTCTTTACATGTTTCCAAGGATAAAAATATTGTTGTTTTGTCAAAAAGCTTAAGATGGTAAAATATTCTTCTTCGATGTTGCACAAAGAACGATGCCATAAATAGCTAATTGTTGTGTGCTTTGTTGAGTGTGCTTTCTGAAGATGTCTATCCTATTATAAACGTTTATCAACTTCAAAGGTCTGTTGAGAATAAATAAGAAATAACTCATGAATCCATTTGATATATAGTTTATTAGAAAAAAAGACATGATAACATATTACAACTATTTCTTATTTTGAATGTGTATTGACCAGAGTTCTAAATAGCCTGTATCCCTCATACTGCTTCGCAATATAACTGAAAGCAATATTCACGGGGTAACATCAAAAGTAGCAACCACAATCATAAAACACCAGTATCACATGGTCCTACCAGTCTTTGTAAATAAAATGACTATTTTTATCTGAATTCTCTTAGTTCTATTTTCAGTGATAGCGTTGGCAAATTTGATCATAGGTAAGTGATTCGCTACAATTGTTAAAAATGAACAAATAATAATAAAAATTGGTTATCAGTCAAAGTTTTCAATAGACAAGAACATATGTTTAATAAAAGGCTCCACAGGGGGCAGCTTGATACAACTGCAGAAGTCGATCCTTTAATAGTCGGGGGCAAGTATGGACACAACATAAGGCTTATTACAGCTCTGAATTTGGATTGTGATTAAATATTTTGCCAGAATAGGTTTCCGACACATTAAACGAATGTGGTTTAAAAACTCAAAATTTTGAAAATGGACATTTACCCTTTTTAGTCCAATAAACACATATTATGATTCATCAATTCAAATAACCCTATGACTTTTGTATAAATGAAACCCAAGTTTTGACCCTTTGGACCTTAATGTTGACCAATCTAAAACCCAGGCCCAAATTCAAAATCTTTATTTACAGATTGAGCATATCAAAGAACCCCAAGAATTCAATGTTTCCTAAAATCAAGCCTGTATAGTATTAGACGTTTTGGACGTCAGTGGTCATATAAAAACTGGTTCCAAAATCAAAATTCTTAAACACATTTAGATTCAGCATTTCAATTAACCCCAATTATTCAATTTTTAATGAAGTCATACGAAGTTTAATTCTAAACCCTTTGTGCCATTCATGTAGACCGACTAAATAAAGCGCCCAAAATCCAAAAATCTAATTACACTGCAGGTACTTATAGATTCAGCATATTGAAAAACCTCAAAATTTAAGTCTTTGAATTAAACACAAATTGACATTGGTCGTCGAGAAATAAGCAGTTTATACAAAGCATTGTAATTTAATGTTTTTGGACTCTTGTTCATAAACGGTTAGTGTCATAGACTTTTGTCTGAAAACCAGAAAATCCTTGTATTTTGCCGCTAATCACTTAACAGTCTAGGCTATAACCCTGAAATCAATCCCGACCTTTCTAAAGATTGAACCCTGTGGTACAATCTCATAGACTGATATCCATTCAATCATGCACAACTAACCGCCCTGAAACTAGAAAAAATGCTTGCTTTTCGGCCCCTCAATTCTAAACAGAAAGGACAATAACCCCAAAAATCATGCCCTATATTCCAATTGTAGTATCATCCTTGTTTTACAATTTAAGAGAGATCCTTACACATATACACAATTTACTGTATTGAAACCAAATGTCAACGACAACTTCATACCAATATACGACTGCAAATATTTTGCAGATGGATAAAAATTATTATCGTATAGCAATATAATATTTCCTACAGAAAGAAACCAAACGTTAGCGTGCAATAAATTCCAATCTTGCACTAAGTCTTGACGTGCAATAAATCTTCAAAATCAGTCATGACGTCATCAACGACAAAATCTTAGTTTCAACCAATTTTTAGTTTCGAATATTATATTGCTATACAATAAAAGGGTTATTGCATCAATATTCCACAATAACCCTATAGTATCAGATGATATTCTGTTGTATAGATGCATTTTGAAATTAATCTAGAATACAGTGTTAACACAAAAGCTGCAATTTGACATTTATGCTTTTAAATGTAATAATAACAGTTGCAGCTACATAAAACAATTCTTACGAATAAAACAAATTATCTAATACTTTAGTTTTTGTCAATAACCTTTTGAACTCAGGATGAACAAGTTATAATATGCCATTGGTAACAATGGTGGTTTAAGAGTTAGTCAATTAATGTGTATAATCAAAATCAAGTAATAACTCACGAAACATACAAACATGTTACTAGTAATCTTAAATAAGATAAATGAACTCATCATAAACTTTTCAAAACTAATTATAAATAAGACATGTAAGATAATAAACTTATAAAAGCTGATTATACAGAACATAATAAAACAATGGTCAAGATAATCAAAGCAATAATTGACAATAATTACATTATTATTATTTGAAGAACAATAAATTAAATTTTATTATTTGGTACATTATACAACTTTTTAGAAATTAAAAAAAAAATAATAGAATAATGTATAGGAGGAAACAAATCTCCCCCGCTGAAACTCTTAATTTTCCAAGTTTAAAAGGACATAACTCTAAAATTTGGATGGGGGAAACTTAAGTAGGGGACATACTCGAAAATGAAAATGCAATTTACAAAGATATAAAGGGCAAAACTCTAGGAGGGTATTTTTAAGTAACTGAAATATAGACAATTGTTTTTAGGAACTGCAGTAATACTAAAATATTTGCAAATTGTAGTGAAACAGAAATTTCATATTTTACTCCAATTCTTAATTGTTTTAACGGAAATTGGTTCAGTGTCCAGCCTGTCGAAGTTAAAACATTTATAAAATAATAATCAGTATAACATTTGTGTTCAATGTTTATAAATTCACAATTAGTTTTGCATTTACAGTATGCACTTATAATACAAGTTTAAACATGATATTTACAACACAATGGTTATTACTGAACAAAGTTTAACCCTAAAATTTACAATACAATGATTATGTTATTGGTCCAAGTTTAAACATGCTATTTACAATATAATAATTATTATTTTTTATAAAGAAATATATGATGATGTCTGGAAAAAAATAATCTGAAACAAAGTTATTGTACATAGCCAACAACAGAATGAACATAATATTAGGTCACAATGGCAGGCGTAAACATTGTACCAATTATCTTGCTAACATAAAAACAAGTTAACTTTAATTCTATGTAGAACTTGTCCACAATGTTATTGATATAAACCGTATATATAATAACTCTTTTAAAAATTATTGATCATTACTGATTTTAAACTTGTCCAAGATAGTGCTGAAATTAACCATTGATATAAAAATCACAAAATTGTAATGCATTGTACACATGAGAACACTAGCAATGTAATCTTCCATATTATAAACATTTCCTGGGGAAACAATTTGTTTATTATTGAATTTGTCCAAGACATTGCTGATTTCAACCTATGATATGAGTTTCATAAAATTTGGCTATAATTGAACACATGAGAGAACTGATAAAACCAGAAGAATGGATGCCAGGTATTTCTAATTGTCCTATAACGTCCTATAAATTCCGGTGAGGAAAATAAATATAGAATAGGTTTACATAACAGAAATCTGACAATTGTGCAATTTGAATATAAATAAACTCATCAAAGATACCAGGACTAAATTTTGTATATACGCCAGACGCGCGTTTCGTCTACAAAAGACTTTTTCCTCGGTTTTAGTTTGTTACCCCGATTTTGTTTTGTGTCCATGAATGTATGAGTTTTGAACAGCGGTATACTACCGTTACCCGTATTCATCAGTGACGCTCGAATCCAAAAACAAAAAGGGCCAAAAAAAGTACGAAGTTGAAGAGCATTAAAAGCATTGAAAAGATGCATTAACTAACAGTGGGGTTCATCTTTCTTAGTCTTTTTTTTTCTATGTTGTGTCTTCTGTACTATTATTTGTCTGTTAGTCTTCTTATTTTTTATCCATGGCGTTGTAAGTTTAATTTCGATCTATGAGTTTGACTGTCCCTCTGATATATTTCGTCCCTCCTTTAATCATTACATATTTCTTTCAAATATATAAACACCAATGTATAATTATGATGTTAATGCACCATGGTTTTAACCATACATATGTTAAAAAATTTATTAAATTCTTCGTATAACAGTATAGAAAAATGTAAAATATCAAAAACAATCAAACATCAAGAAAAAATTAAATCAGGAAGAACATATATACATATTATCTTTTTTTCCCTTGATGAGAACACAATTAAAAGCAGTTCTAAGAAAAAGGGCTTAACAAATTGCAACGACCCCCTAGTGTATAAAATATTGTTTGATTAAATCTATAAATGGTTTATTTGCATTGTTGGAATGGTAGATATTGACATTTACCCCACCTCTTATCATGTTAATCTATATTCATACAAAATTTTTGAAACTTCACTAGAACATAACAAAGCATATACAATAGAATGAATGTATTTATAAACAAGAGGTTTTCTTCAAAGAATTACATATAACTTATCTAAGTTTCAAAACAATAATTATAAATATGCATAATTCAAAACATATATCTGAACTAATTTAAAACGCCTGTTTACACCAATACTTTTACGGATATAAGTTTGAACTTGAGATGTACAATAAAAGTAAAATCACAAAACTACTGAACTCAGAGGAAAATCCAATCGGAAAGTCCATAATCACATGGCATAATCAAATGAAAAAACACATAAAAAACGAATGGACAAAAGTTATCGTATTCCTGATTTGGTACAGGCATTTTCAAATGTAGAAAATGGTGGAATAAACCTTGTTTTTAAGCGCTTAACCTCTCGCTTTGATGACGGTCTCATCAAATTTCGTTATATTTACAATGTAATTGTTAGTTATTACTGATCCATGTTTTAACAAATTTACAATACAATGCTTATATTACTGATCCGTTTTAGAACATGCAATTTAAAATACAATGATTATTTCTGATCAAAGTTGGAACATTTTTGTACAATACATTGGTTATAACTGATGCAAATTTGAACATAATATCAAAAATTCAACTGTTATTAAGTTTACCTCACTTTATTACCGTATAATCTGTTACAGTAATTATAATTGACAGATCACCAACTCTCACATGTCTGCCCGTTCTTAAATAAACATGCAATTAAATAGATCAATTAGAGTTCTTATACACATGTTGTCATTCTGTAGTCTGACAATCAAACGATGTACTTGTTAATAAATTAGTTATAGAAACTGGATTGTATTATTACATAGCAAAGATATTACATCAACGATAATGTCTGATCCAAGTCTGAAAATATTAAACAGCAATATTATAATACTGATCCAGTTTTCACATTTTATTTACAATGCAACAACATTAATATTCAATGTCAGACCTTATATTGTTTTATACTGCAACTTAAATAAATACAAATTTCAAATTTTATCCCTTAACGATATTGAGTATTGAAAAGGTGTTCAATGATAAAATTAACATTACTATATTTAAGGAAATAAATACAACTAGTTGAAGTATAAAATGTTTATGACTGATGAATGTTTGAACATGGTATTTACAATACTCCGATTATTACAAAAATAGGTTTTCAAGTGTGCACATGATATTTACAAGACAATGGTATCACTATTCTTGTACTTATTACTGATCTACTTTTAAAAAGGATAAGTATGAACACAGTAATCACTATACCATAGGTATATTTAAGGTTATAACTAAAACATTCTATATAGAGTGATGTATATTTATTAATATTTTCTACATCAAATAATTTACTTGTTTTGTAATTCATTGACTGACACTTTATTTATGATTGCTCTATTTTTCCACAACATATAAATATGTTCATTGCGGATGGACAATTCTCATAATCAATACTGCTGTTTGAGGCATCATTGTCTTCTGAGACTTCTTCACACTACTGCCTATCATTTACTTGTTGACTTTGTTGGTTTATGTTTTCTTCACTACTTAACAATGCATTGTCTGATTGACGTTATCTCTGGTTTATGTTTTTGATGTACAATAACCAGGTTTTCAATTCATCGCCGGAAGGCAAAGATAACATATTACGGGGTAAAAAATATGTGTGTGATTTTGACTCTTCAATGCTTTTTAATACAGGGTCTATCTCAAACATACTTATATCATGTATATAGTGCCACAGTAAAGCTAAACACTTGATATTTTTCAGTTGTATTTCATACAAGTCATTATCAGGTTTTTTTACACCATCACAAGCCTCATGAAATGCAGATTTAATATCCAGATCTTTATGTTCAACATTTGCTACTATCCACTGGACCAGTTTATGTTGTCCATGCCGACATGATGTCTTCAAAAGACCATTCATGTCAATGTTCCTACAATACCCTGCCTGTAGAAAGTACCGCAGGAGATCAAACTTTCCCTTCCAAAATATTTCATGCAGATCAAAATATAAAGAATAATCTTTTTCATTTTGCATTTGGAACAACGTATCTCCAAACGCTAAGTATTTTGGATTATTTCTTTTCTCTTCAAACCATTCATTTATGCATTGAGGTCCACCGTATTGTAATTGAAACATTGTGTATCCTGGAAACGCTCGACACGCCTCAACAAATGCTTTTCTGATGTCAAGCTGTTCAACGGCAACTTTATGAAATATATACTTTACATGATATATTTTACCTTGTTGACAACAGGTTATCAAAACTTCATTGATTGACATTTGATCAAGAGGAAGATTTAGATTCATGGCCAATTTTATAAACTTCATTCCACAAGAGACTCAAACAGGCAACTGATTGATCAGCATTATATTCATTCTTTTCTTGTGTATCATAAATAGTGCATGTTTTAATCATTGCTTGGTTTATGTCAATGGCATAGCAACACTTAATTAATATCTGTTTCATTTCTAACTCAGTGTCCACGCAAGCTTTGTGTAGGAGCATCTGATTATCAAATGAAAAGGAGCCGTTTTTTTTCTAGAAACCAATTTACAAGAACATAATATATATGTTCAAGAGATTTGTTTATCATTTCTTTTATATCTGCAGCTTTTAGGCACCTCAAGTATTTTTCAAGTATAAATACAACTAAATTAGATAATTCATTTTTCAGCTTTTCGTCAACAATTATTAATTTTGACACACCTGATATAATATCCAAGCGTTGTATTTGAAAATTGTCCATAATCCATTTTACCGTGCAAATAAAATTGTTTTTCTTTTTTATCCAATGCTCAATCATCATATTATATCTATAATGATACTCGTATATATCATATCTTAGATTACATGAATTACTACATGCTAACATGTATAATTCCCCTCCATCAATATCTAATAATGTTTGTTCAAAAGTCATAACTACCCATTTTGCTACATCCAACCTGTATTCTCCACATGCTAACATTAATACTTTCTTTGAATCAATAGATATATTTGGATAACAGTTTTCATGAATCCACATCAATAACTCAAAACGTTTCCTTTCATACGCTGTATTTACTATTTTTTCCATGTGTAACACTTTTTTGTAATATATATTTTATTATTTTCATATCATTTTCAAATCTCATCTACAAATAAAGATGCACAAACAAATTATTCTGCTATAAATCCTAAACATATAGTTAACCATACTTGTTACAAATTATAAAATACAAAGTCAGTAATAGATTACAGAGTACATCTGCATTGAGCTCTATTTCTTAATAATATTATCAATGCTTGACCATTTTTCTTTTAATCTTATTGCTTTACTGGTAGAGCACAAATTCATAGAGACCATGTCAACCCTAGAATAATATTTAAGCCATTCAATTGCTTCAGCAACAGATGGGACTGTAAATCTAACTCTACATAAATAAACATATCTTTTCAATATCAGAATACATGTATTAAGAATATCTTTAAATAGATGATGTTTAACACCCAAGATTATACTTGATAAGGTTGGGAGAAAGCTTACATTACATACATCTTCTAAATTTTGAAAAAAATTAAGCCAGAATGTTCGAACATAACTACATTAAAAAAAGAGGTGTATGTATGTTTCTTTAGTTTCGGTACAAAAAGTGCACAGTTCTGTTTCACTATATTTACACTTCATAAGTAAAGTATTTGTTCCTAGAATTCTATGGAGTAATCTGTATTGAAATGCCCTTAAAGTGGGATCTTCAGTTATAAGTAAAGGAAGACTAAAAAAATAATTCCATTCTTCGGCCACAATATCTATTCTCAATTTCATTTTCTATTTCTCTTGTATGCGTGATGGGGTTTCCTTTATTTTATCTAGAAAAAAATTATAAAAATGTTTTGATACTTTATCAACTGTTTTTATGGCGGTAACATTTTTGTGACTGACAGTATTTAGTTTGATAAATACTTGAGAATGAATAACATTCTTCCATTCCTTTGGCAGTGCCAAGATTAGTCCATAGAAATCTAAGAAAGTTGTTTTTATATTATACTTTCTAATAAATTCATCATAATTGTAAAATTCTCCATTTTCCTTAATGAGATCATTTATGAAAAATACATTATTCTGTATCCATTTTTTGTAAAAAGCTGTTTTTCCATCAATCATAATATTTTCATTTAAAAACAATAGTTGAGACAAAATATCACTTGGGGCTGTGGTCAGAGGTTCACACAATGAGGTCCATGATGAAATTACATTTTGCCAAAAAGGGTTAAATTCTTTTTTAATTTCATTGAGTGCTGATTTTGATAAATGCCACATATTTTCACCACCATTCATTTCAAGGTGATCTGCCAATAGAACCTTCCATGAGGAATAATTTGTGGGGTCTAAAACTTTTTTAACCCAGGATAACTTAAGTGATTTTATAAATGATTCAATATGTGGCATTTTTACACCACCATCCTCGTAATTTGAGATAAGTATATTTCTTTTAATTTTGTCCCCTTTACTATCCCACACAAATCTGTATATCATAGATTGTAACTGCTTTAATATATCTGGGGAAGGATCTGGTAAAACAGTAAAACATTGAATTAGAATTGGTAGGGCGAGAGTTTTCACAACTACAATTTTCCCATATATAGTAATATTTCTAAATGACCAGTCACTTAAAAGATTTTTAACTTTTTGATTTTTTTCTAGATAATTATCAACACATATATCAACTTTTGACAAACAATATTGAATGCCTAGGAGTTTGAAATTTCCTGAATGGTTCCATATTATTGTTTTATTTGTGTTTAGCTCCTCACCACAGCCCCTTTTTGCCCCAATCCATATTACTTGGTTTTTTTCAAAATTAGCCTTCAAACCAGAGCATGAGTAAAACAAGTCTATCTTATCTAGAGCACTGTTGAGAGATTCTTCACTATCATCCAGGATCAAAGTCGAATCATCAGCATACTGACTGAGTAAAAATTCAGAATTCTTAATCTTTATACCATTTATGTTGTTGTCATATTTTATTGATGCACTAAGCAGTTCCAAACATAAAATAAAAAGATAGTGAGACAATGGATCCCCTTGTCGTACCCCCCTCTCTATTACAAAAAAATCAGATAGATAACCATTATTTTGAATGCAGCTTTTTGAATTATAGTAAAGGGTTGTGAACCATTTCACTATTGTGTCCCCAAAACCTAGAAATTTCAAGGTTTCACATATAAAGTTCCACTCAAGAGAGTCGAAGGCTTTCTCAAAGTCCAACAAGACAAGCAAGCCAGGAATATCTTCGTCATCTACTTTTTTCAAGAGGTCATATATAAGTCTTGTACACTCACCAATATATCTGCCTTTCATAAAGCCAGTTTGAGTTTCACTAATCAGGTGATCAAGGACTTTTTTAATTCTATTTGCAATACATGTTGATACTATTTTATAGTCTACATTAAGCAGTGAAATAGGTCGCCAATTTTTTAGAAAATGTTTTGGTTTACCATCTTTGGGTAGACAGGTGATAACACCTTGTGTTTGTGAAATTGATAATTTACCTTCTTGAAATGATTCTTTGAAAGAACGCAGTAGGAAAGGATTAATGTCGTGCCAAATTTTTTTATAAAACTCAGTTGTAAAACCATCCAGACCAGGAGATTTTCCATTTTTCATATTTTTTAATGCATTATGAATTTCTGAGCTTTTTAGTTCCCCCTCTAAATTAATATTTTGTTCATCAGAGAGAATTTTGATAAATGAAGAGAAAAGAAATTAGCTCTGTGTGTATTATTTATAAGTGTTTTCTTAGATGAATATAGATTCTCATAATATAACTTTTGTTCCGCTCGAATTTTTGCAAGATCAGTGATGCATTCACCATTATCTAAAGTTATTTTTTGTATTACTTTGTCAATATAATTTCTTTTCTCTAGATTACAGAAATATTTTGTACTTCTCTCCCTTTCAATTTGCCATTTAGCTTTTGCTCTCATTATTGCCCCTTTTATTCTAGATTCTCTTAACGACCTTAACTGAAGTTCAATACGTGTTATTTCTTCCCTTTTATCATTGATATTTTCATTATTGTTCAAATTGTTCAATTGACTTTCTAGTTCTTGTTCTTCCCTACTGCGTTCTTTCTTTTTAAAAGATGAATAAGAAATTGTTTTTCCTCGTATCATCAGTTTTAAAGTTTCCCAAAACAATTGGTCGGAAATGGAAAATTCTATTTCTTCCCTATTTTCAGAATCAACTATTTTATATTGATCAATACAATCAGCAATACAAGTTTTAGTATTAGTAATAAATTCTTTGTCGTAAAATAAAGCATTGTTAAATTTCCACGTCCCTTTGCCTTTTTCATTTGTATTAAATTGAATGGACAGAGATACGGGTGAGTGATCAGACCTATATGCAACACCAATATCACACGAGGTTATCAGTGGTTGAAAATCAGATGAGACAAGGAAGTAGTCCAGTCTTGCCTGCTTCTTGTGAGGTCCTCTGCAGGAAAACCTCTTTTTCTCTGGGTATAATTCCCTATAAACATCTACCAGATCTATTTCTGACATCATTTCATTAACCTTTTTTTGAGCTTTAGGATTATTTTTATGCAAATAGTTTAAAGTATCCATATCATAATTTTGTGGTAAATTCCAATCACCCCCCACTATTACTGAAGTATTACCAAAATTTCAATATCTCTTTGGAGTATTTCATAAAAAGCTGGTTTGTCCTCATTGGGTCCATATACCACTGCTATTGTCATTCTATGATTGAAAATTTTTATATCTAGAATTGCATAGTTCCCGTTTTGATCCACTTTCTGTCCAAAAATTTCAAAAGAAAAAGTGCTTCTAAACAAGATAGCCACGCCTCTACTGCTCGTGGTATGCGACCCAAATATTATTTTATAACCCCATTCTGCCTGCCAATACTTTTCAAGTTCTTTTTTACAGTGAGTATCTACCAAGAAGACCATATCATAATTTTCTCTACATTTACTAAATATATCTCTTCTTTTAATTTTATCAGAAGACAGGCCTCTACAATTTATACAACCAATTTTCAAACTACCCATATTTTATATCACTTACAATTGTAACAGATGAATGATCTAAATTTATACAGTCAATCAACATATTTAGAGCAATACAAAAAAATAAAGTACAAATAAGTAGAGAGAAATGAAAGTGACATAAAAATGTTTTTTTCGAACCGTTTAACCCACAACAACCTGAGGTCTCCCGTTTCATGGTAATACAATTCTAATTAAGTAAATTAATTAACTAAAATACAGTGGGTGTCTCTCTTCCCCAGCCCTTTATATATAAAAACAAAATATAGTTTTTATAACAAAAACAAAAAAACAAAAACAAAAATAACTGTTTTACCCTTTCTTTATACCTCTAAAGAAAAAAAAAGATTATGGTGCAAATCTCTGTAAGTCTTTTCCCATTTCAAGTTTTGTAATGTTTTTAATTTTGAGGATCAGAAGTTCAACTGTTTATTATTGTTGTCCGGGGTGCCCCCTTTTTGCTGAAAGCAGATAATTCTGCTTTTATTTGAGAATGACATGTCTCTCAGATTGTTTAGTTGTTTTTAAAAGGTGATACAGTTTTGAACAACTGTTAAGTGACATTCTATTTATATGTGGGGTTCTTTACATAAAAGTAGACAGTATGAGGAATTATAGCCATGTGCGTTTTATATGATTGACCGCTAGTAATTAAGTCTGACCACGTTTAAAACTTAATAAAAACTATTAACACCTACTAGACGAGTTCAATAAGGGTGTATATTTGGAATAAAGTTTACCTAAGTACTCTTGAAAGGCACATATAATGTATTTCTTTAGTTTAGAGAGGGTTTTATTATTCTCCGTGTTTTTGTCTGTATCATGAGCCAAAACATCCGGTTTACGTTGCGCATGCCCACCTGAGCAATCTAATATGCAAATTAGCCATGTGCGGATGAGCCAGGACATACAATTTATCAACATAGAAAAAAAACCCGAACAATTAGAGAGAGTTTTAGAATACACAATGTAGAATAAAAACAACCCAAAAAACAGGAACGTAGTAATAAAATACAATAATAATAAACAGAATGTTACTGTGAGTGTTCCAATGCAATTTGTTTAAATATTTTTTTGTTTAAATCAGTTAAAAGTTATTTATTTTACATGAGAAGGTCTGCTGAAGGGTCTATGATGATCTCTTCTTTTTTAGCATGACAAACGGATACTCCTTAATGTATACAAGATGGACTTTCCTCTGTTCAGATGAAGACAGTGCACGTCTTTCATTTAAAAGATTAAATCGAAGTTTGGCAACAGACGGCGGCACATCGGGCACAACACTATACCCACTTCCACGTTGAAGCTTCATCCCAGCGGCCAGAACGTCGTCTCGATCTATCAGACTATTAAAGCGCACAATAATCTTTCTCTTCTCTTTGTCTCCCTCTTTTCCTGGTAGCCTATGCACGGCCTGGAACAGCACTTTTTCGATGCGCTCCTTGGGTATTTCTAAAGTTTTTTTTTCAAAGAAGTGTCGGACATACACATCAGTTGCTTTAGGCATCTCGGCCAAGGGGGTTCCTCTCACACCACTTACCACCAGTTTCCATTTTTTGCCCCAATACTCTAGCTTTAGTCTTTCTTTTTCTTCTGTTGATATTTTTTCCTCAATATCAGGAAGGAGAGTGTTATGTATGTCTTTAATACGGTCATCCATGAGTTTAGCATGAGATTCAAGGTTTTCTACTTTGTCCTTTAGTACCTTGACCTCTGTTTTCAGAAATTCAACACCCCCCTCTAATTTGAGGTGCAAACTTGCAAAGCATTCGGACACAGATTTAGATTCGTACATTTTTTTTAATGTCTCATACCTTTCTTGTTCCCTGGGGTCCATGGTTATCAGTTGTCTACGTATATTTCCGTCAAAATGTCCTTTAAGTAACGATTATCGATTCTGACTCCGACCACTGACCTGACCTCTGTTTACACGAATAACGAAGTTCGGTCCACTCGAATAATATTTCCAAGATAATGTTTGTAACAATTAAAGACTTTTGTATCAGGTTTATGTCATTAAAAACTTGCTAGAGTTTTTGTGGATCATCTATTGTTTTTAGTTTACGACTTTCACATAACTCACATACATTTACTAACTGGTTTTTCAATAAAAAAAGGCGGTGAGTAGAAAAACACTTCTTCATGCAATCGCCATGCTACCGGAAGTTCCATGTGTAACACTTCCTTATCATGTGTACTATCCCAAATAGTACGTACTATTTTCATTATTATAAAAGAACATTCAGAAGTATAGTGTTCAGTTACAGATTTTAAAATTTTCCATTTATCTAAACTTTCTATTTCAATCTCATTCATTATGTGTTCTAATATGTCCGATCTTTTATTAACTAAAGTTGAATTTATTATGCTATACACATCCAATCTAGGTATATCAATGTTCTGAAGAAATCATTCTAAGATTTCAATTCTTTTGAAAGACCATGCCTGTTGACATACAGCTGTCAAATCGAACTGTTCAAATCCAACTTTTTGAACCATATATTTTACTATTTTTAACTGTTCAACTTTTGCTTTCTCATAGTCATGATTTCCCTCCCATTTCCTACATCCTGCCATAACATGCATAAGGGCTGACTGAATGCTTAACTGTTCAATGTGGCTGCTTTCAATTATCAAATTTACAAGATAGAATTGTCCAATTTCGCAAGCAGAATTCAATATATTTGCATTGTTCATGCAGACTGGTAGAAAAGCATCAAACATATAATCTGGAACATTCTGTGTCTTTATAACTGACTTTACAACAGAAATAAGGTCTTTCGAAGTAATGTCAATTCTTTTAATAAAATCAAATAATTGTTTATCAAAAGGAACTTGCTCAAGTAACTGAGGTTTATTTACAAATGCTTGAAGACAGGAAATTTCATCACACGTTTTACATACAGAGGCAACGTACCTCACTGTATCAAGCATCTGGTACTTGCTAGCAAATCTTAAGATAAAGTTAGGATCCTCTAATTTCTGGTCTGTAAATGTTTCGATCATCCATTTCATTCATTCAAAAGATAATGAAAGCCAGTCCAGAATTGTTTTTTTAGATGATATGATCATGTTTTGTGTCCATTCATCTTTATATATAATCTTGAAAAACAGATTTATATCAAAAGGATTTCGAACGTATTTTGAAAGTAAGAATTCCAACACAGGTATATTAAATTCTTTATATGCTTCCCATATACATAATGTAAGAAAAACACATGCTTGATCAACATATTCTTCCCACACTGTGACTATCGAAGTTATGTTTGGTACCTCGTCTAGTAAATGTATAATATTTTGATCAAGTAAAACAGGTATTTTGTGTTCTTCTATTATGTCCAATGTGGCTTTAACAGATCTTACATATTTAGTTGAACAGATCTCATATAAAGATGAAATTAAAGCAGATTTCATAAAACCAATAGTAAAATTATTACTGCTGGTTTTTATTATTGTCTCAAATGTCTTCAATACAAAATTATATATATCTAAATGAATTTCCATTTCTGCCAATGAGTCTAGTAAGAAAGCAAGAAATTTATCTCTGTTTTTTATTAGTAATGAATAACTTCCATACATATTCGTTTCACCAGATCTGATCATATTCTCTGTATGTTTATCTTTGTCATCTTCCTTTTCTAAAGCTTCTAATAAACAAGGCAGCAAGAGACTGTATTCATGTTGGAATATTTCAGTATTGCATATTTTTTTCTATAAAACAGCAATTACCATTATAGTTAATCCAATCCTGTTCTATGAAAAAATCCACTAATCTATCAGCCAATAGTTCATAACTTTTAGATGGAACTCTTAATACTACTTCTCCGTCTTTTTCTTTGTATAATTCTGGTTTTACCATCTTTAGAAAGAATGACCAGCTGATTAAAGGTATGATCTTGTTAATATTTTCTTCATCTATCTGAGCAAAAGATAAAATAACACTCTCCTGAAGTGTTGGATGGTGTAATTTGTAAGATCTTTGGTTTGGTATATTTACTAAATAACTTCCTCTTAGTTCATTCACTGCATCTGATATGTGACATTTTTTCAGCTTTACTGTTTTTTCATAGATTGCATCAATTATCTTTGGAATCTCTGTAACATTGAAGTTATCATCAGGGTTAATACAGTTTTCATTTATCGCTGTGTAGACCATAACTGCATACTGTATCATAAACTTCCTGTTTTCCTCACCTTTACGTCTTATTGCATTTATTTCTTCTAACATGGTTTCAGTTGGCCTGTCAAAAAAATTGCTTCTAAGCTTAAAATATTTGTCGTTATTGACAACCTGATACACTACTAAAGGAAATCCTTTAACTGGATTCCCCCATGTAATTTCTAAAACCTCATCATTCTTTAAGATTAGATCACCATTACAATCTACATATCCTTTACTTTCTATACAGTTTGATTGACGAACTGTTTTCATGTATTTTGTGAGAAAAGTGTGCTTCTCCTCCCGGCTTAGGACATACTTGTCTGTACTTATATCAATAAAATCAAACCTAAGTAATCTATGACTGTCAAACACTTCTTGACACTGACGTTTGAATGTATCTCTGATTGTTAGAATGACTTTAAATGTTTTATGTGATATCCGTTTGACGTGGCTCGGTACTTATGAATCTCGTCAATGTGTTTGTATTGGCTTTCATTTTTTGGTGATTTGTTTTGTATATGTGACTCTTTGTACTCAAATCAATCCATGTGTTCGTAGATAGTAGATGTTGGTGTGTCCTGTTAAATTGTTATACGATGATGACTGATGTTCCCATATTTATTTTATTGATTGTGACTGTTTATTTAACGCATCATGTAAATGTAACGGAATTTGATGAGACTGTTATTAAAGTGAGAGGGTTAGCGCTATAGAACCAGGTTTAATCCACCATTTTCTACATTTGAAAATGCCTGTACCAAGTCAGGAATATGACAGTTCTTGTCCATTCGTTTTTGATGCGTTTTGTTTTTTGATTTTGCCATGTGATTATGGACTTTCCAAATTGATTTTCCTCTGAGTTCAGTATTTTTGTGATTTTACTTTTTAATGTTACCTTTACATACATATGCATGAACTTTTTCTAGAATTGGGGTATCTTTTTCTCTATTGTAAATACAATTTGTTTCACCAAAAATATCGTCCAGTAAAACCACCACATTATGTTCTCTACTGACCATAGCTTCCCACTCATGCAATGCATTTAGTTTGATGCATTTATAGGATGTAATATCAGTACAAAACATATGTAAGACATGACGACCTATCCGACTTTATCCAGTGCCAGCATATCCTGTTATCAACAAGACTCCATTCCGTTTCAGTAGTAACAAACCATCCATCACAGCCTTAGTTATCACAAAAGTACCCTCTCTGACATCTTCTTCAATAAGTGCTCTTGTATCTTCTAAAATATATTTAAATAATGATATGAGTATTCGGGTATAATTGAAATCAGTTAAAATCATATAATTATCATATATCAATGCTTAAGGCATATAATAGTCAAAAGTAAAATAACAAATAATAAAGCACTCAAAGGAAAATACAAAACGGAAAGTCCCTTATTACGATAAGTAAACTATCATAAGTTATATGGTTCGTTACTGACCCCCTACGGATCGATAAAGGGTAATTAAAATCTATAGGGAGTGCGGCAGGAGGCCAAATCTCCTGCTGATTTTATTCATCCTCCATGGATCTGTAGGGGGTCAGTAGTTAACCGTATATTTATCGCATTTATCGCATGCTGAACTTGTTTTGCTGCGTTTTGTTGAAAAATAATCCATAAAACACAGCAACATTAATAGATGACGTCACCATTATCGCGTCATGAACCCCCTATGAAATTTACTAACCCCCTAAGATCTCAAAGGGGGTCACTTCATGACAGCGTTAAACCAATCACAACGTGTTTATTTACCCGCGATGCTATAACAATCATTTAATCTTACAATAATCGGCTATCAATGTTTATATCACATAATAGTTAATAAGAAACAAACCTAGCCTGTGTCGCTCACCTTGATCTATTTGAATATTAAAGAAAGGAAGCAGATGGATTCATGACAAAATTGTGTTTTGGTGATGGTGATATGTTTGTACATCTTTCTTTACTGAACATTCCTGCTGCTTAGAGTTATCACTATCTATAACGAACTTGGTCAAGTAGTTTCTGTGGAAATGTTACCGGTAGTCAAAATTTACAAATTTTATGATTTTTTTTTTTAAATTGACTATAAAGGACAATAATTCCTTTGGGGGTCAATTGACCATTTTAGTCATGTTGACTTATTTGTAAATCTTACTTTGCTGACCATTATTGCTGTTTACAGTTTATCTCTATCTATAATAATATTCACGATAATAACCAAAAACAGCAAAATTTTCTTAAAATTATCAATTCAGGGACAGCATCCCAACAACAGGTTCTCTGATTCATCTGAAAATTTCAGGGCAGATAGATCTTGACCTGATAAACAATTTTACCTCTTGTCAGAATCGCTCTTTATGCTTTGGTTTCTGAGTTATAAGCCAAAAACTGCGTTTTACCCCTATGTTCTATTTTTAGCCGTGGCGGCCATCTTGGTTGGTTTGGCCGGTCACAAAACACAATTTTTATACTAGATATCCCAATGATGATTGTGGCCAAGATTTATTTTAATTTGGCCCAGTAGTTTCAGAGGAGAAGATTTTTTGTAAAAGTTAACGACGACGGACGCAGGACACATTAATTCTGTTTCAACTTTCCACAACTATCTAACACACACACAAGAACTACAATCCCCTTCCCTTTCATGAATGTGACCTTCTGAATTATAGACTATTTACCAGATTTTTTATCACATGAGCAACATCACAGGTGCCACATGTGGAGCAGGCTCTGCTTACCCTTCCGGAACATCAGAGATCACCCCTTGTTGTTTGGTGGTTTTCGTGTTGATTATTCTTTAGACTAGTTCTCTATGTAACGTGTCATGTGTACAATTATTTGTTTGTTTGTCTTTTTCATTTTTAGCTAAAGTAATGTCGGTTTATTTTGGATTTATTAGTTTGACTGTCTCTCTGGTATCTTTCGTCCCTCTTTTATCATAACTATTCCAATACAAATATATTGCGGTGATTAGATATAACGTATTTGCCAATTTCTTACCAAAAAACTCTGCAAGGTTATATTTTAAAGTTTTTATTGTTCTTGTCCTTTACTTTTTATATTCCTTAACGATCACATTTTAAGGAGATAGTTTTGCCATTTTATCACAATTCTTATATAAGCAAACCGAAATATCATCCCTGCACAATATCTGATAGAAATATACAAGAATTTATGTCCATATGACATTAAGCCATGTAATACAGTCTATTATTTGACACAATGTTTGAACTGGAATTATTTTAAATTATGTAATTTTAGCAGAATAAACACGGAATTCATTAAAAGTTTCAAGCACAAGAAAATTTAGTAAATTCCATAGTTAAAAATACTTACAAGTTCAAGTTACTGTTATCAATGGTTATATGTACTTTCTTTCTTCCTTGTTAAGTAAGCTTTATAATCTAACGCTACCTTTGTAAATGTTTTCATTATAATGAACATACTTAATTTAAAACATACTAAAACCTATATTCAAATTATAACTAGAGGCTCCAAGGAGCTTGTGTCGCTCACCTGATATGTTTGTTCTTAAAAAATGCTTCATATAATATCTATGGACTAACAAACAAAACATACTTACCCTCAAGTCTTGTTTGATTATTTCCACCTGGAAAATGGAAAACTGTTGTATAAATTGGTCTATATATTACCTACATAATATATAACTATGATCAGTTTAAAAGCAACCTTCCTTTTTACAGTATTTTAACTACATGTATATACATAGAGAATAATACATGGCAAAATCCGTATCATATGTCGTATCATCCCGAGACATCAATATCAGCCCGAGGGCCTTTAGGCCCGAGGGATGATATTGGTCGAGGGTGATACGGCATGTGATACGGATTTTGCCATGTATTATACGCTTTATCATATATTTCAACAGAAGAGTTTTATATTATATGAACTGTTTTCTGATCCATAGCACTGGGTTACCTTCAGTTCTGCTTTTGTCTTGTTTCAAAGCTTTAAAATAACTGCTCAATTATTTATACGAAGCACCTAGGTTACCTTACAATCTGTTGTTTTGAAAATATTTTGTTTATTATTGTATTATTGAGTGTTTTGTATTTTTTATAGTTGCATTTAGTGTGCCAAAAAAATTGTTGTAAAAACTTGATGTTCGTGACGTCACATACAATATGAAAACTTGATGTTCGTGACGTTACATACCAAACAATGACGTCATTTTTTTGAAATTTTTTTTTTTTTTTTTTTCAATATTTTTAATATTGTTTTTTATTTATTTTTTTTAATAGAAAAAAAAATCTTTTAAAAGCAAAAAAAAACCCAAAAGAACTGACTTTCGTTTAAAAAAAAAAAAAAAAAAAAAAAGGTATGCGATACGGGTTTTACCATGCGATACGGGGTATGCGATACGGGTTTAGCCATGCGATACGGGGTATGCGATACAGGGTAGGTGATACAGACTGGAAAAAAGAACCTTTATTAGATATACAAAATAGCTGTATTTTGTACTAAATATATGATAAAACATATTAATGAATACCTCAGGGACGTTTATATTTGACATTTACCCTACCTCCTCATTTCAGTAACTAAGTCTGTTGTAACAAAAAAGTAGGAATTTTTACTCATGTAACTCAAATAGATTTGTCCATTTAGTATTTACAAATACTATAACTACATTCAATTTTGAACATACATATGTGATTGTCAGTGTTCTTGTCAAGCCTGCGAGTTCTGTATTAGAAAGCTCGACATACATAGGGATAGTGATCCGGAAGCGTTAACAAACTTCTCAAAAGCTTAATATTGCAAATGGTTGGAGACCATGATCCTTCATACTTTGTAGATAGATGCCTTATGTTATGAAGTTTTTTTCAGTCACATGTCCACTAGTTGTCCTTGATCTCATCTTCATGATTCAGTGACTATTTTAAAAAATGATAAGATTTTTAGTATTCCTAATTTCTCTTTTATAATGAGTAGAATAATAACTATATTTAGTATGTACACACCTTGTAAGATCTTCATGCCTGTCAGACAGTTTTCATTTGATCTCCGCTTCATTTTATGGATCCGTGAACAAGGTTAAGTTTTCATGGTGAAGTCCATATCTCAGATACTATATTTGGTGTATGGAATCATTGTTAGGTGTACATGTCCAGCTGACAGGTGTCATGTGACCTTGATCTCATTTTCATGTTTCAGTGGTTTAAATTAAGTTTTGTTTTTTGGTCTGTTTTTCTAATAGTGTATGCAATAGGTTTACTATATTTGGTGTATGAAAATAAGATAAAAACAAAGGTCAGTAAAGAAAAGAGCCATTTCAGCGTGTGTATTCTTGTATAGTATAATGGAGCACTTATTAGACAATTCTTTAATCTATATTAACCATCTATACAGTATCATTTGAAACTATGTATATATAGCTTAATATATGTTAAAACAAGGTTGCGTATGGTAATATACATATCCTAGGTGACACAATATGGGGAAGCTTGCGATTCCTATCATATTTCCTTGATAGAGGGTTACTGCTTTCAATTATTGCAAGATAGCTGTAATGAAACCAAGGGTTCCAATTAAACTCCTCATAGATACCAGGATTAAAATTTTATGTTAACGCCAGACGAGTGTTTCGTCTACAAACGACTAAAAGTCCAAATAAAGTACGAACTTTGAAGGGCATTCAGGACAAAAAAATTCCTTAAAGTTTTACGAACTACAGCTAAGGTAATCTATTCCTGAGGTAAGCCTTAGTATTAAGTGGTAAAGTTGAAATCATAACTTATTTTGTTTTACTTATACCATCGCAAATTGTTGATCGTTATAGAATATCTGTTTTATAACAGATTTAGCCAAATTGCTGTAAATACAATGCTATTCTCTTTTCTGAAATTTGACATCACTCAATTGGGCTTACAATGTATCACCAAATTTGCTCTTGCATAAGCAACAAAATGGATATCAAATGTAAAGCAGGATTACCAACACTACGTGCAATTATCACAGCGACATACCTGCTTCTTTCATGCTGGATATCTGCCATCTTGCTGTAGATATGAGTTGTGGATGACCAATTACAAGGTGTCCATATCATAAATTTATAACTTGGTTATTTTAAGGATTGAAAACAATGAGGATAAAAACATCTGTTTTAGTGTTTACGAGTACAGTAGCTGCATGTGCAGATAAGAACTGATAGAGTCGACATGTATTGATTGAACTAAGGGGATATTTAAAAATGTTTAACAAGCATGACTAGTTCTATTTCAACAAATTATTTAACAAAAAAATAAAAAGTGTTTTTTTAATTTGAATTTCAATTTGGTGTTGCAATACTTTTTTCCATGTGTATATATTCATCGTAGTATAGCATGGGCCGTCTTCTTAATTACGGGACGTCTTACTGTGGCACTATAATATGAGTTCGTTATGATAGTAGTGAATGATTCGGAAAACAATTTCCATCTAATGTGAAGCCAACGATTTAGCATAATTGTCAAAACCATCTTATCTGTCGCCGTCTGCAAAACAGATCTTAACAGATGTCACATAACAGTAACCTCAACTGTAAAAAAAAATTATGGTGGAAAAAATGAAAATTAAAAAATTGCAAGTAAACGCAGAATTTGACCATTCTTCTCATTTTGTCTTTAACAAAAAATATCTAAATAGAATTTTTGTCACAGATATGAGGCACAGGGTTTACCCGTGAGCCCAAACCACATTCGTCAAAATAGTCTTTTTAAGGTCAAGTTACAGTAATAAGGCAATGTCACAGATTTCAGTAAAATTTTGCATGCAACTTTAACTTGATGAACTTCAACTGAAAATCAAAAAGATGATGCCATTATCTCATTTATCAATTGAATTCTTTGAAATTGGGCGAACATGTGTATAGAAAGCACATAAAATCGGTTTAA
Organism: Mytilus trossulus; assembly: GCF_036588685.1. NCBI lineage: Eukaryota > Metazoa > Mollusca > Bivalvia > Mytilida > Mytilidae > Mytilus > Mytilus trossulus. Next base: position 1,427,989 of record NC_086380.1, read on the forward strand.
AAACTTCTAAAATCTGTCTTCAATCATCAAATCTCTTATTGTACTCCATAGATTTGCTTAAATCTCTCCATAGATTTTCTCAAAAACTATATGTTGTTGATACATAAATTTTCGTTTTGATGGTGCAAAATAAAGATAGGGTAAACCGACTTCGTTTTCACGGTAAACATCATTCAAAGTTGTATTTTTTGTAAAAAAAAAAAGGTCATCATAAAACTTCAAATTTATAGTCACTTCATCGTGTTACAGGCCGCAAAACGTTGATTTTTGACGTTTTTCACTACCAACAAGGTAACACATAGATGATAAGACAAAACACGAAGTCGGTGTACATATGAATTTTTTACATCATTAAAACAGAAATGTTTCAACAACATACATGTATATTTTTTGAAGAAAAATCAATGGAGTAGAATTGGAGATGCGATGTTTTTACGCCAAATTTCAGAATATTTTTGCCGTTTTTATGTGCTATATATAAAAATATACACTCATATTGAAAGAAATTAATCCGAAATATTTCAGATAATAAAAGAGATAAATGCATTATTTTTTCTATTTTCATTTGTAGTTCTTCGAGTCAAGTTTTTATGCAAAATTTTATCAAAAATCTACGACAAATATAAAAACACAAGATGTGGTATGATTGCCAATGAGAAAACTGTCCATTAGAGACCAAACTGACACAGATATTAACAACTATAGGTCACACACTTACAATTCCTTGACCTTAACACTTTCTTAAACAATCCTGACTTTTGTTAGTCTTGAATTTTCGTTTTACTTAATTTTCAAAGTTAACTGTTACGTACATTTGCGCTGAACTAATAAAACTAGTGTTAAGGGACCCCCTGAATCACCCCCTCATGCAGGTGTGGGATTTTCTCGCTGCATCAAAGACACTTGGTGGCATTGGACTGTTTTGTTCGAGTCAGGTTATTGATACTAACTAAGGTAAGTGTTTGTGTGAGACCATACAATAAGACTAAATAAACGATGGTAATGTGTGCAAAATTATATTCAGTGAGATCAAGTGAGCAGAATATGCGAGAATAACATTAGTCGGGGATCATATAGCACTGTTAATGTGTGTTTGAAGAAAAAAAACCCAGTGAAACTGATAGTGCATACTCTGCTCAGTAATAGTGAGCCATCTGGACCTTACAGTGGATCAACAGGGCATACTCAACACGGTAATGATGGTTTTCGGAAACCCTTAGAGTCAAAATTACTGAGCATACTAAGCATGGTGACAGGTGTTTGTGGAAAACCCTAAGAGTCAAGCTTACTTAGCATATTATTTACGGTTATCATGTCTGTGTTTAAACTAAGAACAATATTTTTATAGTACATCTTTCTACGTTGTGATTTTATACTATTGTTTCATGGTAGGGTGAAGGTTGAAGACTATTAAATTGTTGAAACCCGCTGCATTTGTTTTAACCATTCTAAGTCTACAGCCTGATGTTCAGCAGTTGTCTTTTGTTGGTGTGGTTAGTAGATGTTTCTCATTTTTTCATATAGTTTAGACCAAAGGTTTTTTAATTTGAATTGTTCTACGCTAGTCATTTGTGTGGCCCTTTATAGGTTGCAGTGAGGTGTGACCCGAGGCTCCATGTTGTAGGCCGTATTTTGACCTATTATGGTTTACTTTTACAAATTATAACTCTGATGGAGAGTTGTCTCATTGACACTCATACCACTCTTCCATATCTATTAAAAAGTAGCGGATTGAACTGTGTGACTAACTGAGAATACTTTGAACATTTAAAGTGATCATACGGACCAACGGAACATACTCTGCATGGTAAAGTGTTTGTGGTGAACTAACCTGCCAGGTACTAAGTATAATCTTAACGGTAATGTTTGAAAACCATACTGAAACTAACTGAGTATTCTCTGCACGGTAGTAGTGTATTTTCAGGTCTAGTTTATCATATGTTTTAAAGTTTATCCTATAATGATACTAAGTATAATCATAAATGTAATGTATAAAAACCATTCTGAAACTAACTGATTATTCTCTGCACGGCAGTAGTGTTTGTGGTGGACAAAACTGACCAGTACTAAGTATAATATTCACTGTAATGTATGAGGACCATACTTAAACTAACTGAGCATTCTCTGTACAGTTATAGTGTTTGTGGTGGACAAAACTGCACAGTACTTAGTATAATCTTCACTGTAATATATGAGAACCATACTGAAACTAACTGAGCATTCTCTGTACGGTAATAGTGTTTGTGGTGGACAAAACTGACCAGAACTAAGTATAATCTTCACGGTAATGTATGAGGACCATACTAAAACTAACTGATTATTCTCTGCACGGTAGTAGTGTTTGTTGTGGACAAAACTGTCAAGTACTAAGTATAATCTTCACTGTAATGTATGAGGACCATACTGAAACTAACTGAGCATTCTCTGTACGGTTACAGTGTTTGTTGAGGTCCATTTGAACATATGTTTTAAAGTTTATCCTATAAATGTTTATCCACTTCAAACGTCAAAGTAGGATAACTAAAAAATAACTCATGGATCTATATAGTTTATAACAAAAGACTAGACATCACATTTAACTACTTTTTATTTTACATTTGTAATGACAAAAGCTTTGAATATCCTGTATTCCTCGTATGGCTTCATAGTAGAACTGCATGACCAGAGCTTTGAATAGCCTGTTTCCCTCATAGTAGAACTAAATGCAATATTTATCGAGTTGCATTAAAGTAGCCACCACGAATTGTCAATAAGCTTTTGAACTCAGGATAAACAATTAATAAATTACATTCGTAACAATGGTGGGCTTAGAGTTGTTCAAATAATCTTAATACCGAAAAACCCAACTTATAACTCACTAAACAAGTGCCATTATACTTGTAGTCTTAAATAGGATATATAAACATATCAAAACTGGTTCTACTTAAGATGATAAACATATTTAAACTGATTAAACATAAGATAATTAACTTAACCAAACTGACACAAGTAATTAAGAATACAATAAAACAATAATCAAAAATAATGAAAGGAGAACTAATCGATAATTCTATTATAATTATTATGATGAAAAGACATGCTCAAACTACAACTTTTTCGAAATTTACAAAAAAATAGAATAATAAGTATAAAATTAACGGTACCAATTTTCTTGCACCAGATGCGCATTTCGACAATACATGTCTCTTCAGTGATGCTCTTATATATAAATAGTTATCAAAGGTACCAGGATTATAATTCAATACGGCAGACGCGCGTTTCGTCTACATAAGACACATCATTGACGCTCAGATCAAAATAGTTATAAAGCCTAAGAAGTCCAAAGTGGAAGAGCATTGAGGACCCAAAATTCCAAAAAATGTGTTCCAAATACGGCTAAGGTTATCTATCGCTGGTTTAAGAAAATCCTTAGTTTTTCGACAAATTCAAAGTTTTGTTACAGGAAATTTATAAAAATGACCATTTAATTGATATTCATGTTAACATCGTATAACACTTTAAATGTTTCTATCATTACTGATTTTCAAACTTGTTCATGACAATGCTGAACTTTAACCTTTGATATAAGTTTCACAACAATTGACATGAATTGTACACATGAGAACACTAACAATGCAATTTTCTATATAAATAATTTTTCCAGGGATCGCAAGTTTTTTTAACAATTCATTGGCGCCGATTATTGAACTTGTCCAAGACATTGCTGGTATCAACAGTTGATATGAGTTTCACAAATTTTAGCAAGCATTGAAAACACGAGAGAACTATCAAGACTAGTCGTCCTATGGATGGTCAGTATTTCTATGTCTCCATAGCGCATCAGGGGAGGAAAATGAATTATAAATAGGTTTACATGGCAGAAAAATTGATAATTGTACAATTACTACTGTAATGACAATACATTTAATACATAATAGGTTCAGTATTCAACTGAGAAATTTGAATAGTTGTATCTTAATTACAGTTTGATCATAAGATAAATTTAAAAACATTTAAACAACTTGCATGTACAATTATAATGTTAATGCAAACACTAGTTTTAACTATAGATATAGGAAGATGTGGTGTGAGTGCCAATGAATATATATACAAATGAAATTCTTCAATTCTTCAATTAACAGTATAGAAAGATGTAAAATAACATAATCTTTCGAACTCCAAGTAAAAATCAAAATATAATATCTCTTTAGAACAAAAATACATATTCTGTTGTTTTTGTTTTTTTTAATTTGTAAAAAACCTTAAAGCAGTTCTAAGGAAAAGAGCTTGACAAATTGAAATGACCCCGTAGTATGTCGAATTTTACCAATTTAGGATGTTCTTATATTTGATTTTCGTTTGCCCAATATACATTACACGTAGATTAATTTAACTCAACAATCTATACTGGCTTAGCGAAAACTGTTTTTGAGTATTAAACTGTAAAATTGGAATGAACAAAGCCTTTATTTGCAACAAATGTTCAAGATTAATTTAAAAGGTTTTCTAGGTCACAAAGTGTTATTGATACTGACACAGAAGATCGTCGTCCACTTAACCTTAGTCATCATAATCTATAAACATATGATTTCCTTCTTTTTCTTCTCTTCATTTTATCTATAGTTCGTATAATATTTTTTTTTATATACATGCTCATAACATTATTGTGATATACATACTTATTTTGTAATATCGAGCAGACTTCATAAGTATAATTTAATTACCTGTGTATTTTCCATTTTGCTTCGAATTAGCAAATTAAATTTGTTAAAACCAGCGATAAAATGATATCATTAATGTGTTTTCCATCGCTGATCCATATTTAAACAGGAGTATTTTCAGTAGTGTGATTACTATTACTATTAATTCAAGCAGGATTCCCCCTGGGTAAATTTTCTTTTTCGCCACTTCTTTCGCCTTAACAATATATTGTTCGAGACTTTCAATTTTTTTTTGGCCAACTAACTTTAAAGTATTTTTGTTTAAAATTTTTCTCCTGTCATTTGTCACATTGTAGTCTATGATAATTAAACTAATCTATATTTAATCTACATTGTAATTTTTAAAAAAACACTAAACATTTACTTTTTAAAAGATATTGTTAAATTGCAATATATATTATGAAATTGTCAATTTTAAAATAGACTTCTTGGAACATATAATTCATCTTCAATTAAATTTATTGAATATATATTTCATATCTAGTTGATGGATAAAGATTAAAGTCAGAGTTAGTTCTTACATTTGAATATATACTTCGTCATTGCAACAGTTTTATTTTCCGGACCATCGTATAAAGTATTAGTCGAGACGTTAAACTATGCTTTAAACACAAGCGTCGTCAAAAAGATTGTAAAGTACCCACTTCAAATTAATTATTTCTATCATAGTTAAACGATACAGTTTAAAGTCGGTGATATATTTTTTGCTTTTGAACATTTTTGTAAAAAAAGACATTTATCTTTACCGGACCATCATTCAAAGAAAATACGAGACTTTAAACGATGATTCAAACATGTGCGTCGCTAAAATGTGTAAGACCACTTATTCCGGCCGGATAAGAAAGCACATAACAGAAAAAAGTACATATTTAACACAATATACTTCCTACGCATGGGTGTATGTATAATATCTAATAGGTAACTTGGGTATAATAAAAGTACTTTTTTACTTATTATTTTGAAAAATAAAAAAATTGCCTGAAATTTAAAAAAGAGGGTACATTTTGCCTGCTTGTCAGATCTGAAATACCTGTTTTGGTACATCAGAAGTTCCAGGAGCCAGTTCTTTCTTATATGCCATTAAAAGTATGTAGATTTTTTTTCAAATCAAGACACCATAAACTGTTACTTTGATATGATTGCAACTTTATTTGAACTTAAAGCAAAAGAGCTGTGACTGCTTGAAATTGAGGAATTTAACATAGAAAGCAATGGGGCAATGAATTAGTGATGTACTTCCTACACGATTGTGAACTAACCACTTCTAAACAATTATCTATATCAAAGTTGTAAATAAAGCCTTTAGGTGACAAGTGACGGCATTTAACCACACCATTCCATTAAACAATACAATCAACTCCTTTATTAATAAGTCCACTGTTGCCTATAGCTATAAAATGAAATCAGCTGAGTATATATTTTTCTGTCAAAATCGTAACGAGTTCAAAGTAATTTCCAGTACTGTCTGATCTGGTTAAGTATGAACGGCCCGAAAAAGTATACAAGTAGATGAAATCGAACATTACTATTTCTTTCGCAAAATTCGTTCGCCAAAATTAACTTTTAATCGCCACAATTTTTATTTTTTTTCGCAAGATGCGAAAATTGCGACTGCCAGCGCACACCCTGAATCCAAGTATATTCTTAATGTTCATTATATCACAGTTCGACACAATGCGACGTAAAACATTCTATTCAGAATCAAAATACAGTGATGAATATTTATCAATGTTTTCTACCTTATATAATTTAATTTAATTTTGTTTTAATTCACCTTCTGACATTCAATTTATTTTTGTTCTTCTTTTTCAAAACGCAATATTTTCCTTGGTGAATGACTATCATCCTGCTCATTACTGCTGCTTGAGCCATCATTATCTTCTGAGTCTTCTAAACAACATTGTCCATCATTTATTTGTTGACTGTGTTGGTGTACATTTTCCTCAGTATTCAACAATGCATTTTCAGATCTACATATTATATGATGTATGTCCTTGATGTATAGTAACCAGATTTTTAAGACATCATCTGAATCTGAATCAGATGTGTCTGATTGTGACTCTGTCTTAGTTTTTAATACAGTATCTATCTCAAACATGTTTATATCATGTATATAGTGCCACAGTAAAGCTACACATATGACATGATTCACTTGTTCTTTAGATACATGATTATGATAAGTTGGTATACCATCACACGCCTTATGAAATGCAGATTTAAAATCCAGTTCTTTATGTTTAACATTTCCTAAAATCCACTGAACTAGTTTAACATAGCCATACCGACATGCTCCTTTCAAAAGCTTCTTCATGTTAATATTCACACAATATCCTGTCTGTAAAAAGTACAGTATAAGTTCAAACTTTTTCTTTCCAAATAATTCATTCACAACTGAGGATAAATAAGAATTGTTTTCACTTTCCATTTGAAATAAACATGATAAATGATCTAAAGTCATTAAGTCAGCGTGTTCATGATTTAGTATTGATTTACATGTCTGAACAAATCCTTCTTTTATGTCAAGCTGATCATTATTTACTTCATGAACTATATACTTTACATGATGGTTTTTACTTTGACGACAACAGGCTATTAAGACTTCATTGATTGGAATTTTACTATGAGGAAGATTTAGAAGAATCCATGTCATTACATTGTCACTGACTTTTTTCCAATTACAAACTGTACTCACAATTTTTCTGATATTAACGGAATCATGGTCAAGTTTATTAATTTCATTCCACAACAGATCCAAACAAGCAACTGCTTGATCATTGTGAAAACTTTTATTTTCGTATGATAATACATATCTAGAAGATGAGGAATCGCATGTATTGATCATTGCTTGATTCATGTCCAAAGCATAGAAAGAATTACTAAGCATCTTTATTGTTTCAATCTCAGCATCTAGACAGGCTTTGTTCAGAATCATCTGTTTATCAAATGAACAAGAGCAGGGTTTTTCAAGAAACCAATTCACAAGAACATAATATTTCTCTTCAAGAGATTTGTTTATCATTTCTTTCATATCTTCTGTTTTTAGGCAACTCAAGCATTTTTCAAGTATAGAAACAACTGAATTATATAACTTATTTCTTATTTTTTCATCAACAATTATCAATTTTAAAACACTTACTATAATATTCAACTGTTTTATTTGAAACGTGGCAAGAATCCAGTTTAACGTGCCTATCAATTTATTAATTTCTATTCGATGTTCCTCTATCATACCATATCTAGGATGCAGGTTTTTCCTACGAGCCTTCATGAATAATGTGCCCCCATCTATATCCAATGTTGTTTGTTCGCAGGTCTGAACTATCCACTTTGCTACATCAACCCTGTGTTCTTCACACGCTAACATTAATATTTTCTTTGGATCAAAAGATATATATGGCTGACAGTTTTCATGAATCCAAATCAATAACTCGAAGCATTTTCTTTCATACGCTTTATTTACTATTTCTGCCATGTGTAACACTTCCTTATCCTCTGTACTATTCCAGATGGTACACACTATTTCCAATATTGTAGTAGCACATTCAGCAGTATAGTGTTCAGTTACAGATTTTAAAACTTCCCTTTTATCTAAACTTTCTATGTCAATCTTATTCATTATGTGTTCTAATATATCTGATCTTTTATTAACTAAAGCTGAATTTATAATGCTATACACATCCAATCTAGTTGTATCAATGTTGTGAACAAACCTTTCTTTAATTGTCATGTTTTTGGAAGAAGATGCCTGTTGACATACAGCTTTTAAATTGAACTGGTCAAATCTAATATGTCCAACAATGTATTTTACAATTTTAAATTTTAGATCATTTATCATGTTTACTTCAACAATTGCTTTGTTATGGTCAAATAAAAGTGAAGAATTTATCTTTGTTTCCGTACATGCTGCAATTACAGCTGACTGAATATCTAAACGTACAATATGGCTGCTTTCGATTATTAGATTTACAAGATAAAACTGTCCATTTTTGCAAGCCAAAGTCAATATCTTTGCATTATTTTGGCAGACTGGAAGGAAAGCATCAAACACATAATCAGGAATAGGATGTTTCTTTATAACTGATAGAACAACAGGAATCAGTTCTGGTGAAGTGATGTCAATTTTTGTAAGAAGAAAATTAAATAATCCTTGATTAAAAGGAATTTTATGAAACATTATCTCATCATCAGGTTTATCTATAAATTCTTGAAGACAGGATATAGCATCAAATGTTTTATAACCAGAGGCAATATACCGAACTGTATCAAACATCTGGTACTTGCAAGCTGTTCTTAAGATATCAGGATCATAAACTTCCTGGTCTTTGAATGTTGTTATCATCCATTTCAGTGGTTTAAGAGATAATAATGGCATTCCCAGTCCAATTCCGATCACATTTTCCATCCAGTTCTCCCTATATATCATCTTGAAAAATAAATTGATATCAAAAGGAGTCTGATTGTATTTTGAAAGTAAGAACTCCAACACAGGTGTATTAAAAACTTTAAATGCTTTCCATATACATAATGTAAGAAAAACACATGTTTCACTAGCATCAACTTCGGGAAATAGGAAAGTCAAATGTGTTATGTTGGCTAGTTGAACACCTTGATCAAGTAAAACCGTTATTTTGTTTTCTTCTACTATTTCCAATGTGGCTTTAACATTTTTAACATCTTTAGTGGAACAGACAGCATATAAGGATGAAATCAAAGCCGCTCCCATGTAACCAATAGTCAAATGACATCTGCCTTTTTTTATTATTGTCTTAAATGTCTTCAATACAAAGATATATAAATCTAACTGTCTTTCAATTTTGGCTAATTGGTCAAGTAAGTTAGAAATAAAAATAACTTTGATATTTATGTTTAAAAGAATCCTTTCAAAACTATACATTTCACCAGATTTGATCATATTTTCCGTATGTTTATCTTTGTTATCTTCCTTTTCGAAAGCCTCCAATAAACAAGGTAGTAGGAGACTATAGTCTTGTTTGAATATTTCAGTATTGCATAAGTCATGTATAAAAAAATATACACCTGTCATAAACTCTGACATGTATATACCCACTAATCTAACAGCCAATAGTATATAACTGTTAATTGGAATTCTCAATACTACCTCTCCCTCTTTTTCTTTGTATGATTCTGATTTTACCATCTTTATGAAAAATGACCAGCTGATTAAAGGTATAATCTTGTTTATATTTTCTTCATCAATCTGAGCAAAAGATAAGATCACACTCTCCTGAAGCGTTGGATGGTGTAATCTGTAAGACCTTTGCTTTGGAATATTTATTAAATAACTTCCTTCAAGTTCCTTAACTGCATCTAATATGTTGCTTTTTTTCATTTTAGTGCGCACTCCATAGATTGCATCAATTATTTTTGCAATTTCTGCAACCTTTGAGCTATCATTAGGGTTAATACAGTTCTCATTAATTGCTGTATAGACCATAACTGCATACTGTATCATAAAATTTCTTTCATCCTCACCTTTACGTCTTATTGCATTCATTTCTTCTAACATTGCCTCTGTTGGTCTGTCAAAAAATGTACTGCCAAGCATAAAATATTTGTCATTATGGACAAACTGATACACTACTAAAGGAAATCCTTTGACTGGATTCTCAATTGTTATTTTCTTAACTTCGTCCTCATCGAAAAAAATATCGCCATTATTGTCCAAAAACCCTTTGTTGTCAGTATATTCTGATTGACGAACTGTGTTCATGTATTTTTTGAGAATAATATTTTTCTCCTCCACGCTAAGCACATTATTGTCTGAACTAAGATCAATAAAGTGGAACTTAAATAATCTATGACTGTCAAACACTTCTTGACATTGATGTTTGACTGTATCTCTGATTGTTATAATGACTTTAGTTTTACCTTTACATACATATGCATGAACTTTGTCTAGAATTGGTATAGCTTTCTCTCTGTTATAAATACAGTTTGTTTCACCGAAAATGTCATCAATTAACACAGCAACATTTTCTTCTCTATTGACCATATCTTCCCACTCCTCCAAGGTATTAAGCTTGATACATTTATATGAGGTATCGTCAGTACAAAACATGTGAAGGACATGACGACCAATCCGACTTTTTCCAGTGCCTGCATGTCCTGTTATCAACAAGATTCCATTTTGTTTTAACAGTAATATACCATCTGTCACTGCCTTTGTGGTTACAAATGTTCCTTCTCGTATATCTTCCTCAATAAGAGCTTTAGTATCATCTATAAAAGGTATTGAACATATAATCATGATAAGATATTAAATTTGAATAAAACCATTTTGAGTTATAAAATATATAAATTTAAAAGTAATGTAAAGAAGAGGACCTGAATTATTCACATAGCAAAAAAATATTGATATTTTATTTATATCTTTATTGCAATCAATCATATAAGTATTTCTAGGCTTGAAAAGTTTGTCACTTTTGCTGTTCACAGTTTTTAATAAAAAGGTCTTTCCACAGGAATTTTAGGTTTTGTTCGAATTTTTTTTCTTTCCACCAACTCTCTTTGATGTTGAGATTTTATTTTTATGATCCAAGATATTTAATAGATCAATCGTATAGAGGGTAAGGAGGACAATCAATCATATAGAGGGTGAGGAGGACAATCAATCGTATAGAGGGTAAGGAGGACAATCAATCGTATAGAGGGTAAGGAGGACAATCAATCATATAGAGGGTAAGGAGGACAATCAATCGTATAGAGGGTAAGGAGGACAATCAATCGTATAGAGGGTAAGGAGGACAATCAATCCTATAGTGGGTGAGGAGGACAATCAATCATATAGAGGGTTAGGAGGACAATCAATCATATAGAGGGTGAGGAGGACAATCAATCGTATAGTGGGTGAGGAGGACAATCAATCGTATAGAGGGTAAGGAGGACAATCAATCGTATAGAGGGTAAGGAGGACAATCAATCATATAGAGGGTAAGGAGGACAATCAATCGTATAGAGGGTAAGGAGGACAATCAATCGTATAGAGGGTATGGAGGACAATCAATCGTATAGAGGGTAAGGAGGACAATCAATCGTATAGAGGGTAAGGAGGACAATCAATCGTATAGAGGGTAAGGAGGACAATCAATCGTATAGAGGGTAAGGAGGACAATCAATCATATAGAGGGTGAGGAGGACAATCAATCATATAGAGGGTGAGGAGGTCAATCAATCGTATAGAGGGTAAGGAGGACAATCAATCGTATAGAGGGTAAGGAGGACAATCAATCGTATAGAGGGTAAGGAGGACAATCAATCCTATAGTGGGTGAGGAGGACAATCAATCATATAGAGGGTGAGGAGGACAATCAATCGTATAGAGGGTAAGGAGGACAATCAATCCTATAGTGGGTGAGGAGGACAATCAATCATATAGAGGGTGAGGAGGACAATCAATCATATAGAGGGTGAGGAGGACAATCAATCGTATAGTGGGTGAGGAGGACAATCAATCGTATAGAGGGTAAGGAGGACAATCAATCGTATAGAGGGTAAGGAGGACAATCAATCCTATAGAGGGTAAGGAGGACAATCAATCGTATAGAGGGTGAGGCGGACAATCAATCCTATAGAGGGTAAGGAGGACAATCAATCGGATAGAGGGTAAGGAGGACAATCAATCGTATAGAGGGTAAGGAGGACAATCAATCGTATAGAGGGTGAGGAGGACAATCAATCGTATAGAGGGTAAGGAGGACAATCAATCATATAGAGGGTGAGGAGGACAATCAATCGTATAGAGGGTAAGGAGGACAATCAATCATATAGAGGGTGAGGAGGACAATCAATCGTATAGAGGGTGAGGAGGACAATCATCGTAATCAATCGTATAGAGGGTAAGGATGACAATCAATCGTATAGAGGGTAAGGAGGACAATCAATCGTATAGAGGGTAAGGAGGACAATCAATCGTATAGAGGGTAAGGAGGACAAGCAATCATATAGAGGGTGAGGAGGACAATCAATCGTATAGAGGGTAAGGAGGAAATCAATCGTATAGAGGGTAAGGAGGACAATCAATCGTATAGAGGGTAAGGAGGACAATCAATCGTTTTATCGTATAGAGGGTAAGGAGGACAATCAATCGTATAGAGGGTAAGGAGGACAATCAATCGTATAGAGGGTAAGGAGGACAATCAATCGTATAGAGGGTAAGGAGGACAATCAATCGTATAGAGGGTATGGAGGACAATCAATCGTATAGAGGGTAAGGAGGACAATCAATCGTATAGAGGGTAAGGAGGACAATCAATCGTATAGAGGGTAAGGAGGACAATCAATCGTATAGAGGGTAAGGAGGACAATCAATCGTATAGAGGGTAAGGAGGACAATCAATCATATAGAGGGTGAGGAGGACAATCAATCGTATAGAGGGTAAGGAGGACAATCAATCGTATAGAGGGTAAGGAGGACAATCAATCGTTTTAACGTATAGAGGGTAAGGAGGACAATCAATCGTATAGAGGGTAAGGAGGACAATCAATCGTATAGAGGGTAAGGAGGACAATCAATCCTATAGTGGGTGAGGAGGACAATCAATCATATAGAGGGTGAGGAGGACAATCAATCATATAGAGGGTGAGGAGGACAATCAATCGTATAGTGGGTGAGGAGGACAATCAATCGTATAGAGGGTAAGGAGGACAATCAATCGTATAGAGGGTAAGGAGGACAATCAATCGTATAGAGGGTAAGGAGGACAATCAATCGTATAGAGGGTGAGGAGGACAATCAATCCTATAGAGGGTAAGGAGGACAATCAATCGTATAGAGGGTAAGGAGGACAATCAATCGTATAGAGGGTAAGGAGGACAATCAATCGTATAGAGGGTGAGGAGGACAATCAATCGTATAGAGGGTAAGGAGGACAATCAATCATATAGAGGGTGAGGAGGACAATCAATCGTATAGAGGGTGAGGAGGACAATCATCGTAATCAATCGTATAGAGGGTAAGGAGGACAATCAATCGTATAGAGGGTAAGGAGGACAATCAATCGTATAGAGGGTAAGGAGGACAATCAATCGTATAGAGGGTAAGGAGGACAATCAATCATATAGAGGGTGAGGAGGACAATCAATCGTATAGAGGGTAAGGAGGACAATCAATCGTATAGAGGGTAAGGAGGACAATCAATCGTATAGAGGGTAAGGAGGACAATCAATCGTTTTATCGTATAGAGGGTAAGGAGGACAATCAATCGTATAGAGGGTAAGGAGGACAATCAATCGTATAGAGGGTAAGGAGGACAATCAATCCTATAGTGGGTGAGGAGGACAATCAATCATATAGAGGGTGAGGAGGACAATCAATCATATAGAGGGTGAGGAGGACAATCAATCGTATAGTGGGTGAGGAGGACAATCAATCGTATAGAGGGTAAGGAGGACAATCAATCGTATAGAGGGTAAGGAGGACAATCAATCGTATAGAGGGTAAGGAGGACAATCAATCATATAGAGGGTGAGGAGGACAATCAATCGTGTAGAGGGTAAGGAGGACAATCAATCATATAGAGGGTGAGGAGGACAATCAATCGTATAGAGGGTAAGGAGGACAATCAATCGTATAGAGGGTAAGGAGGACAATCAATCATATAGAGGGTGAGGAGGACAATCAATCGTATAGAGGGTAAGGAGGACAATCAATCGTATAGAGGGTAAGGAGGACAATCAATCGTATAGTGGGTGAGGAGGACAATCAATCGTATAGAGGGTAAGGAGGACAATCAATCCTATAGTGGGTGAGGAGGACAATCAATCATATAGAGGGTGAGGAGGACAATCAATCGTATACAATCAATCGTATAGAGGGTAAGGAGGACAATCAATCGTATAGAGGGTAAGGAGGACAATCAATCGTATAGTGGGTGAGGAGGACAATCAATCATATAGAGGGTGAGGAGGACAATCAATCGTATAGAGGGTAAGGAGGACAATCAATCGTATAGAGGGTAAGGAGGACAATCAATCGTATAGAGGGTAAGGAGGACAATCAATCGTATAGAGGGTGAGGAGGACAATCAATCGTATAGAGGGTGAGGAGGACAATCAATCGTATAGAGGGTGAGGAGGACGATCAATCGTATAGAGGGTGAGGAGGACAATCAATCATATAGAGGGTAAGGAGGACAATCAATCCTATAGTGGGTGAGGAGGACAATCAATCGTATAGAGGGTAAGGAGGACAATCAATCGTATAGAGGGTAAGGAGGACAATCAATCGTATAGTGGGTGAGGAGGACAATCAATCGTATAGAGGGTAAGGAGGACAATCAATCGTATAGAGGGTAAGGAGGACAATCAATCGTATAGTGGGTGAGGAGGACAATCAATCATATAGAGGGTGAGGAGGACAATCAATCGTATACAATCAATCGTATAGAGGGTAAGGAGGACAATCAATCCTATAGTGGGTGAGGAGGACAATCAATCGTATAGAGGGTAAGGAGGACAATCAATCCTATAGTGGGTAAGGAGGACAATCAATCATATAGAGGGTGAGGAGGACAATCAATCGTATACAATCAATCGTATAGAGGGTAAGGAGGACAATCAATCGTATAGAGGGTAAGGAGGACAATCAATCGTATAGAGGGTAAGGAGGACAATCAATCATATAGAGGGTGAGGAGGACAATCAATCATATAGAGGGTGAGGAGGACAATCAATCGTATACAATCAATCGTATAGAGGGTAAGGAGGACAATCAATCGTATAGAGGGTAAGGAGGACAATCAATCGTATAGAGGGTAAGGAGGACAATCAATCGTATAGAGGGTAAGGAGGACAATCAATCGTATAGAGGGTAAGGAGGACAATCAATCATATAGAGGGTAAGGAGGACAATCAATCCTATAGAGGGTGAAGAGGGCAACCAATCCTAGAGAGGGTGAAGGGTGCAATCAATCCTATGGGTGCAATCAACAGTTTTTTTCTATGACGTCACATTTTTAGGGACCATGCATAAGTGACCCTTAGTGGTGGACTGATTAATAATGATACTTGTATAAAACTAGATATCACTGGAATCAGAATGTTCTCTAGTTTATAATGAACTAAAAATAATGTGTACTTTTAATATATTAAAAACATTCCATCCAATGGGGGAAAAAAGGTCTAATTTTGACAGAAAAAACTTGAAACCAGGTCATGTGCACAGACATGAAAACATGATCCATGGAAATTTTTCATAATCAAAACTGTATGAAATTTGTAGGTTTTTACCTGGCCTTTCAAAAAAATCTTGTTTCAGGGTATGGTTTCCTGTTCCGAAAAGAGCTACAGTGGCTGCAAATAAGTTTTCAATTTTCACTGCCAAAAAAACAGGATGTTTACAAAGTTGTCTCCCATCAAAACATGTAAAGTTAATATAATTTTTAAAATTATTTCAATCATTCAACCTGTTTTAATTGAAAGCTAATGAACTATTTTTTACAATCAAACACAAAAAACATGATACTTTTGTACCTATTGAGTTAATAAACAGGGGTTTCCCTCCATGGTTATTTTTAGTCGGGGAATAACCCCTAGTTTTTTATACGAAACTGTTTATAGCACCCTATAGAGGGTGAAGAGGACAACCAATCCTAGAGAGGGTGAAGGGTGCAATCAATCCTAAAGAGGGTAAATGGGTCAATCAATCGTATACTGCTTATAACATGTGACGAGGGCAATCAATCCTATAGAGGGTGAGGAGCACAATCAAACCTATAACAAATGAGTAGAGAAATTGATCAAATACCATTTAATTGCAGTGATATTTGGAGGAAAACATGGATGTCCAATTTTTCTTTCTTTTCGTAAAGTTCTAAAACTTGTTTTTTTTTTTGTGTTTTTTTTGTTTACACATTTTTTCTTTTTTTTTAATTTCCCTATCAATTTTTTTCTTTTTCTTAATTTTACTATATAAACAAAACATAGAGAAAATAAGTTTTCAGCAGAAAACTCAAACTGTTGTTAAGAATTAGTAATTGTTTGAATTGTTAAAATTAACTTAATTATAGTTATCCGCACTGTAAAGAATAATTTATATACCTGATTATGTTTTATGTATTTTGATCAAATAAAATAAATATTAAAAAAAAAAACATTAGCCATACAAAGTAAACAAAAATATTTTTCATATTTTTTTTTATAGATTAAGAAAAAAACAATAAATAATTACCTTCAAGTCT
Organism: Mytilus trossulus; assembly: GCF_036588685.1. Lineage (NCBI taxonomy): Eukaryota > Metazoa > Mollusca > Bivalvia > Mytilida > Mytilidae > Mytilus > Mytilus trossulus. The sequence goes on from NC_086380.1 coordinate 1,444,886, forward strand.
TTTTTGTTTACTTTCACCTGCAAAATATAAAACAATTCTGTATTGGTCTATAACCACCAAAATACAGGGTTTATTCACGGTCAGTCAAAAAGTTACCTTAAGTTTTCTATTTAAATGATTTACTGGTACATGTGCATCATATAATCAATAAAGGGTTCCATGGATTAGTCTCACCTGCTGCTGTCAGTGTTAAATTGTATTGCTGACTTAAAAATGACTCCATTAATAAGAAATAAATATAGACGATATACAACTTTTAGATCTTCAGACGCCATTTTTTAAGTTTCATAAGAATTCATGAAGATTTACAAATCTAATCATGTAAAAACGTTTTCATCCAAGATTGTCTTTAAATGTAAACTGTAAAATATGAAATCCATCCATCAAAAGAATATCAACAAGAGTGTTCACACTGAAATGTCTCAACTTCTTTACTAACTATTGATACTTTATTGATAGTCCTAAATATAAAAAATTACTTTAGCTATGACATAAATTTAATTTGATCCAAGAAAATGAGGTCTTGGAATATAAACCTAACTTACAATACCTGTACACCTTACCATAATTCCAACACCACATATGATTCAAATACTGTTGACCTATTGCTCATCTAAGATACAAACTTAACCACTTTTTACCAGAATACTTATCATTGATCACAAATCATGAAATCAGGCCAAGGTCACGTGAATCCTGCCAGACAGACATTGGCACCTTACATTCATTACATGCATTAAATGTAGTTGTCTTTTGCATATAGTATCTAAGAAACAAACTTAACCAGGAAAACTTAAGATTGACCAATGAACCATGAAAATGAGATCAAGGTCAGATGATAATTGCCAAACAGACACATAAACCTTGGAAACAAATCATTACATATCCTAAAATAGTTTACCTATTGGTTATAGTATACAAAAAAACTACAAAACAAAACTTAACATTGAACAATAAACAACAACACAAATTGTGGTCAAGATCAAATAAAGACTGACATGTACATATTTTTCATACACCAAATATAAGTAACCTACTACATCATTTGCATACAGTAAAAGAACAAGAATGTGTTAATAGCACATGAATACCCCACTAACAGTATCCTTTTCTATGTTCAGTAGAAAGTGATATTGCAGTCAAAACTCTGACTTTCCGTAAAAATTAGTTAGATCATAGCATAGGGAACATATGTAATAAGTTTGTTGATTATACTTTAACTTCATCAAAAGCAGTCTCGACAAAAATGAAATAAATAAATATTATAAATATTTGTCTTTGGCATTCGTTCAAAAGCTTCTGCCAAAGTTTCATTCAACTCTATAAAGGTTTGACAAAGTTATTAATGTGTAAAAAACTTTAAACTCAGACTGTATCTACTTAATAACTGTAAATAAAAATTAAGTCCATTTATCAATAAATATTTCCAAACTAAAAACAATCTATACAACAGAAAAATAAACAGAGAAATAGCAAGAAAATTGCAATTTTCAGTGCAAACAGAGAAAACACAATAACCAGTTCAACATAAGAACTAACAGAGAAAACACAATAATCAGTACAACATAAGAACTAACAGAGAAAACACAATACTCAGTACATCATAAGAACTAACAGAGAAAACACAATAATCAGTACAAATTAAGAACTTACAAAAAAAACAAAATAATCAGTACAACATAAGAACTAACAGAGAAAACACAATAATCAGTACAACATAAGAAATAAGAGAGAAAACACAAAAATCAGTACAACATAAGACCTAACAGAGAAAACACAATAATTAGTACAACATAAGAACTACCAGAGAATACACAATAATCAGTACAACATAAGAACTAACAGAGAAAACACAATACTCAGTACAAATTAAGAACTAACAGAGAAAACACAATAATTAGTACTAACAAAGAAAACACAAAAACCAGTACTAACAAAGAAAACACACAAACCAGTACAACATAAGAACTAACAGAGAAAACACAAAAACCAGTACAACATAAGATCTAACAGAGAAAACACAAAAAACCAGTACAACATAAGAACTAACAGAGAAAACACAATAATCAGTACAACATCAGAACTAACAGAGAAAACACAATAATCAGTAATATATAAGAACTTACAGAGAAAACACAACAAGAGGCTGTCACAACGACCGCAAACTGGATTTATTAACATTTATTTGTATCCTGCCAATATCACAAGAACCATAACTGATGAACGGTGAAAGTAAAAATCGTCAATATCAAATTTGACCTCCATTTTGTCATCAGTATCAACATATTAAAATTTGAAAAGCTCAGGTTGAATGGTTCATGAGTAAATGCACAGACACGACTGGAAAAGCCATTTTTCAATCTTTCAAGAACCATAACTCCTGAACGGTACAAGTCAAAATCGTCATAATTGAACTTGACCTCCATTTTGTCATCAGTAACAACATATAAAAATTTGAAAAGCTTCGGTTGAACAGTTCATGAGTAAATGCACGGACACGACTGGAAAAGCCATTTGTCAATCTTTCAAGAACCATAACTCCTGAACGGTAAAAGTCAAAATCGTCATTATTGAACTTGACCTTCATTTTGATGTCTGTAACAACATATTAAAATTTGAAAAGCTTTGGTTGAACGGTTCATGAGTAAATGCACGGACAACATTTGGTTGCCGCCCGCCCGCCCACCCGCCCGCCCGCCCAGCCCGCCCGAAACCGCCGTACATCCTCAAAACAATAACCGACATGTTTGTCACTATATATAATCAATGATCAGTACAACATAAGAACTAACAGAGAAAACACAATACTCAGTACAAATTAAGAACTAACAGAGAAAACACAATAATTAGTACAACATAAGAACTAACAGAGAATACACAAAAACCAGTACAACATAAGAACTAACAGAGAAAACACAAAAAAACAGTAATATAAAAAGAAAACACAAAAACCAGTACAACATAAGAACTAACAGAGAAAACACAAAAACCAGTACAACATAAGATCTAACAGAGAAAACACAAAAAACCAGTACAACATAAGAACTAACAGAGAAAACACAATAATCAGTACAACATCAGAACTAACAGAGAAAACACAATAATCAGTACAATATAAGAACTTACAGAGAAAACACAACAAGAGGCTGTCACAACGACAGCAAACCGGATTTATTAACATTTATTTGTATCCTGCCAATATCACAAGAACCATAACTGATGAACAGTGAAAGTAAAAATCGTCAATATCAAATTTGACCTCCATTTTGACATCAGTATCAACATATTAAAATTTGAAAAGCTTAGGTTGAATGGTTCATAAGTAAATGCACAGACACGACTGGAAAAGCCATTTTTCAATCTTTCAAGAACCATAACTCCTGAACGGTACAAGTCAAAATCGTCATAATTGAACTTGACCTCCATTTTGTCATCAGTAACAACATATAAAAAATTGAAAAGCTTCGGTTGAACAGTTTATGAGTAAATGCACGGACACGACTGGAAAAGCCATTTTTCAATCTTTCAAGAACCATAACTCCTGAACGGTAAAATTCAAAATCGTCATTATTGAACTTGACCTTCATTTTGATGTCTGTAACAACATATAAAAATTTGAAAAGCTTTGGTTGAACGGTTCATGAGTAAATGCACGGACAACATTTGGTTGCCGCCCGCCCGCCCGCCCGCCCGCCGTACATCCTCAAAACAATAACCGACATGTTTGTCACTATATATAATCAATGATCAGTACAACATAAGAACTAACAGAGAAAACACAATACTCAGTACAAATTAAGAACTAACAGAGAAAACACAATAAATAGTACAACATAAGAACTAACAGAGAATACACAAAAACCAGTACAACATAAGAACTAACAGAGAAAACACAATACTCAGTACAAATAAAGAACTAACAGAGAGAACACAAAAACCAGTACAACATAAGAACTAACAGAGAAAACACAAAAACCAGTACAACATAAGAACTAACAGAGAAAACACAAAAACCAGTACAACATAAGAACTAACAGAGAAAACACAAAAAAACAGTACAACATAAGAACTAACAGAGAAAACACAAAAACCAGTACAACATAAGAACTAACAGAGAAAACACAATACTCAGTACAACATAAGAACTAACATAGAAAACACAATAATCAGTACAAATTAAGAACTAACAGAGAAATCACAATATTCAGTACAAAGGAGAAGGTTCAGTAAGACCATTTTTTGGCCCCAAAATATAGTTATTAGTTATCAAAAGTACCAGGATTATAATTTTATACGCCAGATGCGCGTTTCATCTACATAAGACTCATCAGTGACGCTCAGATCAAAATGGTTAAAAAGCCAAACAAATACAAAGTTATAAACACAAATATGAGCTGTTTTTGACAATACAATGCACAAATCTTGCGTTCTAGCATCATTAAGTCATGCTAAATTGCAGAAATCTTCAAAATTTTAGCATTTTGATTAATTTGTAGACGGTTTCCATCTAAAATGAAAGTGGCCACATTCGTGTTCATTCAGAATATTAAAATGTAAGTTGTATTTGATGATTATATAAAACATATATAAAGGTTGAGGATGAACACCAATGCAGTCACTTTCATTTTTTGACAACAAAAAATCTGAAAAGTGACGTTTTTTTGGCATATTTGATAGATTTTTCATATTTGAGCTTGAATCAGAGCGTCTTTTATGACTAAATCAGTTAAAAATCTTTCACATAAACTAATTAAATCAATTGAAATACACACTTAAGTGTTAAAAAGTGTCCAAAAACTTTCGTAAGATGAACCTGAAATTTAAGGCCAAAATCAGCCCTAACCGGACCTACTCCTTAAGAACTAACAGAAAAAATCAAAAAATCCATAGCAATTTTCTGTGCCTCACCTTCTGCTTTTGGAAGAGAATCATAATGCTGATGAGTTTTATTTTCATGATGTTCCTTCACAATCTTTTGGTTGTCAATAGCTTTTTGAAGATCCTTGATCATGCTTGTGTGCTCTTCCTGGGTTATCTGTAGGTTATGAATATTATAGTCTCTTTGTATGTTTAACATATCTATAAGAGATTTGTCCAAGACAATATGTATTGCAGACTGTGCTTCCTTTAACATTGATGGTCCACCAAGACGTCCAATGGCCTATATCAATTGATATTAATCAATCGTTAGTATCAAATGAAATTTATAGAACAATCAATTTCAGTAGGATTTGATAATTTAATCTCTGTATTTATTATACATTGCATTTCAATATATGTATATGTAATAATCTCTAAGGTGTCTATCACCAAACACATGTTGAAATGGATTTTTCAAATTTTTCAGATTTTTTTAGTATTGAACCATTTCAATGATTTATAAACAAGATAAACCCAAAAAGACTTCAATGATTCACTCGAGTTTTTTTCTTTATCACAGAAATATTTTATTATATTATAAAAATAACAATGAAATGTACCCCATGCTGTATAAATGAAGAATCAAATTGTGTGTCACCATGTGTCATTGTTGTATGATAATAAAATATTATTAAAGCCATGGCGGCCATTGTTTTGGGAAGAAACAGAAAATAAAACACAAACTTTATTCTCGATACCCTAAAGATCATTCACCTTAAATTTGGATGGAATTCGTTTAGCAGTTTTATAGAAAAAGATTTTTTAAAGTTAGAAAACATGATAAACAAATTGTGTGAAATTGTCCTTAAAGGGCAATAACTCTTTCAGAGGTCAACTGACAATTTTGGTCATATAAACTTATTTGTAGATCTTACTCTGCTGAATATATTTGCTGTTTACAGCTAATCTTTATCATTAATACTATTCAAGATAATAACCAAAAACTGCAAAATTTTCTTAAAATTACCAATTTATTGGCAGCAACCCAACAATTGGAATTGGTTCAGTAGTTTCAGAGGAGATGATGTTTGAAATAGTTTACACCAGACGGACGACAACGACAGACAGCTGACGACGACAGACGCCAGGTGATGGCTAAAGCTGACTGTTCCAAAGGAAAGGTGAGCTAAAAAGCAGTAAAAGATGGTCAACTACTCATAATGGCAATCAATCCTACGAAAGCCATTTCTTTAAATCTTCAGAGGAGTTGCGTCCTTGAGTTGGGTTCAAAAGGTGTCATGGTATAATACGAATTCTAACATGACGTCCTTCAAATGCTTTGAGTTCACACCCGTGGTAAAATATGAATATATTATTTGGACTGTTCCGATCGTACTCCCAAGTCATTTGCTCTTTTTATGAATGAGTCATAGAACGATAACATCAGAATATAGTATTTTATGAAAGGATTGAAGGATACACACATGATATACCCATTACAAGTGTAAACAGGGATTATGTCAAAGAAACAACAACATTCTTATAGAGCAGACAACAGCCCAAGGTAACCATTTGGAATCATTTGCTTATATTTTTGTCAGGATCTATATACTTACACCTTCTAAATCTCCCCAGCACTGATTGAAATCTAATGACGACAATATCCCATCATTGGTATGGACTAACTTGTTTCTATACCATTTAACTCTGGCAAGGTCTGCACCTCTACTGGTATCACCTGGTAGTGGTAAATTATCCCATTTACTAGCAGGGGCAGATTCACGTGGTGGCAGGTTCCGTAAAAGACAAACTATCAACGTTGTATCAAACTCTGCTGAAGTTACTGTTATGCCTGAAATAGATTTCATATACTTTTATATCATGAGGATGAGGATAATCATCCCAGCTTGTTACAGATAAATTTAAACAGGGGCATATTCAGTTAGCCTTTAAGATTGTTCATAATGAAATCCATTTTGACAAAGAAGAATTGAAGGTTGAAAATGTCAGCATTTAATATACTATTGTGGATATCACGAAGTAGTTTGTTGTGAACTTTGAAAGTCATCATTGGCCTAGTGAGTAGCTTATGAAAATGTCTTGTTGCATGCAATATAAGACAACTTAATCAAAGCCTTTTTTTTCATTATGTTTTGCTTATTATAACACACTTTCTTCAAAGAGATAAAATATGATCTCCTTATTAGGAAAATAGATAAAAAGCTATATAACTTTACAATAATACATTTTTAAGATAAAATCATGAAATCCCCCTTTTTTGAAAGATCAATGCATTTACGTGGGCACATATGGTTTGAACCCTCCCTTTTATCTTTATTTGGATGGGAACCTCCCCTTTTGAAAATCCACTGAATCCACTACTGCATGAACTCTCATTGTTTTTGAAGATCTTTGAACTTGTGTGGTTTTTTTTATATACAAGAAGGGTCATCTGGTACACCTTTATCACAAGATGATTGATTGTTTGTTCCAGTGGCAAATATTTCATGCATGTTCAGGACGTGAACAAGTTAACAATAAATGCAATTGATAGGTCTTGTAAGAGAGGCCATCTGGAATGATGGTCAGGGAATTATGGACTGCGACTGTAAAATGATGGTATTTTGGATAGGGACAAATATTTGGCCTTGAACCAGGCCACCTATGGACCCCTTAAAGAGTTGTTGCAATGGTTCTTTACGTACAAAGAGCATGACACTATCTTTATACACAACTCACAAGGCATGGTCCCCATTGAAGCATTCTGACCAGACGACCTTTATCACAAGAATATACATAGCTAAAACCTACCAGGACATGGATATAAAATATGCAGTTGCGGTTTTGTCATAAAAGGGAGGTCTTTCAAGGTCACATAACTGTTAGCAAGTTCACTGGCAAGTCCTGCTGGAGGATGGACATTATCAAAATATACCCTGACAGCCTTTGTTGCAATCTTCAGATTCAGGAAGTAAAACCTGAAGAAATTTGACTCTTCTTCTGTTAGACTCATGTTGTTTCTCTAGTAGTATCTCCTTTTATTAATATCTTTGTTCTGTTTATATTGGTTTATATTGCTCGCTACAGTGCTGCCCTCCATCACTATAGCTACAGTCTACAACTACATCTTTGTTCTGCTTGTATTGGTTTCTATTGCTAGAGCTGCCCCTAACATCTGTTGTCACTGTTTACACTACATCTTTTCTTTCAGAATGAACCTGTAATATGTGTAATAGAACAGACTAAAATATATAAAATATCCTGTTTATCTGTCCATATCAGTCCATATCGTACACTTGGAGATGTAAAGATCGGCTTGTTTCGAGGCTAAGGCGTTTTCACACCTGTGGTTTAAATGTTGGGATAATTAATTTCACAATTAGGGAAACCAGAAAAGGGCCTCATGTCACTCAGGGGTAATCATGGTATTATGCTTATACAAGTCATGTTTATTTTCTTTAAGATGTAATATTTACTTCAGAAATTCAGAAATTTGTAAGATTTTTATTACATTTTCAAGGTTTGAAAAATCTCCCCTTAAGGGGTATCTGGACTATTTGACTGCACATAGTTTAATGCATGAATTCGGTCCAATAAATTATGCATACAAAACGCTTGTGTCGTAAGTTCACTTTTATTTTTTTCAATAATTTGATTGAATAAAATTGTTAAATTACTGTATATTTGTCACTAAAAAATTATTATTGTTATAATAATGTGTGTATTAGTGAAAGGCTCAAATAACATTTCACCCAATTTCACCATTTTCCCGCCAAAACTTTGGGTTTTAATGCAAAATATTTTTTTACTTATTGGTGACCTATATTTTTAGTTGCGCATTCTTTTAAGCTATATATCTCAGCTTTATATATATTACAGTTTGGGACCAAGTGTCAAAGACATTTTAATTTTATATTCAGATAAAATTATATGTTAAAGTATCTATTTTCCCTATAATTTCAAAGAAAAATTTGTAAGGGTTCCCAAGAAGCCAGTGTCACACCTACTTTTGCTGTTAATTGCATGCTCAACAAAAATCAATAAAAATATTCCTCTTGATACTATCTTTTGATTGTAAGAAGCTTCTGTCCAAGTTTGGTAAAAATCTAGGATAGCTTATGAAGTCCATTTATAAGTAAAATACAGATACTCAGGTATAAAATATTGACAAAATTTCCTTCTAGATACTAGATTTAGATCATAATAAAACAAGCTTCTGTCCAAGTTTGGTACAAATTCAAAAATGTATAAGAAAGTTGTTATTTTTTTTTCAAATTTAACCACAGAGTGAATGTGTTGTTTCCTAGCAGAAAATCTAAGTCCATTTAAAAGTTAATTACAGGACAAATGGATTTATTTTTTTACGAACTTTACTTTTGGATACTATCTCATCATATGATCATAACAAGCTTCTGCCAGGATAGTTTAAGAAAGTTATCAAAATTTTAAAAACTTTAACCACAGAGTGAATGTAATGTTTCCCAACAGAAAACTAAGTCCATTTATAAATTAAATGCAGAAAAAATGGAATTTTATTTTTACAAAATTTACTTCTGGATACTATCTTATGATCATAAACAAGCTTGTCCAAGTTTGGTAGAAATCCAGTATAGTTTAAGAAAGTTATTAAAATTTCAAAAAACTTTAGCCACAGAGTGAATATTTATGGACACCGCCGACGATGACGACGGAATGTAGGATCGTTTTGTCTCGCTTTTTAGACTAAGGTTGAGGGCTCAAGAAAAATGGTCCCTTTTACTGGTACAGAAATTGCTAACAAAAGCACATGAGTTGCACTTTAGTGATTCAATATTGTATGCAAGTGGCAATTATAATCTCCTTAAGGGGTCAATTGACAATTATGGTCTTATCAACTTTTTTGTAGATCTTACTTTGCTGAGCATTATTGCTGTTTACAGTTTATATCTATCTATAATAATATTTGAAGATATTAATAACAAAAAACTGCAAAACTTCCTAAAAACTACCAATTTAGCATTTGTCTGCTCATTTACAAGCCCCAAAAAAACAATTTTTGAAGGCCTTGTCACTTGATGGAAAATCCTTTCAAGTGATTGTAAAGGATTTGAGATTGTAAAGGGAAAACAGAAAAATGCACAGTTCGTTGGAAATAAAAGCTATCTTATGAAACCAAACTAGAGGCTATCAAAAGCCTGTGTCGCTTACCTTGGTACATATGAAACAAAGGACATTCTCCAACATTATAAACGTGAAAAGACTTCTTGACAAAAATCTCTACTTTGTTGATCTTGTATTACTGATCTTATCATCTGTTTAGTTTCTCTTTATCTCCTTTATTTTTTGCTAAAAACATATACTTTTAAAAAGATCTTAGGGCAATTAGTTTTTTTGTTGAATTAATGAGATGAAACATTGAACTCTAATAAAGTATTATTAGCTAAACCCGGGGATATCATTAAAGGCATGATTTTACATCTCAAAACTTGAGAATTTTTGTTTGATTGTAAGAAAAATTTACTTGAATACAAGTGATTTTTTGAGAAAATTAAGGGGAGATTATTCAAACATTATATTAATTTACTTATATGTAAAATAAAATTGAGAAAAGAAATGGGGAATGTGTCAAAGCGACAGCAACCGACCATAGAGCAGACACCAGCTGAAGGCCACCAATGGGTCTTTAATGTAGCGAGAAACTCACGCACTCGTAGGCGTATACTAGTACAGTGATAATAGACATCATACTAAACTCTGAAATTATGCACAAGAAATTAAAAATCATACAAGACTTACAAAAGCCAGAGGCTCCTGACTTGGGCCATATTATTTTTTAATTCAAGATTCAAGTAAATAAAAATGATTACAAGTATAAGTAGTACCCCTGACTGATTTACTGCTGATATTAATTTTTGAAAATCAAAATGCAGACACCTACAAATGGATATTTCAGCCTGCATATTTATGTAATAGTTGCCGCTGTACATATGCAGGCTGAACTGATTAATGTTTATGTTATATGTTTATATGATATGAATGTGTTCAGCTTTTACAAAACCTGAACGATAAGTTGGATGTTAAGGTTTACCTTATATGGCCTTTTTAAATTTATTTGAATTTATTGGCATTTTTAGAACTGAAATCAATGATACAAGGCAATATATGATTGTCATGCAATCAATGAAAGATGAAAACAAAATGTTCAAAGTTGTAACTGAAGCACTCTGTGGATCTACCTTCATCAAGAACACTCAAAGCTGAATATTTGAAGGCCAGCAATTTATAAAGAACAAAAATAGTTGATTAAAAGGTTAAAGATGATGGTTCAAAAGGTACATGCATTTGCTGACATGATTGCAGAATGTAAAGAAGTCGTAGAGCAAATTTTTTAACAATAAAATTTAAGCTTATACACCTGTATTGAGCCATTTTATTGCTTAAAGTACAGTAGAAATATATACATACACAACCTAACCATACTATTTTTAAAACCTACTAGGAGTTGATCAGTTTTCACTGTTGAGGGGGGGTAGGACCTTTATCAGGACTCCAGGATTAGGTGTTTTTAAGCTCGGGATTTCGAGATTGACCCTTTCGGGATCCGGGAATTCTTTTTTTTCGGATTTCGGGACGTCGGGATTTACTTTATTTTAATTCGGGACCTCGGGATTTCGTTGTTTAAGTCCGCGATTTCGGGACCAGGACCCCTCCTATCCCCCCTCACTGTTACTCTTAAATGATGGCCCCAAGAGAAAACCAAATAGCTCTGAATCATTTGAATTATTGATCTGAAACGCTATAAAGCTTAATATGTTAGGGATTTTTTAAAACATAAATCAACTTGTATGATGCCCGTTTGAATAGGTTTTTTTTCAATAGATGCAAAACCTTAAAACTTTCAACTCAAGATACTGTTATCTCATTGTAATGATCCAATTCTTTCTTTATTTTTAAATATGACTTTAGACTATTAAATTTATTTTGCAATTAAAAATGATTTGATATATTTTGTAGCTTGGCAATTATACATAGGTAAGAATATCATTATCAAAGCCGTGGATCTTGTTTTAAAATGAATTCTCTTTTTTTGAATGTTTTTCATTTAGTTATTAAATTTTTCACCACTTACAACTGCCTGCTTTTTATTTTATACATTAACTTTTAAGTATTTGTATTTTTTCATGAAATTTTCTTTTGTTTCGTTTTGCTTTTATTTCGTTTCACAGTTTACAGGTACCGTCCTTTTTCTAAAAGCAACCCACATGACCCATGGGTTAAAGGTTAAATATCATTATTCAAAACATAGGTTTCTCATATTTGTCAAATGTTGACCTTACTATGTAACCCCTTTTTGGTTTTATTAAACAAAGACTAATTGACCAGGTATTTCACGAACAACATGCAAATATTTCAGCATCTCCAAAATTAACCTTTTTCTAGAATGTTTACAAAATGAGTGAATGTTGATGCTTTAAAAAGTAGATCAGATCGATCATCATTGTGTAAATTACGAGTTAGTGCTCATAACCTTGCCATTGAAAGAGGAAGATATTTAAAAGTGCCCAGAAATCAAAGAATTTGTGAAATCTGTCAAAATGGTAAAATTGAAAATGAACAGCACATGCTGCTACACTGCAGAGGTTACTCCAGTATAAGAGAGACTTTTGTATTAAACATGTTCAAAACTACAGGAAAAAATATAACCACATAGTGTGCGATAAAAATCAAATAAATCTTATACTTAATAATACATCTTATACATGTTATACGGCACTTAAACTATCCTCCTCTTTCGTAACAATTTTTTTTAATGCAAGAAGTAATCTATTGCAATAGATTTTCATTATACCTTCAATTTTATATTCTTATATAGATAATTGTTTGTATTTTACTACCATGTATTGAAAATTGTTTATCCATTCGGTCATTACCATTTATTATGCGTTTGTGCCAATAAAACACTGTCTATCTAAATTAGTTTGAGATTACTATTACGTCCAACGGCTGCTTTGCCAGACAAGCTGGGGCTGTGGGAAGTCAGAGCTCGTCCAATATCAAAAAGTGGATATTGGCCCATCCAAAATAGATGCGCTGCTTCGTTGCTCCTTTGGTTGGTTTAATGTCATTTTGACACATTCTTCATCTCTGTTCTCAATTTTATTATAAATGAAGGATTATGATTTTGAACATATGACAGATGATACTTTAAGGATGTATGATATTTTGTTTGCTATAATTCAAACGACCTTTGATCTTTATACTGGACACTTTACAATAAATTATGCTTCTGACTATTCAAATAAGGTCATCAACACTGTTTGCAGCAAAAATGAAAACAGAGACATATCTTCATTATTTCAAATTGCGTCTTTAATTCGATCGTCAATTTTGTTTTAGACATTATATCAGAAAGTCTGGTTTAAAGGCAAAATTTCTATAATGTACTATATCCTTTTATATAGTGTAACAAATGTGCGAAGTCAGATAATACAAATATACTAAAGATAAATTATATGTCAAAGCAAAATATCAGATTAGTATGTACACAATTAACACTGCAAAATATACCATATTGACCCACCTGTACATTTTAACGGACAATTAGCCAATCATCTGCGTGTACTATCAAATGGTTGTGTTTGAGTACAATGTACTTACACTGCAATGTAAACATCATAATAAACACAGAGGGATGTACTTGTATCATTCAAACCTATTTGTTACCAAATGTACTCGTGATATTTTTTTTATCTATATCTTATCACCGACTGTTATTTGAGGAAGCATTCAAATGTAAAATTTGGGTTATACATGTTATATAAGAAACAATTTAGTGATATTAATTGATCAAAGGTACCAGGATTATAATTTAATACGCCACACGCGCGTTTCGTCTACACAAATCAGTGACCTTCAGATTTAAACGCTTAAAAAACAAAAAAAAGTACATAGATAAAGAGCATTGAGGACCGAAAATTCCAAAAAGTTGTGCCAAACACGGCTTAGGTAATTTATTCCTGGGATAAGAAAAGTCCTAAGTTTTTTCCAAACATTCAAAGTTTTGTAAATAGGAAATTTATGAAAATGACCATATATTTGATATTCATATCAACACCGTACTGCCTACCACTCGCCATTGGTTGATTATACCCTCGTGGAAGAAACGTTTACCAGCAATGGCATCGACCCAGTGGTGTAAATAGTTATCAAAGGTACTAGAATTAAATTTGATACGCCAGACGCGCGTTTTGTCTACACAAGACTCATTAGTGACGCTCAGATTAAAACACTGCAAAAGCCAAACAAGTACATATTTGAAGATAATTGAGGACCGAACATTCTAAAAAGTTTTACCAAATACGACTAAGGCAATCAAATCCCTGGATAAGAAAATCCTTGTTTTTTCCAAGAAATCAAAGTTTTGTAAACAGAAATTTATAAAATTACCATATAATTGATATTCATGTCAACATCGAAGCGCTGATTACTGATATAGAATTTCCATGGGGAAGAAACGTCCACAAGCAGTGGCATCGACCCAGTGGTGTAAATAGTTATCAAAGGTGCTATGATTATAATTAAATACGTCAGACGCGCGTTTCATCTACAAAAGACTCATCAGCGACGCTCAAAACAAAGCACTTTTAAAAAAGCCAAACAAGTACAGAGTAGAAGAGCATTGACTATAATTTCAAAAACAAACAAAATGTCCAATTGGCTTCAGAAATACGTGTCTCGCAATATGTAAATTTCAAAATTATTCATTCAACAATGGTATTGGATTATTTTCTCAATTTTACCATTTTAATCGTAGATAGATCAAACACTATACTTAATTTCAATAAGACCTGATCATTCAACAGAAAACATTGTATACAATCATTACTCAGTTTTCAGATCGTGAATACAGGAATATAGAAAAATTAAAAAGGCCGAAAAGGCTCTACTGATGTTCACATTGAGTATCAGCAATATTTATTTTCTACAATAACCTATACCGAATCTCAATTCATATGATATAAATATTTCTCACCAACACACTAGCTCAACACCGTCACATTCTGTTTATGACTGTCATGTGTCTGGAGCATGTCATGTCTTGCCCTTTTATAGTTAGATTGCAATATGGGTTTTGCTTATTTTTGACCATACGGTATCCTATAGATTTAAACCTCTATGTCATTTTGTTACTGGTGGATGGATACTTCATTGGAAACTATGCCATATTTTCTTTTTCTAATAGAAGTAAAATAACAGAAAACACCGAACTCCAAGGGAAGCTGTAAAATAATCGAAGTTAATAATAATCCCGTCGAGAGAGAGAAAAGTTCTGAACTATTCACATGTCTGCTTACCTTCACATTTTTAAAAGAAATGTTCACCACACCTTTTAACTGGTTGGGTTTTTAGTACACTACACGGCCCAACACTATACTACAATATACATAAGGGATATAGCAACTGAGCAACATACCTGTCACATGCCACCTGTGTTTATCTACAGTTCACACAAAATACACATGACTTTATATATCGCATCTTTATCATCATATATAATTGTTAGTCGAAATCAAATATATGAATTGGGTTATCTATTATACACAAGGATAATTTGTCATTAGGTTGAAGTGTTCCGATAATAAACAACATTGACATTTACCGAGTTTTTTTAAGTATTTTATCCGGTCCATGACGGTAGATACTAAAGCAAAACAATTGCCAAATTTAAAAAAAATGTGCGTAACAATAGTTTTGTTTTAGCGTCAATGATTGGTCTTATGTAGACGTATGGGTCGATGCCACTGCTGGTTGACCTTTCGTACCCGAGGTTATGAACAGCCCAGTAGACAGCACGTAGGTGATCACATGATGGTCGTTTTTCTCTCGTTAACGAAGTCAAAAAGCGAGATATAGGTATGCTCTTTCCGGCGTCTGCTGCGGCGACGGCGTGAACAATGAATCAGTTTGTGATTAGGTCTAGTTTATGGTGAACCGCTTGTGGTAAGTCAAATATATTTGGTATGCAGTTGTATTAGTATTATCACATCTCATTACCATTTGTTTTAACATTGATTAGGCCATTGATTTTCTCGTTTGAAATGTTTAACATTTCGGGGCCTTTTGTAGATGACTTTGCAGTTTTAGCTTTGCTCTTTGTTTCAAGCCGTACGGTGACATATAACAGTTAATTTATGTGTCATTTGGTCTCTTGTGGAGAGTTGTGTCATAGGCTTTCATACCACATCTCTTTTTTATTGTGATCTTTAGAAAACGGTTACTTTTCCTCATACGTTTAAACTGTACGCTATTCAGACCTTTCAGTGCTAACATTTCCTCCATTGTCTTGCTCAAGATTTTGCTCAAATGTTCATTGTTTGCATTCATATTTCCATGTATATTGTACGTGTCCTAACTTTCGATATGATTATGTTCTCTGATGTAGCAGTGGGGATACGGGTTTCTTACAAAACAGAAACTTACTCTGGTATAAGGAGTCAATGATAAATCATTTGAAGTAAATTGAAATGTCGTGTAAACGTCATTAAGATAGTGACATAAAAAGAAAAAAAAATCAATCAGTAGGCATTTAATGGTCACAAGTCTTCGCAAACAGTAATAAACTAGATTAACGCTTTTATGAGATCAATCTTCAGTATCGGTGGATCATTATCAGATGACAGCTGTCATTCGCCCACACGAGTAGCCTGCCACATACAGTGAAATGGTGAAAAAGAGAGTAAAACATGTATCAACTTTTGTATTGTACACGCTTTATTTACAAAAAAAAATATTTTTGACATTCTAATCTTTATAAAGTATTCGCCTAGCATATATGTATAAAAATTAAGTCTTCTGCACTCCTTGTTGTGACTTCTTTATTTATGAATGTTTCACCTCAGGTACGATAACATGAGTTTGGTCTAAGAGTAGCCAAAAAATAGGGATTAAATTTTCATCAAATATTTGAAGTAAACTATTCATTATAATAATCAAAACAATCTTTGGATTTGTTTTAATATTAAAAAAAAAACTGTCTCAGTGAACCACTTTCTACATTAAACGTATAAAATAGAATTACATGGTACTTGCATCTCTTCATTCCCATGATTCCGTTGGTAACTGAACTATGCATTGTTGGACGTTCCGCTTTCGCGTTCTAGTTCTTGTGAATTATATTATATGCAACGAAGATGAGCATGTACAGATGCATAATGACTGACAGAAGAGACTGATTCCCACTATATAAAATGTGTAGTCAAAATTTAGGCATTTTTCTAACTGTTAAGTTTGTGCCACTCAAATACCAAACATATGATTTGAGGTAGAAAGAGTGACTTCCTCAATCCTTGATTTTGAAAAAGTAGATAACAATAAGTCTATTTTTTTAATGTAGTTTGAAAATTGAGTAGAATGTAATTCATGTGTTAGTTTTTTCATGTTGATATAGAAAATTATGTGTTTTATCGTATTTACGGCTGTATTTTACACAAATCAAATAATTTGTTTTTTTTATTTTTATTTGTAAAGGATATTATATGAGATACATGTATATTCTCATAGTTTATAGACTTAGGGAGATGTGGTGTGAGTGCCAATGAGACAACTCTCCATCCATATAACTATTAAAAAAAGGAAAACCATTATAGGTCAATGTACGGCCTTCAACACGTAGCTTTGGCTCACACCGAACAACAAGCTACAAAGGGCCCCAAAATTAATAGTGTAAAACCATTCAAACGGGAAAAACAACGGTCTAATCTATATTAAAAAAAACCGAGAAACGAGCAACACGTATAAATTATATAAACAAATTACTGTACGTCAAATTCCTGACTTAGGACAGGTGCAAACATTTGAAGCGGGTTAAACGTGTTAATGGTACCAAATCTTCTCCCTTTTTTCTGAAACAATAGCATAACATCACAACATAGAAAAACACAGGATGAAATATCAATTGGCAGGCTTAACACAAATTAACTCAAATTACTTGTAGGAACATTGAGAAGCTGTGCGTTTTTTATATGCATTATTATTTTCACACACTTACTCAAACTTATGATATTGTTGATGCAAATACTATCGGGCGTCGGAACTAAACACATTTATTCTAAAAACAGTTGTTGGCATGACACGGGTTATGTTCTTCTCATATATGTTATGATGGTATGATACTAAACCCCTAACGGGAAGGATTGTGCCTGATGTTCATATGATGAAATCATAATCTTTCAGTCAGTTTAATTGAAGTCTGGATCTGGCATGTCAGTTAACTGCTAGTAGTCTGTTGTTATTTACGTATTATTGTCATTTTGTTTATTTTCTTTGGTTACATCTTCTGACATCAGACTAGGACTTCTCTTGAACTGAATTTTAATGTACGTATTGTTATGCGTTTACTTTTCTACATTGGTTAGAGGTATAGGGGAGGGTTGAGATCTCACAAACATGTTTAACCCCGCTGCATTTTTGCGCCTGTCCCAAGTCAGGAGCCTCTGGCCTTTGTTAGTCTTGTATTATTTTAATTTTAGTTTCTTGTGTACAATTTGGAAATTAGTATGGCGTTCATTATCACTGAACTAGTATACATTTGTTTAGGGGCCAGGTGAAGGACGCCTCCGGGTGCGGGAATTTCTCGCTACATTGAAGACCTGTTGGTGACCTTCTGTTGTTGTTTTTTTATTTGGTCGGGTTGTTGTCTCTTTGACACATTCCCCATTTCCATTCTCAATTTTACTATACATGTCATATATGAATTTGTAACTTTTACCTGTTATGAAAATTGTATATTTCATAACAATTTTTTATTTCATTATTCATGTATGTGTGTTTGTTTGATTTTTTGTAATTGTTTGTTATATTTCATTGTATTTCAGGAGGACCTCAGGGGGAATATTAGCTTTGTAGCTAACTGTGAAACCCTCTTTAAATAAAGAATTATTATTATTATTATTATTAATAAAAAAATAATTATTAGATTATATGCATAATCTATACAAAATCTGACAATTTTGCTCAAACCGTAGAGTGAAAAATATTTTTTATTACATTTTTTTGAAAAAAGCATGATATAAAAGAGGGACGAAAGATACCAAAGGGACAGTCAAACTCATAAATCTAAAACAAACTGACAACGCCATGGCTAAAAATAAAAAAAAAAACAACAGACAAACAAAAGTACACATGACACAACATAGAAACCCAATGAATAAAGAACACGAACTCCACCAAAAACTAGGGGTGATCTCAGGTGCTTCGGAAGGGTAAGCAGATCCTGCTCCACATGTGGCACACGTCGTGTTGCTTATGTAATATCACATCCGTTCTAATTAGGTAGATCACATTCATGTGTTACGGCGACCCTATGTTTTGGAACAGTATTATGTCCCTTTAAAATGGACTGTTGTAAAATTAACATTAAATTACTATTGTTAATATGAATTATTGATAAAAAATTGTTGTGTAACATGTTTATATATTTAGTTACGTTATTGTGCTATAATTCATTGAATTTATTTTCAGATTTTGTTAAAATTGCAACTTATAATTTAGTTATAGAGTGTTTATATTTGAATTGTATTTGTTAAATAACTGATGATTTAAATAATTGTATTGGTCTTTTTTACATAAGCCACTTGGTTGATAAAACGACCTCTTATTTTAGCTTTTTAGTAAGAGCTTACTGGTGTTGCACACCTCGCTGTTTAACTGGTCTTTCACAGAGTCACAGACCTCAGTCACTGTCTACACGAAAGGTCTGGCACAGACCTCAGTCACTGTCTACACGTGAGGTCTAGCACGGACTTTGCTGACTAACTGGTCTTACACAGACCTTGCTCACTGTGTACACGAAAGGTGTTGTCTACACGAAGGGTGTAATGCATTTCACAGCATCTAGACACAATGTCGCTATTGTGTCTAGAATTATAATGCATCTAGACAAAGGTTAAAATGACAGATTAAGCTATGTCACTTTTATGTGAATTTTAACTTGCTTTTCATGTTCATGTTTCATGTTTTTATCTTTACAAATTGTTGATATTTGTTGAATTATGTAACTTGCTAATAAACTATGAAAACCTGCTAGTGTTAAGTTTTGCAAAGCCAAATATGAGAGATCAGAGACTCAGGATTCCTATACCTACTCTTTACACGGTCTGGGTAAAATATGTTGAAGTTGACACAGAAAATACACAACGTAAAAACCCCTCCGGTTACACATGAAAGGGAAGGGGATTGTAGTTACGACGTAAGGAACATATCCGATATCATTTGGGAAACAGTTATTCCATAGATCCATAACGGTCAACCAACTCGTGATATAAACTTCATTTTAGCAAATTATCAAAAAATTATATGGATCTAAATTAAGACCTTAAACTATATAAAAAAAATGTAACACACACATTCTCATTTTCATAAAATCATTAACAATAGCAGTTTTTAATGCGGTTCACCTAAGAAAATTATGTTAAGGTTCATGTGGACCCTTTTGCTAAAATGGCTGTGTCTTCACCACAAAATGTACAGACAAACCAGTGCAAATGGGAAAGTTTCAAGGCATAGCATGCCCTATTTCAAGAGTACACGACAGAAGTGTGCGACAAAGGCACTATAAAGGATACTTTGGGTAAAACTACAAAAAAAGTGTCTCAGGTCTAAGTGGGGGAAACCACGGGGCTCTCAATCTGTAGTTGTTGCGTATCATAACTGAAAAGTACAAAAAGCCTGAAAAGGAGACACCCGCAAGGCTAAAATGTTCGTGAACTTTGCATGGTAATAGTGCTATAGGAAGACCAATGAAACACACTCTTTTCAGTAAGTGATGGGGAAGTGTCGTTCACTTAGACCAACTGACGTACTATGTACAATAATAGTTTTATGGAGGTCAAAACAGGGAAATAAACTGAAAATACTATCCACGGTTATATCGTTTGTGAAAGATTAAATAGAGACTCTAACTGAGCAATATACGCATTGTTATACTTATTGCAGTGAAGTCAAGTGAGACTTACTAATCATACATTATTGTGGGTGCTTAAGTGTTTCTAGAGGACCAATGGACCATATAAAAGTGCTTGTGGTGGAACTAACAGCAAAAAAAACCGAGTCTATTCTTCCCGGTAATGTTTGTAGAGGACCATGTTCTGAGACTGACTGATATAAAAAGATGATGAGGTATCATTGCTAATGAGACAACTCTCAACAAGCCACAAAATGGCACAGAAATTGATCAACAACGAGCAAACTCCATACAGCCTGGTCAGCTATAAAAGGCCCCGAAAGGAAAAATCTTAAACAGTTCAAACGAGAAAACTTACGGCCTAATTTATGTACAAAAAACGAACGAAAAACAAATAATGTAACACATCCACAAACGAATACCACTGAATTATATGCTTCTGACTCAAGCTTGTGACAGGCACATACAAACAGAATGTGGCGGGGTTAAACATGTTATCGGGATACCAATCCTTGCCTAACCTGGGACAGTGATGTAACGTCACAACATAAGAACGAGTTGAAAAAGGTTTAACTAAATTATTTGAAATACTAACGATTTACGTATCCCAGATAAAGATAACCTAAGCTGTGTTTGGCACAACCTTTTTTTTTAATTTTTGTCCTCAATGCTCTTTAACTCAACTCTTTTTTATATGAGCGTCACTGATGAGTCTTATGTAGACGAAACGCGCACCTGGTGTAGAAACTTATAAGCCTGTTACCTTTGATAACTATTAACTAATCAGATGGGTACAAATAGAAATACATCTAACATAAACACAGTGTGGACGTGACCAGGTTCTTCTTGTATATGCCAACAACAGAAAGACAATAAGTACTGATCTGAGAGTACTCGCAGTTACTAACAACTAGTTCAAAGCTGATAACAAAATCAATACTAATACCAATAAAATCAGTATTCCATGATCTAATCACAGTGTTGAATTGGTAACATTGAGCATACTTTGTTCGGTACTATTGTTTAGTCTCTGGTGCATGATTTTCTTATTATTAATTGCTTCAACCAGCTTTCGGTGCTCTCAAATCGTAATATTTGTGTTCTATCTCGTCTCACTATTTTTGATATATTACCTCTACTCAGTGTTCTCATTTCTGTTTTCGTACTAAGAACAAAATTATTCATTTTGAAATGAAAATTACTTCTGTACTACATGTATACCTTACAACAACATCATTTTCCTTCACCTGCATACGGGTTTTTTTGCGGCATTTTTTCCAAGGTTATGGTTGATTTCTGATATTGTTTCACATCTAACCCCATTGTTTTCGTGAATTTTGTTTTTGCAGTGTGTCAAAGATCAAATTGATTTGTTCAGTGAAAGTTCACTTGTTTTTGTTTATATGTCCTTTGATTTAAATAACCCATGACAATTGATAATTTATAGTGCTTCTTTCTGTGTTGTGATGTGATGCTAATGTTTAAGGGAAGGATGAAGATCAACGCCTATTGAAACGTTTAAACCCGCTGCATTTGTGTTCACTAGTGCTAAGTCAGGCACATATGTTTAGTAGTTGTCGCTTGTTGATGGTGTTTATAAATGTTTCTAATTTCTCATATATCTCTCTTTATTGCCCTGTTTAAAGTGATCTAAACTTGTAATTATTTGAGCCTTTTTAGCTTACTGTTTGGTGTTTTTCGTGTTTAAGGCCGTACTTTAACCTATAATAATTTACTTTAAAAATTGTGACTTGGGTGAAGAGTTGTCTCATCGGCACTAATACCGAATCTTCTTATATCTAATTAGATTTTGGATATCGGATCAGAATTGTTAAATGTCCGGTTTCAAAATTCATAACTAAATTCTTCGATCACTGTTTTGGAAATCTGTACTGTCCCAAATCTGTACAATAATAGTTTAATGGAAATGAACTGAGAATACTATCCACGGTTATATCGTTTGTGGAGGATTAAATAGTGACTCTAACTGAGAAATATATGCATACTAATCGGAACATCTTCTTATATCTATTAACAAGTAGAATATTGAACAATAATAATGTTGATACGGGCCAACTGAACATACTCTGCACGGTAACAGTGTTTGTGATGGACATAACTACAAGGTAATGAGTTTAAACATCACGGTGATGTATGAGGACGATACTAAAACTAACTGAACATTCTCTGTACGGTAGTAGTGCTTGTGGTTGACAAAACTGACAAGTACTAAGTATAATCTTCACGGTAATGTATGTGGACAATTCTGAAACTAACTGAGTATCCTCTGCACGGTAGTAGTGTTTGTGGTGAACAAAACTGACCAGTACCAAGTATAAACTTCAAGGTAATGTATGGGAACCATACTGAAACTAACTGAGCATACTCTGCACGCTTATAATGCATGATGAGGTCCAGTCGAACAAATGTTTTAAAGTTTGTCCTATAAACGTGTATCTACTTCAAACGTCTATTGAGGATAACTAAAAACATATAGTTTATGACAAAAGACATGATAACTTATTTTAACTACCCTTTATTTTGCATGTGTAATGAACGAAGTTCTAAATAGCCTGTATCCCTCATATTACTTATATGCTGTAAATTCATTATTATTGCGAAAAATGCCACAGGGTTATAATCGCAATAATTTAGACTCGCATTTTAAAATTATATATATATGAATAACAATGGATTTTTTTCCCAATAGCAAAAATTAAAATTGTATATAGTCTAAAATAATAAAATCGCAATAATAAATGGCCGCAAACATTTCTAAATTCACAGTAATTAAATGAAATATTCATGGGGTCAATATAAAAAGAAGCTACCACGATCAAAGAACACCAGTATCACCTGATCCTATCAGTCTTTGTTGATAAAAGGACTGTTATTATCTTAACTCTGTATGTTCTATTTAAGTGATAGGTTAGTGATTCGCTACAATTGTCAATAATGAGCATATAATGATTAAAGTTGGTTATCAGTCAAAGATTTCAATAGAAAAGAACATATTTTTAATAAAAAGATTCAAAGGGGGCAGCTTGATTTAACTGCAGAAGTCGAGCCCTTAATAGTCAGGGGGCAAGTATGCACACAACATGAAGCTTGTTACAGCTCTGAATTTGGATTGTGATTAAATATTTGGCCAGAAGGGGTTTTCCGACACATTTAACGATTGTGATTAAAAACTTAAAATTTACAAATTTGAAATTTACCCTTAATAGTCCAATATCCAAACCCTAAATACATATTAAGATTCATCAATTCAAATAACCCTATGAATTTTGTTTAGATCAAACCAAGTGTTGATCCCTTTGGACCTAAATGTGTACCTATTTCAAAACCAGGCCCAAATTCAAAATCTATATTTACGGTAGAGATTCAGCATGTCAAAGAACCCCTAGAATTCAATTTTTCCTAAAAGTTTAGTATTAAACGATTTGGACGTCAATAGTCGTATAAAAACTGGTTCAAAAATCAAAATTCTTAAACACATTAAGATTCGGTATTTGAACAAAAAAACAATTATTTAATCAAACGAAGTTTAATTTAAAACCCTTTGTGCAATTAATGTGGACCAACTAAAATCACCGCCTAAAATCCAAAATCTAAATATACTGGAACTTAGGTGCAGCATATTGACCAAATTGACATTGGTCGTCAAGAAATAAGCAGTTTATACAAAGCATTTTAATTTAATGTTTTTGGATTTTTGTTCATAGACGGTTAGTTTTATAGACTTTTTGTCTGAAAACCAGAAAATCGTTGTATTATGCCGATAATTACTTAACAGTCTAGGCTATAACCCTTAAATCATCCTGACTTTTCTAAAGATTCAACCATGTGGTACACTCTCATAGATATCCATTCACTAGTGCACAACTATTCGCCCTGAAACTAGAAAAAACATGTTGCTTTTTGGCCCCTCAATCCTAAACAGTGAGGACAAGAACCCTAAAAATCACTCCCAAATTTTCCAATTGTGTTTCAACCTTGTTTTACAACTTCAGTGAGATCCTTACACTTATACACACTTTACTGTATTGAAACCAAATGTCTTAGGACGTCTACGACAATTCCATACCATTATACGACTGTAAATATTCTGCCGATGTATAAAAACTAGTATCAGAGGGTATTCTGTTTTACAGATGCATTTTGAAATGAATTAGGAATAAAGTATAAACACAAAAGCTGCAATTTGACATTTATGCGTTTAAATTTAGTTTTAACAGTTGCAGTAAATATACATAAAACAATTCTAACGAATAAAACTAATGATCTAATACTTTGATTTTGTCAATAACCTTTTGAACTCAGGATGAACAAGACAATAACAATCAAAACCAAAGAATAAACACAGACTCATAAAACCAAAGGACATTTACATCAACAGTTATTTATTACAAGTTATAATTTGCCATTAGTAACAATGGTGGCTTAAGAGTAATCAAATAATATCAAATGTATACTACAAAACAAGTTATAACTCACAAACATTTAACTAGTAATCTTGAATAAGATAAATGAGCTCATCATCAACTTATCAAAACTGATTATACATAAGATAATAAACAGATAAAAGCAGATTAATGATTAGACAGGAAATAATAAAACCAATATTAAAAATAATCAAAGCAATAATAAACAATTATTTTATTATTATTATTTGAAGAACAATAAATGAAATTTAATTATTGGTACAGCTAGTATTCAACTTTTCAGAAATAAAAAAAAAAAAAAAAAATGAATTCAGAAATAAAAAAAATAAAAAAAAGAATATCATGTAGGAGGACACAAATCCCCCGCTAAAGCTCTGCTTTGCAACTTTCCAAGTTAAAAAGGACATAACTCTAAAATTTGGATGGGGCAACTTAAGTAGGGTGCATACTCGAAAATGAAAATGCAGTTTACCAAGATATAAAGAGGTAATACTCTAGGAGGGTATTTTAAGTGACTCACATATACACAATTGCTTTTAGGAATTGCAGTAATACTAAAATATTTGCAAATTGTAGTGTAAGAGAAGTTTTATATTTAACTTAAATTCATATTATTTTAATGGAAACTGGTTTAGTATCCAGCCTGTCGAAGTTTAAAAATGAAATTTATAATACAATAATCAGAATTTACATTTTTATCCAATGTTTAAAAATTCACAATTAGTTTTGCATTTACAATACAAGTTTTATCGTGATATTTAGGACGCAATGGTTATTACTGAACAAATTTTAACCATGAAATTTACAATATAATGGTTAAAAGGTTAACTTGTACAAGTTTAAACATGATATTTGAAATATAAAGATCATTACTGTTCAAAGTTTGAACTTGGTATTTACAATATTATGATTATTATTTCTTTTAAAGCAAGGCTCTTGTAATATGGTGATATATATGACAAAATATTCTGAAACAAAGTTATTAAAAATAGCCAAAAAACAGAATGCACATGTTATTTAGTCACAATCAATAAAAGGCGTAAAAATTGTACAAATGATCTAGATGATACCCTTAAACATGTTAACTTTCATTCTACATAGACCTTGTCCACAACGTTATTGGTATAAACCGTATATATAAAAACTCTTTTAAAATTAATTAATCATTACTGATTTTAAAACTTGTCTACGATATTGCTGAAATTAGCCATTGATATAAGAAACACAAAAATTGGCCTGCATTGTACACCGTGAGAACACTAACAATGTATTCTTCCATATTATTAACCTTTTTTTTCAGGGAAAACAATTGGTTTATTATTGAACTTGTCCAGGACACAGTTGATTTCAACCTATGTTATTTGTCTCATAAAATTTAACAATAATTGAACACATGAGAGAACAAGAAAACCATACTAATAGATGCCAGATATTTCTAATTCTCGTATAACGATGCAGGTGAGGAAAATAAATTTAGAATAGGTTTACATAACAGAAAACTGATAATTGTGCAATTTGAACAGATGCATTTAACTAACAGTGGCGTTCATGTTATTTAAGTCTTTACTTTTTTACGTTGTGTCTTCTGTTCTTTTATTTGTCTGTTTGTCTTTTTATTTTTAGCCATGGCATTGTCAGTTTACTATGAGTTTGACTGTCCATCTGATATCTTTCGTCCCTCCTTTATTCATTAAATATTTCTTTCAAATATATAAACACCAATGTATAATTATGATATTAATGCACCATGGTTTAAACCAGACATATATTAAAGAATTTATTAAATTCTTCATTTAACAGTATAGCAAAATGTAAAACATCACAAACTTTCTGACATTAAGAAAAAAATCAAATCAAAAAGAAAATAAATACATATTCTCTTTTTTTCCTTGATGAGTACACAATAAAAAGCAGTTCTAAGAAAAGAGCTTAACAAATTGCAATGACCCCCTGGTGAGTCAAATATTGTTTGATTACATCTATGTAAGTGATATTTTCATTGTAGGAATGCTAAATATTGACATATACCCCACATCCCTTATCATGTTAATCTTTATTCATAAAAAAAAAAAAAATCACTAGAATAAAACAAAACATAAACAATAAAATGAATGTTTGTTTGAACAATAGTTTTTTTTAAAGAATTACATATTAGTTATCTAAGTTTCAAAACAATAATTATAAATATTTATAATTCAATACTCATTTCTGAACAAATTCAAAAAACAACATTTTATACCAAATTACTACGAATCTAAGTTTGAACTTGATATTTGCAAAGTAATTGTTATTTATTACTGACCCAAGTTTGAACATATTCACAATACAATGCCTAAATTACTGATTTATGTTATTTAAAACATTATATTTACAAAAAGATGATTACCATTGATCAAAATTTGAATACCATATCAACAATTTCAAGACTAATACTTTTCAAAATTTGAAAATCTTATTTACAATATACTGATTATTACTGATTAAAGTATGAACATCATATTTACAATATAATGAGTATTACTGATCACAGTTTAAACAGCATGTTTACAATACAAATATTATAATTGGTTAAAATTTGAACACCATATTTTTTTAACATAATGATTATTACCGATGACAGTTTATACAGCATATTAAAAATACACAATCATTATCACTGATCTATTTTCGAACATCATATTTACAATATAATGAGTATTAGTGATAACAGTTTAAACAGCATGTTTACAATATAAAAATAATAATTGGATAAAATTTGAACATCATATTTTTTACAACATAATGACTATTACTGATAAAAATTTGAACAACATATTTACAATACAATAATTATAACTGATCAAAGTTTGAACAGCGGTATACTACTGTTGCCCTTATTAAACATTAAATTTACAATGCAATGGTTATTACAGATTAAAATTTGAATATCATAGTTACAATAAAATTATTATAACTGATCAAAGTTTGGGAATCATATTTTATTTTTAACAATATAATGATTATTACTTGTCAAAGTATGAACATCATATTTACAATTAAATGATTAATAATGATAAATACTGATTAAAAGTTGAACATCATATTACAATACAAAGATTATTACTGATTAAAATTTAAACAACATATTTACAATACAAGATTAAAATTTGAACAACGTATTTACAAAACAATGAGTACTATTACTGATTAAAGTTTGAACATTCTACATGTTCTATTTACAATACAAAAATTATTACTGATCCAAGTTTGAAAAACATATTTACAATAGAATGATTATTACACATACGCATTAAAAGTTGAACATAGATATTTACAATAAAATGATTATAACTGATCAAAGAATGAACATCATATTTACAATTAAATGATTAATACTGAATAAAATTTGAACATCATATTCACAATACAAAGATTATTACTGATTGAAATTCAAAGTCATAAGAAACCTCAAATCAAAAAAAAAATAATGCATATGATTTTAATAACTAAATGGATAGTTTTCATTAAAAAACTTATGTACATATACTTTTTTCTGAAGAAAATTCTTTAATTTATTCATATTCAGAAGAAGTTTACTTTATTTGAATAGCTTCTTTCCAGCAAGCAATTCCCCCGACATATTTTCCTTATGCTAGGTGACCTCAGTGTGACCCATCTCTTAAAAATCCGGTGACCACAATACGCATGGATGTCCTTAAAATAAACTATTATCTGAATTAACATGTTAAACACGTGCTCAATTTCCATGCTTTTTTGTTTATTGTTCGTCAATTGTTGACAAACAGGTGACAATCGTTAAACTTTGCCTTCAAAACACGAACTTTAATTACCTGCCATATTTTCACAATAACACTGACCGATTGAAAAAAAAAATTGACAATTATACGAAATTTACACGAAAAAAATGATAAATTCGATCACAGAAGACTAAGTTTATGATGTTTGTATGCATTGGTTCAAGAATTGGAAGAACATTATTTTTCACCAGTCACTCGTTTCTTATGACTTTAAGCAGCATATTTACAAAACAATGAGTATAACTGATTAAAGTGTGAACATTCTATTTACAATACAAAAATTATTACTGATCCAAGTTTGAACAACATATTTACAAAACAATGATTATTACTGATTAAAGTTTGAATATTTTATTTACAATACAATGATATCACTTATTCTTAATATTGCTCCATGTTTAACCAGGAGTATTAATAACACTATGATCATCATCAATCCAAGTATAATCATAATAATCACAAACCACTTATATATAATACAACCTTAATCTTTCTGTCTTAAATTGATATTCATTCTAAATTAAATAATATAATTTTAAAATTCATTATATCTATTATAATTTATTTATGTTTGCTCTTCTCTTTCCAAACGCAATCTTTTTGTTGGTAGTGGACATTTATGCTGCTCATCTCTGCTGCATGTTTAAATCATCATTGTCTTGAGAGTCTTGAGTATTCCACCTAACTGTTACATTGTCCATCATGTACTTGCTGAATTTGTTGGTTTAAATTTTCTTCAGTATTTAACAGTGCATTGTGTGATTGACATATTCCCTTATTTATGTTCTTAATGTATAGTAACCATGTTTTCAGGTCATATTGTGAATACGAAGCAGACGTGTCTGTCATTTTATTTAATACAGTATCTATTTCAAACATGTTTATATCATGTATATAGTGCCACATTAAAGCTAAACACTTGATATTTTCCAGTTTTTTTTCACCAAAGCGAATATCACGGTAATTTAAACCATCACAAGCCTCATGAAATGCAGATTTAATATCCAGTTCTTTATGTTCAACATTTGCCATAATCCACTGGACCAGTTTAACTTGTCCATATCTACATGATTCTTCCAAAAGATCATTCATGTTAATGTTCATACAATACCCTGCCTGTAGAAAGTACAGCAGGAGATCAAACATTTTATTTTCAATTATTTCATTCAGAACTAACTTTAAAGAAGATTCTTTTTCACTTTGCATTTGGAACAACGAATCTACAATCATTAGGTATTTTGGTTTATTCTGTTCCTTTTTCCACAATTCATATGTACATTGAAACTGGTCTCCTGGGAATGCCTGACACGTCTTAACAAATGCTTCTTTTATGTCAAGCTGTTCAATGGCAACTTTATGAAATATATACTTCACGTGCTGGTTTTTACTTTGTTGACAACAGTTTATTAAAACTTCATTGATTGGAATTTGATCTAGTGGAAGGTTTATGAGAATCCATGTCATAGCCTTGTCACTGACTGTTTTCTCCTTACAAACTGTACTCACTATTGATCTCATATCAATGGAATCATGGCCAGTTTTATTAACTTCATTCCACAAATGACTCAAACACGCAACTGATTGATCAGCGTTAAAGTCTTCCTCTTCTAATATATTATAGCTAACACATGATGGTGAGGTACATACATTGATCATTGCTTGTGTCATGTCTAAATCATAGT
Organism: Mytilus trossulus; assembly: GCF_036588685.1. Taxonomy (NCBI): domain Eukaryota; kingdom Metazoa; phylum Mollusca; class Bivalvia; order Mytilida; family Mytilidae; genus Mytilus; species Mytilus trossulus. The sequence continues at coordinate 1,475,610 of NC_086380.1, forward strand.
AATATTTACATAATATCTTCATTGTTTCTATCTCATTGTCTGTACAGGCTTTGTTCAGAATCATCTGTTTATCAAATGAACAATAACTTCTTTCTTCAAGAAACCAATTCACAAGATAATAATTTTTCTGTTCAAGAGATTTGTTTATCATTTCTTTTATATCTTCTGTATTTAAGACACTGAAATATTTTCCAAGTAAATCTATAACTAAATTTGACATGTTTGATGACTTATTGCTTATTCCCATAGTAACACTTATCAATTTTAACACACCTGATTTAAAATCCGAATCTTTAATTTGAAAACTTGCAAGAATCCACTTTATCATTTCTATCGACTGTTCCTGTAATATTGTACATGCTTTACTACACGCTAACATGAATAATTCCCCTCCATCAATATCCAATGATGTTTGTTCAAAAGTCTGAAGTACCCACTTTGCTACATCCAACCTGCAATCTTCACATGCTAACATTAATACTTTCTTTGAATCAACAGATATATTTGGATGACAGTTTTCATGAATCCACATCAATATCTCAAAACATTTCCTTTCATACGCTTTATTTACTATTTCTTCCATGTGTAATACTTCCTTCTCATGTGTACTATCCCAGATAGAGCGTACTTTTTTCAATATTGTAAAAGACCATTCAGCAGTATAATGTTCAGTTACAGATTTGAAAACTTCCCATTTATCTAAACTTTCCATTTCAATCTTATTCATTATGTGTTCTAATATGTCCGATCTTTTATTAGCTATAGTTGATTTTATTATGGTAGACACTTCCAATCTAGGTATATCAATGTTTTGTACAAACCATTCTAAGATTTTTATTCTTTTGGAAGAACATGCCTGTTGACATACAGCTTTCAAATCAAACTGTTCATATCCAATTTTTGCAACCATATATTTTACTATTTTTAACTTTTCAACTTCATCATCTGCTTTCTCAGGGTAAACCAAGCCTTTTCTCTCGGGTCCCTTACATGCTGCCATAAGAGCCGACTGAATGTCTAACTGTTCAATGTGGCTGCTTTCAATTATTAAATTTACAAGATAGAATTGTCCATTCTCGCAAGCCAAAGTCAATATATCTGCATTATCTATACAGACCGGAAGAAAAGTATCAAACATATAATCTGGAACATCCTGAATCTTTATAACCGACTTAACAACAGAAATTAGATCTTTCGAAGTAATGTCAATTCTTTTAATAAGAAAATCAAATAATTTTTTATTAAAAGGAATTTCTTCAAGTACAGTTTTATATTTATCTACAAAAGCTTGAAGACAGGAAATTTCATCATACGTCTTACATATAGAGGCAACATACTCCACTGTATCAAACATCTGGTACTTGCAGGCAAATCTTAAAATAAAGTTAGGGTCATCTAATTCATGGTCTTTAAATGTTTCTATCATCCATTTCAGTGGTTTAAAAGATAATAATGACGAGTCAAGAAATCTTCTCCTAGATGATAGGACCATGTTTTCTATCCATACATCCTTATATATCATCTTAAAAAATAAATTGATATCAAACGGATTCCGAACGTATTTTGAAAGTAAGAATTCCAATACAGGTATATTACATACTTCATATGCTTTCCATATACATGATGTAAGAAAAACACATATTTCAACATCAGATTCTTTTCCAAATGCATATATGAAAGTTATGTCCTGTATGTAGGTAGGTATAAAACCTTGATCAAGTAAAACAGGTATTTTTAGTTCTTCTATTATGTCCAATGTGGCTTTAACAGATCTTACATCTTTAGTGGAACAGATTACATATAAAGATGAAATTAAAGCAGATTTCATGAAACCAATAGTTACATGATTACTGCTGGTTTTTATTATTGTACTAAATGTCTTTAATACAAAGTAATATATATCTAACTGACTTTCTAATTCTGCCAATGTCTCAAGTAAGAAAGCAAGAAATCTATCTTTGTTCTTTCTTAGTAAAAAATTACTTTTATCAGATTTGATGATATTTTCTGTATGTTTATCTATGTCATCTTTCTTTTCTAAAGCTTCTAATAAACTAGGCAGTAGGATACTATGTTGATGTTGGAATACTTCAGTATTACATATGTCTTGTATAAACCAACTCAACTCATAAAACCCACTCTCTTCTATGTAAAATTCCACTAATCTATTAGCCAATAGTTTATAACTGTTTGATGGAACTCTCAATACTACCTCTCCTTCTTTTTCGTTGTATGATTCTGGTTTTACCATCTTCAGGAAGAATGAACAGCTGATTAAAGGTATGATCTTGTTAATATTTTCTTCATCTATCTGAGCAAAAGATAAAATGACACTCTCCTGAAGTCTAGGGTGGTGTAATCTGTAAGTTCTTTGGTTTGGAATATTTATCAAATGACTTCCTCTAAGTTCATTAACTGCATCTGATATGTTGCATTTTTTCAGTTTTATTGTCTCTCCATAGATTGCATCAATTATCTTTGGAATCTCTGTAATATTAGAGGTATCATCAGGGTTGATACAGTTTTCATTTAAAGCTGTGTAGACAATAACTGCATACTGTATCATAAACTTCCTCTGATCCTCACCTTTACGTCTTATTGCATTCATTTCTTTTAACATGGCCTCTGTTGGTCTGTCGAAAAATTTACTTCCAAGCTTAAAATATTTGTTGTTATGGACAAACTGATACACTACTAGAGGAAATCCTTTGACTGGATTCTCTCGTGTAATATTCCAAACTTCTTCATCATTTAAGATGAGATCACCATTACAGTCTACATATCCTTTACTTTCTATAAAGTCTGATTGACGAACTGTTCTCATGTATTTTGTGAGAATAGTATATTTCTCCTCCCTGCTTAGTACATACCTGTCTGAACTAAGATCAATGAAGTCAGACTCAAATAACCTATGACTGTCAAAAACTTCTTGACACTGACGTTTGACTGTATCTCTGATTGTTACAATAACTTTAATGTTACCTTTACATACATATGCATGAACTTTGTCTAGAATTTGGGTATCTTTTTCTCTATTGTAAATACAATTTGTTTCACCAAATATATCGTCCAGTAAAACCACCACATTATGTTCCTTACTGACCATACCTTCCCATTCATTCAATGCATTCAGTTTGATGCATTTATATGATATGTTGTCAGTACAATACATATGTAGAATATGGCGACTAATTCGACTTTTACCTGTACCTGCATATCCAGTTATTAATAACACTCCATTCTGTTTCAGCAGTAGCAAGCCATCCGTAACTGCTTTAGTTATCACAAATGTACCCTCTCTGACATCTTCCTCAATTAGAGCTCTTGTATCTTCTATAATATATTTAAAAGATAATGATATGAGTATTTGAGTATTATTGAAATCAGTTAAAATCATATAAAAACCATGTATCAATGCTTTAAGCATATAAAAGAGGTGCATAACATTTTCCACACAATCTATTTTGTATAGATAGTGTTGTGCATGGCACAATTCATTCTATTCACAATTCATTCTATTAAAAATATGCTATCTTCTTTTTAATCAAAAGTGTTGTGTGACACACAGAACATTATAATACAGAATAAACATGGAATTCATTAAATATTTCAAGCAAAAGAAAATTCTACAAAGTCCATAATTAAAAATAATTATAAGTTCAAATAATAGCCTATTATATGTACTTTCTTATTTCCATTTTAAGTAACCTTTATAATCTAACGCTTCATTTGTAAATGTTTCCATCATAATGAAAATATTTGTTTTAAAACATACTAACACCTATATCCAAATTATAACCAGAGGCTCCAAGGAGCCTGTGTCGCTCACCTGATAATTTTGTTCTGAAAAAATGCTTCATATAATATCTATGGATTAACAAACAAAAAATAATTACCCTCAAGTCTTGTTTGATTATTGCCACCTGGAAAATGGAAAACAGTTGTATAAATTGGTCTATATGTTACCTACATAATATATAACTATAATCAGTTTAAAAGCTACCCTCATTTTTACAGTATTTTAACTATATTCAACATATTAATGAATTTATCAGGGACGTTTGACATTTACCCTCCCTCCTCATTCCAGTAACTAAGTCTGTTGTTAAAACAAAGTAGGAAGATATTAAAGAGATATTCCAAACGCATATGATCAAGCCAAACTGACAACTTTAATGTCCTTGCAAAACAATGAATAAGGATAGACCAAAGACAACCAACCTCTATCAAACACATTATAGAAAACTACAGACTGAGTTAGAAATACCCTACAAAAAACCAGTGCTCAGGATCACTGCAGATCCTACTCTACATTTGGTACCCATTGTATTGATCATGCAAGTTCAAATTTTGATGATACATTGTACATCTTGTAAACCCAATTGAGTGATGTCAAATTTAATAAGAAAAAAAAACAGTTTTGTGGTTATAACAATTTGGCTAAATCTGTTATCAAACATATATTCCATAACAATCAACAATTAGCAATGGTATCAGTATCAAATTTGAAGTTATGATTTCAACTTTACCACTTAATACTAAGGCTAAGGAATAGATAACCTTAGCTGTATTTGGCAAAATTGTTAGATATTTATGTACCTCAATTCTCTTCAACTTCTTACTTTATTTGGACTTTTAACATTTTTTGATTGGAGCATCACTGATGAGTAGTTTGTAGACGAAACGGGCGTCTGGCGTAAACATAAAATTTCAATCCTGGTATCTATGAGGAGTTTAATTGTAACCCTTGGTTTCATAACAGTTTTATATTCCTTACAATAATTGTAAGCAGTAACCCTCTATCAAGGAAACATGATAGGAATCCCAAGCTTCCCCATATTGGGTCACCTTTGATATGTGTATTACCATACAAATCCTTGTTTTAACATATATTATATTAAGCTATATATATACAGTTTCAAATTGGCAATGATACTATATACTGTATAGATGGTTTAAAGATTTAAGAATTTTCTAATGTGTGTTCCATTATACTACTTTATACTATACAAGAGTACACACGCTGAAATGTCTCACTTCTTTACTGATCTTTGTTTATATGTTATAGTCCTTAATATAATATAAAGCTTAACTACAACTATCACATAAACTTAACGGGATCCAGGAAAACGGGGTCAAGGACAAACAAATCAAATTGGAAATACATGTAAACCTTACAATCCTTCTATACACCAGATATGCCTTAAATATAGTTGAACTGTTGCACATGGTAATGTAAGAAACAAACTTAACCAGGAAAATTTAACCTTTATCAATGAACCATGAAAATGAGATTAAGGTCGGATGAATCCTACCAGACAGACATGTACAATGCTTTTCAACTTTGTACTTGGTTTGCTTTATAAATATATTGATATGACTATGAGCTTCACTGATGAGTCTTGTGTAGACGAAACGCACGTTTGGCGAACTAAATTATAGTCTTGGTATCTTTGAAAATTATGCACACTTTACAATCATTACATGCTTTAAATACAGTTGGGCCTAAATTAAAATATTGTTTGTTTGCCCTTTTCCGACCCTATGTTTTGAAACAGGGTAGGTAGGTAGGTAAAATATTTTATTTTTTTCCCAAAAAAAATAACTTGGCTCGGTATATTATTTGTCATGAGTAGGCAGGTAGGTATAATATTTTATTTTATAGATACAAACTCTGCATAATGTCATTTGTGTCCGTTTTGTTTTTTGCAAATAAGTTTCCTGGGACTATTAGTTAATCAAAGAGCTGAAAGCTCTGAAGAAAAATGACGCCACTGTCTCTAATATTGGGATAGTTTTTATGCAAGTCTTGATTTTCACATCCCGTAATTTGTTTAACAATGCAACATGTCTCGTAAGCATATAATTGATATTCGTATATGTGTGTGTGTGAAGTGAAGGTGCCAACTGGCAAAAGACAAATGAATAGGTCAAGACTACCTGAATTGTACAAATAAATCCCGTGGAAAGGCTTCTATATTTCTCACTGGTACATAGGCTGAATCCGGGTCCATTCGCGCCCATTCACGTTTGCGCCAACTCATGTTCGCCCCCTTTCACTTTCACACCCTACATGTTCGAAACTAATCTTAATTGGTTTTGTGTTTAATAACTCTGTAAGCAAGTGTTTTCTTATAAGTATAATTGTTGTCATTGTCTCAAAATAAAGTGAGACAGCATTTTTTTTTTGTGTTGAATAAATCTTAATCATGTTTTGGATAGCGTATTGTTAAAGATAATAATAATCCTTTCTAAATAAAGTGGTATTTTGTCAACTTTTTATTTAGCGTTGAATAACTCTTAATCATGTTTTGGTTAGTGTATTGCTATACTTTGTTTCATTGACCTCTTTCATAATGAAGTGAGATTCTGACTATTTTTTTTTCTGTGTGTTGAATAAATTCTATCATGTTTTGGTTATAATAGTGGATTGCTATATTTTGGTTCCTATATTTTATTGTTTCGTTGTTTCAGATCAAAGGGCTTAAAAACAATTATCTTTTGTGTTTTTCCTTTAAAATCTTCAATGTTTTACTCATACCAAGCTATAAATACATTCAGTATTTACACCAAAGCAATTTAAAACAACAATCATGATTTTCCAATTATTCAACTTGAATTTGAATTAAAATTGGGCGCGAATGAGTAGAGTGCGAACGAACCTTGGGTGTGAACGTGCGAGGTGCGAAAGTGTATTGGGCGCAAACAGACCTGATAACACATAGTCTGAACCCCCTTCTCCCACAAAATATGAAGTAAATTAAAAACAAATTGTTCAGAGAACAATTGAAGTCTTTCCACTAGAAAAGATCTATTTTTATATTGAAATATGAAAAATCAGTTTAAAATGTTAGTTCCTATGGTTTTATGACGTCCTATTAACCTATGACCTTGACCTCAATTTCAAGGTCACAAACCATGGACCTTGAATCAAAATATCCTAGGTCTTTAATATGTTTGGTTAATGAGTACTACCACTTGACGCGTAATTTTAAATGTAAGATGGACAAAAACTCCCTTTTATTGTATGCGCAGCCTTTCAACCAAAATATACAAGTAAGGACATGTCGCAACTAATAATTTATGAAAAATTATTTGTCAAAATGTCATACAGTATTTGAAAAGAAGTGAAAATAAGCCAAAATCAAAATTTATAATATGACCTTGACCTTTGACATTGACCTCATTTCATTTTTAGTACCAATGACCTCATGAAGACCTTAGGTCTCTTTCAGTTATGGTTTACCAGTTGAAAATGCATATCGCTTGAATCAAATGAAAAAGGGGGAATAACTCTCATATGGAGTCCCCATAGAGCTATGGTTCAAACGAATATTCTTATCCTAAATATGTAACAAGCAATTTGGTAAAATAAAATCTTTTACGGTTACGAAGGAGAGGTGGCCACAAGAAAAACAGTGTTTGGGGAAATAACTCTTACAACATAATGTATTTTGTTATAATTACATTTGATATATGTTTCATTATAATACTTTATTCTGATTGGCTAACTGCACATCACATGTTATTCCTCAAGCAATTGCATCACTCAATAAAACTTTTCATTCATGATAACACGTGGTCCCACAATAAAGTGCACAGATGAATTGAATAAAAAAGTTATAAAATTCGTGTTTTCATGATCCTAGCTAAAAAAAAGTAATTATAAGTATTGAATGTTTCTTTTTGTAACCTCATAGGGTTGCAAAAGCGTTGACCGTGTGCACATTTTTAGAATGAAGCGCTTACGCTTACGCTTACGCGCTTCATACAAAAAGTACTTCGGTCAACGCTTTTACACCTCAATGAATTTACAAAAAAAAAGCATTCAATACTTAAATGCAGTTGTAAATTTTTAAAGCAAAAAGAGTTAATACTAACTTTCACTTTTTTTGGATGTTCATGTACATTTTGTATGTATTTATTTTTCTCAACTACATGAATTTTTTGGTGTATTTTTAATGATATATATGAGTAGTCCAAATATTTATTACGTCTGGCAAGGCTTTTTAAATTTTATTCTGGGACACCTTCCTATGACCACAAGGCTATGTTAATTTTTTTCTGGGACGCCTTCTTAGGAAGCCTTCCTACGAACGTCTTAGGAAGGCGTCCCAGAAAAAAATAAAATAGCCTTGTCAGACGTCATTATTATTTGGACTAATACATGAGATATTGGATATTTTTATGCATTAACCAGTTGAGTCTTTTACAGGATTGTTTGTTTAATGCTGTTTAAACATTACTGAAAAAAAAACCACCTTAAATTTGATAATTATTTGGCATGAAAGTTTGATTTATTGAAAGGGACTCATAGTTTTCCATTTAATTTTAATAATTGTCTAATGGTTAAAACAATAGCTTCGTTGTTTACTTTTATACACAACAACATATTCACTTTGGTTTCGTTGTTTACCTAATATTCACTATGTACTTGGTAACAGTTATTAATTAATTGAATAGAAAATATTATAATAAATATTATTGGAAGCCGAATTGACGTCAAATAGGTGCCGATTTGACTAGATGCCAATTTAACCAGGTGCCGACTTGACTTGTAAGTTTCAATTCCTCTGCGATCGTTTGCGGTATTTTCTTGAGAAAACCTATTTTCCATCATCAAAGAGAAGAAGAAACTGCTTGAAATGATTCCCGAACGCTTCGTGATTGTTAAAATAAGTTTAATTCATTTCAAAAAACAATTTTAAAACTTGCGATGTTTAAACAGGAAGTTTCAAAAGCACGTGTAAAAGATGAAATTAACCGGTGAGAGTGGAAATCCGTACATAACATATATCACTATAGTACGACTTTTAAAGCAAAACAGTTTCATCCTTTTGTAAAACAGTCTTAAATATACCTATAACATTAATGTTTGAAGGGTCTTAAGCTTATTCAAACCATATAAGTCGGTATGAAACACCAAAACGGAATGATAATAACCGATTACGTTTTGTAGTATACAAAATTCTGGACTGGTTCCTGTCAAACTACAACACTTTGTTCGACTGTAGTGGAATACAAACAGAAACCAGTTAGTTTGTAAACTGGTTCCTGGCTGATTACTACACAATGCTCATGCATAATGATAACACAAGCACATTCCAGTTTGTATTGAAATTAGTAAATACGAAACCAAGCGCGGTAGGCAGAGAAATCAGGTCGGCAGTTATGGAACAATGACTGCGTCATTTTCCAAAAAAACAAAATATCACGTAGAATGTGAAGCTAATTCATATGCACAGTACTATTTTGTTATCAAAATATAGAGCTGTGCCGCATATCTTCAACGTTTATATGCCTGGAACTTTGAAGAGTTTGAACTTGCACTTATATTCTACGTACCTTGTATGCTAGAAAAAGTCCCTAGAGTGTTAGAAACATCATGTGTGCCTTTGTTTCCAATAAAAAATGCTACAAGACTTAAAACTCTGACAATAGGGCTCTTCACGGTTAGTTCGGCCTTACTGGATAGGGGGCAAAAATACGGGAAAACATCATAGAAACAGAGCAGTTGCTTGGAAACACACATTTATAAATGATCTGTACGGAAAACTTGGCGATTTTACTGCCAGATATTCTCCATTTTACAGGGTTGGTCTCTTTTGATTCATATCAGATATAAATAATATAGCGGCATCGTTTTTAACATAATCATCCTGATCTGCGGATCACAAAAGGCCATCCCTACATAAATACAACGTCCGTTTACAAATTAGTTTGTACACACGTTGATAATTTTGTATCAAACGAACTTATTTGTAAATGAACCCTGCTCTTTTAAGTATTAAAGGTACAGAGTAGCGTACGTCATATCATGATTTCAGGAAGCGTTCACATGCTGAACATCGATTTCAAACAAATGCTTTGAAACTTCAAATGCAAGTGTTCGTGTCAAACGCTTTGACAACAAACGGACTGGACCTTATACATTGAAGATAAAACCCGAGAATTCCGGATAAAATGGTTTTGAGCGGGAAATACAAATATAAGATTTTCAGGCGCAACGAATTTATAGGGTCGGTTGGTAAAGGGCAAACAATCAATATTTTAATTTAAGCCTTGACATATATTGCATATAGTATCCAAGTAACAAACTTAACCAAGAAAACTTAAAATTGACCAATGAACCATGAAAATGAGGTCATGGTCAGATGATAATTGCCTGACAGACATATAAAGCTTACAATCATTCTCTACACCACATATCATGCATATAGTTGATTTATTGCTTATAGCATTATAAAAACAAACCATAACATTAAGCAATGAACCATAGTCAAATTAAACATGCCAGACTGACATGTACATTGTAAAATATTTTCATAAACCAAATATAGTTGAACTATATTAAAAGAAAAGGACCAAAAAACAAAACTTAATTTGAACCACTGAACTATGAAAATGAGGTCAGGGTCACATGACACCTGCCTGTTGGACATGTACACATTACAATCATTCCATACACCAAATATAGTAAACCTATTGCTTATAGTATCTGAGATATGGACTTGACCACGAAAACTTAACCTGGTTCATGAATCAATAAAATTAGGTTAATGTACATCAAGTGAAAACAGGCTTGAAGACCTTGCAAAGTATGCACTTACTAAATATAGTTATCCTATAACTCATAATAAAAGAGAAATTAAGAATACTAAAAATCTTAACCTTTTTTTTCAAGTAGTCACTGAACCATTAAGATGAGATCAAGGAAAACTAGTGGACATACTACAGACGAAAACTTCATAACATATGTTGAGACATTTATATTCAAAGTATGAAGGATCCAGGTCTTCTATCATCCGACATATTAAGCTTTTAAGATGTTTGTTAACGCTGCCGGAATACTATCCCTATGTATGTCGAGCTTTCTGAGACAGAATTCTCAGGCTGGACAAAAACATTGACAATCACATATGTATGTTCAAAATTGAATGTACTTATAGTATTTGTAAATACTAAATGGACAAATCTATTTGTGACAGCGTTTTTGAGGTACATGAGGTACTGAAATAACAATTTTTGTTTATTTGTCATTATCAATCAAGTAAAACACTTACATGTTATCATTATCCAACATGATATATGTTACATGTGTTAATTACCTTCCCTTCTTGAGACAGAGACATAATTAAATGACAATCTTTTCCGGGCATAGGATACAGTTTTGATCCTGTATTTACAAGTTCGTGAAAACTTGCATATAGGTTATTTTTTCCCTGGTATACAAAATTTCACAATGGAAATTTGTCCTTCTCTAGATATTTTGGCATTGCTGAGGACAATATTTCAGCATACATAGTTATAAAATACTGTCTTAAGGTAAATATTTCATAGGACAAAATTTTGCTCTACAGATACTGAATCAATCTTACCTGATGTGTCATCCGCACCATGGCTACAGAATTAAAGAACAATGGAATACTAAACCATGCCTACAGGTCATGGCTGCAGAACAAAACAACTGAATACTGAAAATAGCTCACCTTGTTGTTCAATATGTTTACGTTGAATTTCCATTTGTTCACCTTGTTGTGCCATCTGCTCACAATGTTGTGCTAACTGTTCAGCTTGTTGTGCTATCTGTTCACCTTGTTTTGACCCCTGTCCATCAAGCATAGCCAAATGTTCATCATGTTCTTTTAACATCTTGTCATGTTGTTCATATTTAATTTCAAGTTTACATATATGTAAAATAAGGTCAGCTATCTTATTTTGTTTCTTATCTGATTGGTCTTGCAACTCTTTAATTATCACTTCATTCTTTTTTATATCATTCTTACAGGCCTGGAGTTTCTCTGTACATTCATCTTTGTAAACAATAGGTTCAGTCGACAATTTCTGTTTTTTAGCTTCCCCTTTTTGATGGGAAACATTTGCCTGGTGGATTTTCTTTTCATGCTCTTCTTTATTACTCATAAGAATGTCAATTGATGATTGCTGATTGTTTATCTTTTCTGTCAGTTCCTGTTGAGACTTTTTACAGCTTCTTAATTCTAGTAACATATATGTAAGGGATCCATCCAAGACAACATGTTTTGCCAACTGAGCTTCTTTAATCATTGGCAGACCGCCTTTGGTACTAAGACGTCCAATGGCCTATATAAATTGAAAATACAGAGCTATTTAACTATAGGAGGAGATGTTTGGGTAGCCACAAAACCATGTTCAACCCACCATTTTTGCTTAACATGTCCTGTACCAAGTCAGGGATATGGCAGTTGTTATAAAATAATAATTCGTTTATATATATGTTGCATTGTTTGTTTTTGTTGCACTTCAGTGTTCTGTTGTTTCGTAGTTTTCCTCTTATAGTTGATGTGTTTCCCTCGGTTTCAGTTTGTAACCTGGATTTGTTTTCTCTCAATTGAATTATGACTTTTATAAACAGCGATGTACTACAGTTTCCTTTACTTTTGAACATTACAGAAGAAAAATTGTGGTCTTGGATAAAGAATTAAATGCATTCCTGTCAGTCAGGGATACTACTAGTACTATAATACAAGTCATGTTTATTTACTTTTAAGGATAAAAGTTATTTATTTAATTTCAAGGTTTGAATTTTCTTAGAAAAAGTTTTTTTTTACAACCATTGACAATTATTAAATTCTCAAGTGTGTCATTTTTCATGTTTGCTAATTATCTCACATAGTTCTGCCCTGTAATGGTGTCATTTTAGTGAATATACTTACACCTTCTAAATCTCCCCACCATTGATTAAAATCTGTAAACGACAATATTCCATCTTTACTATGGACTGACTGGTTTCTGTACCATTTAACTCTGGCAAGGTCTGCGCCTGTACTGATATCATTTGGATGTGGTAAATTATCCCAGCCAGTAACAGGGGCAGATTCACGTGGTAGCAAGTTCCGTAAAAGGCAAACAATCAGAGTTGTATCAAACTCTGCTGAAGTACCTGTTTGGCCTGAAACAGATATCATATAATTATATCATGAGGGTGAGGTCATCAGTTATCCCAGCTTGTTACAGGGACAGACTCAGGTTCTGTAAAAGGCAGATAATCATTGTTATACATGTATTGAAGTCTTCTGATCTAACAATAGTTGTTACAATAAATCATATTATAATAATGATAAGTAAGACCCCTTTTTGGCCCCAAAATATAGTAGTTTTAACAAAATTGTTTGGAATATTTGGTAGATTTTTCATATTTGAGCTTGAATCGGATCGTTTTTAATGTCTTAATCAGTTAAAATCTTTCACAGAAACTAATTGATTCAAATGAAATAGACACTTAAGTGATCAAAAAGTGGTCAAAATCTTTCGTCAAATGAACCTGAAATTTGAGGCCAAAATCGGTCCTTACTGGAACTACTCCTTTCATAACAAGTGAGATTAGGATAAATTTCATTTCAAAATAATAATAAATAGACAAGACTGACTGCATCCTATTTCAAATAAATTTAAACAGGGGCATATTCATTTAGCCTTTAAGATTGTCCATAATGAAATCCAATTTGACAAAAGAAGAATTGAAGTTTGAAAATGCCAACATTTAATATACTATTGAGGATATCACAAAGTAGTTTGTTGTGAACTTTGAAAGTCATCATTGGCCTAGTGAGTCATGTGAGTAGCTAATGAAAATATCATGTTGCATGCAGGTTAAGCCAACTTAATCAAAACATTCTTTTTATTTCGTTTCACTTATTATACCACACTTTCTTCAAAGTGATAAAAATGATCTCCTTATTTGAAAAATAGAAAAAAAACCTACAAGACTTTATAACTTTACAAGAATACATTTTAAAGACATAATCCTGATACCCCCCAGCCCAACTAACCCCCCCCCCCCCCCCCCCCCCGTTTTGGAAGATCAAGGCATTTGGATGGGGACATATGGTTGGAACTCTCCCTTTGATCTTTATTTGGTTGGGAATCTCCCCTTTTGAAAATGGCTGGATCCACTCCTGAGCTCTCATTTGAAGATCTTTGAACTTGTGTGTTTTTTTTATATACAATAAGGGTCATCTGGTTCACCTTAATCACAAGATGATTGATTGATTGTTGGTTCCTTAACATCCAGTGGCAAATGTTTCATGCATGTTCAGGACGAGAAAAAGTTAACATTTCTTTAGTTTTCTATGTTGTGTCATGTGTACTATTGTTTTTCTGTTTGTCTTTTTCATTTTTAGCCATGGCGTTATCAGTTTGTTTTAGATTTATGAGTTTGACTGTCCCTTTGGTATCTTTCGTCCCTCTTTTAACAATAAATACAGAGTTATAGAGGCAATCTGAAATGATGGTCAGGGAATTATGGACAGCAACTGTAAAATAGTGGTATTTTGGATAGGGACAAAATAAATGCCTTGAAACAGGCAATCTATGGACCCCTTAAAGATTTATTGCAATGGTTCTTAATCATGTTAATGTGCAGAGAGCATTTAATTAAGCACTATCTTTATACACAAGGCATGGTCCCCGTTGAAGCATTCTGACCAGACAACATTTATCACAAGAACATACATAGCTAAAACATACCAGGACTTGGATATAAAATATTCAGTTGCAATTTTGTCATAAAACGGAGGCCTCTCAAGGTCACAGAACTTTTGTTAAGTTCACTGGCAAGTCCTGCTGGAGGATGGACATAATCAAAATATACCCTGACAGCCTTTGTGGCAATCTTAAGATTCAGGAAGTAAAACCTGAAGAAATTTGACTCTTCTTCTGTTAGACTCATGTTGTTTCTCTAGTAGTATCTCCTTTACTTAATATCTTTAATCTGTTTATATTGGTTTATATTGCTCCCTACAGTGTTGCCCTCCATCACTATAGCTATTGTCTACAACTACATCTTTGTTCTGCTTGTATTGGTTTCTATTGCTAGAGCTGCCCTTGACATCCTGTTGTCAGTGTCTACACTACATCTTTTCTTTCAGAATCGACCTGTAACATGTGTAATAGAACAGACTAAAATATATAAAATATCCCGTCAATCTGTCCGTATCTGTCAATATCGTACACTAGGAGATGTAAAGATCGGCTTGTTTCGAGGCTAAGGCGTTTTCACACCTGTGGTTTAAATGTTAGGATAATGGATAGATGGGTGCCAATATTTCAGCCTGCATATTTATGTAATAGCTGCCGCTGTACATATGCAGGCTGAACTGATTAATGTTTATGTTATATGTTTATATGATATGAATGTGTTCAGCTTTTACAAAACCTGAACGATAAGTTGGATGTTAAGGTTTACCTTATATGGCCTTTTTAAATTTATTTGACTTTATTGGCATTTTTAGAACTGAAATCAATGATACAAGGCAATATATGATCGTCATGCAATCAATAAAAGATGGGAAAAAAATGTCCAAAGTTGTGACTGAAGCACTCTGTGGATCTACCTTCATCAAGAACGTTTAAAGCTGAATATTTGAAGGCCAGCAATTTATAAAGAACCAAAATAGTTGATTAAAAGGTTAAAGATGATGGTTTAAAAGGTACATGCATCTGCCGACATGATTGCAGAAAGTAAAGAAGTCGTAGAGCAAATTTTTTAACAATAAAATTTAAGCTTATGTAACGTGTAACCGGACGATCAATGGATCTGTATCTGAATAAATCAGGATTTCAAGTGTTCAACTCAATTTTTCACCACATTCAGTTGTCCTATTCAAAACAATTAACACATCCTTAAATTGATTCACAACAAAAACTATATACACAGCACAATGCACATAAATCAAAATGCAAGGTGAAGTAACTTATTCACAATGCATAAACACACTGTATCATAACAGAATATATATACACAATGTCACTATGTTATCATTATGCAACATGTATCAGACCGATTTATTCACAATGTCACTAACGTATTACTATGCAACATGCATACGGCCCTTTATTACACCATGTCACCAACAGATTACTTTGCAACATGCATCAAGTAAGTATTACACAAAACGTATGAACACAAAATCGCATATACACAACTTCTATTTACAATGTTCACCAATATTTAATATCACCTTGTTAATCTGCAACTAACCACAATAACACAATGACACATTTACACTTGCACTAATCCTTCAATGCACAAGGAATATATAATCATATAAACACAGCTGAACTCACGCACTAACTATCCCTTTGAGTTCCCACACAATGCATATTATCCAACTGGTAAGGTTTAACACAATGCACTTTCACGAATACACTTCCACAATATTACAACTTGCAACACCAGCAAGTAAACACCTTGTATTATCACTAATACAAATCTATGAAGTATTCACACTTCCACATAGTACAACTTGCAACACCAGCAAGTATACACCTTGTATTCTCATTAATACAAATCACTTATATATATATCAGATTCACTTTAAATATCCTTTGGAATCACTTATTTCACTCTACTTACCAGTTGGAATATTTAATCCTGATGTTATCACTTCAACGGTCCACATAAAACTGACAAAGTTTCTCTGTCTTGAGCTGCCTTATATACTACGATATGGAACGGTCCATTATACAAGAAGGGGTGAAAATCAAGACTATACCAAAATTAGGGGTGTTTTAAGTAATAGATGGTGCTCCAACTATGGAGAAACTTGTATACATATAGAAACACAATTAACAGGGAAAGACAACTGGAGTTTCACATAAAAATAAATATACTATGACCGATTTTCGTTACACTACCCACGCCTCAAAAATCATGCGTCCTCGCATGACTCCTTGAATATATCTGACATGCTGATAAATCATCTATCAAAGTGGTCATTTTTCATACCCAAACTCTTACCATAGTGCAGTCACTATTTCCATTGGACATATCTGCTGACCACAACGCCAGCCTACCATTTTGTCCATCAGGTCTTAACTGATGACATCACAAGGCACAACCCGTAGAAACAAAGTCTACCTATGTCCTAATTCCTGTCAGCCATATCAAAACACATTAAACTTTCTTCTTATGAACAAACACTATTCACAGTATATTTCTCCTTTTGTCCGAATAAAACTTTTCAAAACTTTTCACTTCAAAATATCCCTTTTTCCACACATTAACCACTTTCCTAATAACGTCTGTAATTTACAGTGTCACTGCCAAAGAATATATTGAAACGGTCCCTAACAAATTTTGCCTCTGCAGTGGCCCTAAGGAGCCTACTCTTAACAAAATCTGCAGGAGGGGTCTTTTACATGCACAGGGCGTGACATGTTCCTGTACATGGGGCCTCGGATTTAACGTCCCCATCCGACGGACTCAAATTTAACTATGTACACTATATACACTACAAAACTATCTATATACACATATACATTGATCCTTTACCCCCAAAATGCTTCTTCTTTTCAGGCTCACGGTTACTTTCTTCCAAACACTACAGTATATCTTATTAATTCAACACCATCTTTAATTCCTGAATCATTTTCCTTTTGTAAAGAATAAGAGGATGAATTTGCACAAAAATTTGTCTGAAACAATATTCCAATTTTTCAATTTCACTTGATGTCCAATTTCCAAATCAAACAGATTTTCTGCCATTTCAACTGACTAAATGTTCCTTCTTACTAAAATGTACAAGACTTTGACTAAAACACAACTATCATATTACAACTGGTTCAATCATATAAATATTTACAGTAGCAAAATCAACACATGAAATCCCACCGCTTGCCACCAAATTTGTAACGTGTAACCGGACGATCAATGGATCCGTATCTGAATAAATCAGGATTTCAAGTGTTCAACTCAATTTTTCACCACAATCAGTTGTCCTATTCAAAACAATTAACACATCCTTAAATTGATTCACAACAAAAACTATATACACAGCACAATGCACATAAATCAAAATGCAAGGTGAAGTAACTTATTCACAATGCATAAACACACTGTATCATAACAGAATATATATACACAATGTCACTATGTTATCATTATGCAACATGTATCAGACCGATTTATTCACAATGTCACTAACGTATTACTATGCAACATGCATCAAGTAAGTATTACACAAAACGTATGAACACAAAATCACATATACACAACTTCTATTTACAATGTTCACCAATATTTAATATCACCTTGTTAATCTGCAACTAACCACAATAACACAATGACACATTTACACTTGCACTAATCCTTCAATGCACAAGGAATATATAATCATATAAACACAGCTGAACTCACGCACTAACTATCCCTTTGAGTTCCCACACAATGCATATTATCCAACTGGTAAGGTTTAACACAATGCACTTTCACGAATACACTTCCACAATATTACAACTTGCAACACCAGCAAGTAAACACCTTGTATTATCACTAATACAAATCTATGAAGTATTCACACTTCCACATAGTACAACTTGCAACACCAGCAAGTATACACCTTGTATTCTCATTAATACAAATCACTTATATATATATCAGATTCACTTTAAATATCCTTTGGAATCACTTATTTCACTCTACTTACCAGTTGGAATATTTAATCCTGATATCACTTCAACGGTCCACATAAAACTGACAAAGTTTCTCTGTCTTGAGCTGCCTTATATACTACGATATGGAACGGTCCATTATACAAGAAGGGGTGAAAATCAAGACTATACCAAAATTAGGGGTGTTTTAAGTAATAGATGGTGCTCCAACTATGGAGAAACTTGTATACATATAGAAACACAATTAACAGGGAAAGACAACTGGAGTTTCACATCAAAATAAATATACTATGACCGATTTTCGTTACACTACCCACGCCTCAAAAATCATGCGTCCTCGCATGACTCCTTGAATATATCTGACATGCTGATAAATCATCTATCAAAGTGGTCATTTTTCATACCCAAACTCTTACCATAGTGCAGTCACTATTTCCATTGGACATATCTGCTGACCACAACGCCAGCCTACCATTTTGTCCATCAGGTCTTAACTGATGACATCACAAGGCACAACCCGTAGAAACAAAGTCTACCTATGTCCTAATTCCTGTCAGCCATATCAAAACACATTAAACTTTCTTCTTATGAACAAACACTATTCACAGTATATTTCTCCTTTTGTCCGAATAAAACTTTTCAAAACTTTTCACTTCAAAATATCCCTTTTTCCACACATTAACCACTTTCCTAATAACGTCTGTAATTTACAGTGTCACTGCCAAAGAATATATTTAAACGGTCCCTAACAAATTTTGCCTCTGCAGTGGCCCTAAGGAGCCTACTCTTAACAAAATCTGCAGGAGGGGTCTTTTACATGCACAGGGCGTGACATGTTCCTGTACATGGGGCCTCGGATTTAACGTCCCCATCCGACGGACTCAAATTTAACTATGTACACTATATACACTACAAAACTATCTATATACACATATACATTGATCCTTTACCCCCAAAATGCTTCCTCTTTTCAGGCTCACGGTTACTTTCTTCCAAACACTACAGTATATCTTATTAATTCAACACCATCTTTAATTCCTGAATCATTTTCCTTTTGTAAAGAATAAGAGGATGAATTTGCACAAAAATTTGTCTGAAACAATATTCCAATTTTTCAATTTCACTTGATGTCCAATTTCCAAATCAAACAGATTTTCTGCCATTTCAACTGACTAAATGTTCCTTCTTACTAAAATGTACAAGACTTTGACTAAAACACAACTATCATATTACAACTGGTTCAATCATATAAATATTTACAGTAGCAAAATCAACACATGAAATCCCACCGCTTGCCACCAAATTTGTAACGTGTAACCGGACGATCAATGGATCCGTATCTGAATAAATCAGGATTTCAAGTGTTCAACTCAATTTTTCACCACAATCAGTTGTCCTATTCAAAACAATTAACACATCCTTAAATTGATTCACAACAAAAACTATATACACAGCACAATGCACATAAATAAAAATGCAAGGTGAAGTAACTTATTCACAATGCATAAACACACTGTATCATAACAGAATATATATACACAATGTCACTATGTTATCATTATGCAACATGTATCAGACCGATTTATTCACAATGTCACTAACGTATTACTATGCAACATGCATCAAGTAAGTATTACACAAAACGTATGAACACAAAATCACATATACACAACTTCTATTTACAATGTTCACCAATATTTAATATCACCTTGTTAATCTGCAACTAACCACAATAACACAATGACACATTTACACTTGCACTAATCCTTCAATGCACAAGGAATATATAATCATATAAACACAGCTGAACTCACGCACTAACTATCCCTTTGAGTTCCCACACAATGCATATTATCCAACTGGTAAGGTTTAACACAATGCACTTTCACGAATACACTTCCACAATATTACAACTTGCAACACCAGCAAGTAAACACCTTGTATTATCACTAATACAAATCTATGAAGTATTCACACTTCCACATAGTACAACTTGCAACACCAGCAAGTATACACCTTGTATTCTCATTAATACAAATCACTTATATATATATATCAGATTCACTTTATACATTGTATCACAATCACTATTGCAACATCCACATATAAATCCAAACACTATTTATATATCCTTTGGAATCACTTATTTCACTCTACTTACCAGTTGGAATATTTAATCCTGATGTTAACACTTCAACGGTCCACATATAACTGACAAAGTTTCATATATATGGAAGTGTTTAACGACCTTGACTGGCTTTTCAGCCCTCGCACGGTCGGCTCGGTGCCGCGAAGACGATTTGTGAGCATTTAAATATTTTGTGCCGTGGGTCAGGAACGGGTAGCAAAGGACGCCGAATGGAGGCCGCCATCTTGGTTTTGGTGAGCTGATTTTACTTTTTGACTATTTTTGTTGTTTTCTTTACTTCACAACGGCTGCTTTCAGGGCCAGTTTGGTCAGCTTGGCAGCCCGCTAGCCTCGATGATGGAGTACTGGTAGATGAATCGTGGACGTAGTTCTAAGATGACAGGAAGCGTTATCAGGACCAAAGCCCTGAGGCAGTGAAATGTAGGTCGTATCACCCAACAGCCTAGGATACAGCCCTCGGACGTTAATCGGCATGACACTCCCCATAATAGACAATGGTTTTGGAGGCATGTTAACGCGGGTACGCCAACTACTACGTCTCTCTGTACGGCATGGATTGGTTTCTGTCATCTTAGTAGTATGTCGTTGACCATCTAGCAATAAACCCTCATCGAAGATAGGGGGTAAAGGAGAGCTGACCCAGCACGTTCGTTCAGCTGTAAGGACTGAGACGTGACTGAATGAATGAATGATGAATGAATGAATGGACAAAGTTTCTCTGTCTTGAGCTGCCTTATATACTACGATATGGAACGGTCCATTATACAAGAAGGGGTGAAAATCAAGACTATACCAAAATTAGGGGTGTTTTAAGTAATAGATGGTGCTCCAACTATGGAGAAACTTGTATACATATAGAAACACAATTAACAGGGAAAGACAACTGGAGTTTCACATCAAAATAAATATACTATGACCGATTTTCGTTACACTTATACACATGTATTGAGCCATTTCATTGCTTAAAGTACAGTAGAAATATATATACATACTAGGAGTTGGTCAGTTTTCACTGTTACTCTTAAATGATGCCCCGATGAGAAAACCAAATAGTTCTGAATCATTTGAATTATTGATCTGAAACGCTATAAAGCTTAATATGTTAGGGATTTTTTAAAACATAAATCAACTTGTATGATGCCCGTTTGAATAGGTTTTTTTTCAAAAGATACAAAACCTTAAAACTTTCAACTCAAGATACTGTTATCTCGTGGTAATGATCCAATTCTTTCTTTTTTTTTAAATATGACTTTAGATTATTAAATTTATTTTGCAATTGAAAATGATTTGATATATTTCGTGCCTTAGCTTCTATAAATAGGTAACAATATCATCATCAAAGCTGTACAGGCATCTTGTTTTAAAATGAATTTTCTTTTTTTGAGAAATTTTTATTTAGTTATTCAATTTTTCACCACTTACAACTGTCATGACTGTCTGCCTCTGGTTTTATTTTATACATTAACTTTTAAGTACTGTAAATTCAGAAATTATTGCATGCATTTATTATTGCGATTTAGTCATGTTAGACTTAAAAGCGATTTTAATTTTTACATTTTTGAGAAAAATCCTGTTAAATTCATATTAAATATTTCAAACTGCAAGTTAAAGTCATAAGAAACCTCAAATCAAAAAAAATAATGCATATGTTTTTTGTAACTCAATGGATAGTTTTCATTATAAAACTTATGTACATAATACTTTTCTGAAGAAAATTCTTTAATTTATCCATATTTAGAAGAAGTTTACTTTATTTTAATTGCTTGCTTCCAGCAACCAATTCCCCCGACATATTTTCCGTATGCAAAGTGACCTCAGTGTGACCCATCTCGTAAAAATCCGGTGATCACAATACGCATTGATGTCCTTAAAATAAACTATTATCTGAATTCACATGTGAAACACGTGCTCTCTTTCCATGCTTTTTTGTTTATTTTTTGTCGATTGTTGACAAACAGGTGACCATCGTTAAACTTCGGCTTCAAAACACGAACTTTAATTACCTGCCATATTTACACAACAACACTGACCGATTGAAAAAAGAAATTGACGATTATACGAAATTTACACGAAAAAAATGAAAAATTCGTGCACAGAAGACTAAGTTTATGATGTGTGTATGCATTGGTTCAAGAATTGGAAGAACATATTTTTTCACCGGTCACTCGTTTCTTATGACTTTAAAATTATTGCGTTTACAACTCAGTCGCATTTCTCGCAATAATAAAAACCTCGCATTAATTTCTGAATTTACAGTATCTGTATTTTTTCATGACATTTTGCTTTGTTTCGTTCTGCTTTTATTTTGTTTCAGACAAAGTTTACAGGTACCCCTTTTTTCGTCCTTTTTTTATTTTTTAAAAAGCAACCCATGGGTTAAAAGTTCAAATATTATTATTCAAAACTGAGGTTTATCCAATTCAAATATTATTATTCAAAACTGAGGTTTATCAAATTCAAATATTATTATTCAAAACTGAGGTTTATCAAATTCAAATATTATTATTCAAAACTGAGGTTTATCAAATTCAAATATTATTATTCAAAACTGAGGTTTATCAAATTCAAATGTTAACCTTACTATTAAACCCCTTTTTGGTTTTATGAAACAAAGACTAATTAACCAGGGTTTAAACTTTTCAGGAACAACATGCAAATATTTCAGCATTTCCAAAATTAACATTTTTCCAGAGTGTTTGACAAAATGAGTGAACAGGCAAGTTATGTAGTTGATGAGTTGATGCTTTAACATTTTTAAGAAATAGATCAAATCGATCAGATGGATCATTGTGTAAATTAAGAGTTAGTGCTCATAACCTTGCCATTGAAAGAGGAAGATGTTTAAAAGTGCCAAGAGATCAAAGAATTTGTGAAATCTGTAAAAGTGTCAAAATTGAAAATGAACAGCACATGCTGCTTCACTGCAGAGGTTACTCCAGCAGAGACTTTTGTATTAAAAATGTTCAAAATTACCGGAAAAAAATATAGCCACATATACATGATATAGATACATTTACATAGTGCTATAAAAATAAAATAAATCTTACACTTAATAATACATCTTACATGTCTTAAACGGCACTAAAACTATTTTCTTTTGTAACAAATTGTTTAAACATGTTAAATGCAAGAAGTAATCTATTGCATTAGATTGTCATTATACCTTTAATTTTTTACTCACATATATATAACTGTTTGTATTTTACTACCATGTATTGTAAATTGTTTATTAATTCAGTCATTACCAATAATGCGTTTGTGCCAATATTAAGTTAAACATATCTAGGGAAGTTCGTCCGAATCGAACATGACGTCACACTGTCTACTGTTTATCTAAATCAGAAACTTAAAAAAAATCTAACTTTCAAAAAGCAAAATAGTAGCCTGGGGTCCTGGCTAATCTTGTCACGACGCGCAGCTAGATTGGGCCTGATCCCAGGCTAGCGAAATAGCAAAATTACATGTTAGATATAGTACTTTTGAAGTTTGATAAAATATCTAAACTATCACATTAAAAAAACGCTATATAGAATTTGAAATTTTTGATGTTTGATAAAAATTCCAAAAATTTGAAATCTTTTTAAAACTTTGAATTGATAAGTGTTACACGGATCAATTACCCAATGATATGTTGATAAAATGACCTTCCTCTGTTCTACAAGAATTATTTCTCGTAGTTTTTTACTGTTTTACTTCCTAAGTTTCTACTTTCGTTTTCGAATATACTGGTACTCTGGTATTTTATATAAAAGGAAAACAGCAAATGTGGCAGCGACCCAGACTATAATTTCTCACGGTCAGATGAGTGTTTTACGCCAGTTCAGATTTTGGTTTTTGACCAAGTTCTGATTTCACTTTGAAGTAAACGTTTGTAAAATGTCCCAAAACGTAGATGATGACTACCAGAAGACTAGAGCGCTTGTTAAACGTTTAGATGGAACCATATCTCTATCTCATTTACCTAACGATGAGGATAAAAAGTCTTTGAAAAGCCTTAAAGTGCTAGATGAAGAGACCTACACTAAGGTGTGACTAATAATATGAGGCAGGCATTACCTGTAAATGGGGACGAAGTCTGTATGAATTATTTTTTTGTAACTTAAATATTTGTTAAAAGAAAACCACGGAAATACCTTAACGTTTTCGATTTTGGTTCTGTTGTTAGGGATTTTAGTTGTGACATTATTAAAGTTATGACCTCATTTGCAATGTAAACAAACAAACGCTATCATCAGGTAACGTTTGTTCATGTCAAGGAATTATTAGAAATGAAATTGGTATTGCTTTCCTTCCTATTTATAATAGACTGGTAAATATATATTTTCATATATAAAATTTACTTAACGGATTCAAACAAATAAAACCGGAAAAAGGAAGTACATTGTAGATTTCTGCGCATGTCCGGGGTTTCAAAACATGACATAAAAAAAATTGAATGATTTTGAGTTCATTAGTTCAATGAAAAATTTCGGGAAATTTTCCCGAATTTATTTTTTTATTGAATTTTCTACTGTTATTGGGGACTTCGTCCCCATATGAGGCAGGCATTACCCAGGTCAGGAATAACCACCAATTAGTGTATAATTCTTTGTTTTTCAAAACAAATTATTCTACCAAAATGGAGCATTGTTTTCTTAAAACCATATTCTGGTATGAAAACTTGTCAAACATTCCTAGTTTAGTATAGTGACATAACATATTGCATTTAATCAATAATTGTATTTGCAGTTTCTTCTATTGTTATCTTGTCAATTCTTGATTGGCAAATTTACCTGTAATCACCTGTCAATGGACATCATTACTGTCTGCAGTCATGCGATCATGAGTACAACTCCACAGGTGAATGGAGCTCTTTGTTAATACTTGACTTTCATTATCAAAAGTCAATCATGGTCAATAGTACAAATGTTTCAACAAAAGAATTGTTGTACACATGCATTCTTAAGAGTTGCAGCAGGCTTTGACAAAACTGAAACTTTCGGAGGACTCAGTAAGGGTCATAAAATAGGTTGCAAGTTGCAAAATCATGCTCCTATCTCACACTAGCATTTTATTACAAAAAAATTGCATTATACGTCAATTGGTCTATACCAATATACCTCAATTGGTGGATTATACGTCAATTGAGGTATAATCCACCAATTGGTGGTTATTCCTGACCTGTTACCAGTCTTTGCACTGAGTGGCAGCCCAGCAGCCCCAGGCTTGTAAAATTGCTCTCGGGCCTGTAAAAATCGTATCTACAGGCCAACAGAATCTTAACTAAAATAAATTTAAAATTGAGCTTCGGGCCTGTAGATTTAACAGTTCGTCGTGAAGACTGTGTTACCTGTAGATGGGGACAAAGTCTGTATTAATTTTTTGGAACTAAAATATTTGTAAAAAAAAAAGAGAAACAGAAATACTGTAAGGTTTCCAATTTTGGTTCTGTTGTTAGGGATTTTAGTTGTGACGTAATTAAAGTTCTGACGTCATATGCATTAAACATTGCAAAAAACGTACGTTAAAATGTAATAATAATTTTTGACTAAGTATAACTAGAAGAACCTGGCTAGGTACTTATACATTCCTCAAGAAATTAAGCAATTTAAATTGGTATTTTCAACAAATGTATCAAATATATATACATATATATATATACAACTCCATACCTGCCAACTTTTGAAAATGCCCATGGGGGTTTTAGCGTGCGACAACAATTTCAAAGGTTAAAATTCTTTGCAACGACTATTTTGCGCGTGCTGTTTTGTAGTCTAGAAAAAGTGTCATATTTGTAAGATGAGCTTACATCCTTTTTTCTTAAGTTTATTTGCATGATTCTAGTTATTATATCAGCAGAAAATATGGTCATGTAGCTGTAAGACCAGGAATTATTTTCATGTGTAAGGATACTAAATAGTTGTTGACTTTTCCAATTTAAAATTATACACAAAGAAGGATCTTTATCAGGTTGGGAACAACACATAGGGATCCCCCTCAATGTTAGGACATTGAAAACCACTTTTTAAGTACAAATGAGCACACATTCATATTATTTGAAGAAACTTTTCCCAAAGAACTATACATCTTATGATCTATCTGGTATTATATGGTCAACACATGTCCAATAATTTTGATATGTTTTTGGCCTTATATCTTCTTTATTATTCAAAATAATAGGACTCTTCATTTAGAAAAGCTGTTTCAAATACAATGTCAGAATTTCCCATTTTTAAGTTAAAAAATCTACATTTTTCTATTTAATTTTTTACAAGAGTGCCCCCTTGACTAAGGGTAGTTCCTCATTTAAGGGATTCCTCAAGTTGATGTGGGGGGGGGGGGGGGGGGGGGAGTTGGTCCATGTGAAAAATAATGAATAGTACATTATACAATGATTGAATAAATAAATAAAATTATGTTACAGCAAGTGTACATGTAATGTCAATAAATTTGTGAATAAACTACTATTTATTATATTCATGGTAGTACTGCATCATTGAAGTTTGTCAATCAGCCATGCCTTTTATTCTTATTCTGTGTAAGAACCTCCTTGCAGTTGAAAAATCATTTGTCAGTTTCACGTTTTTACAATTTTGAACAGGAATACAACACAAGTTCAATATCTAGCATGTTAAAACAATCTTGAGAGAAAACGTTTTTCATTGGCTGATTAATTTGATCATGAGAAACACACAATTTGATTGGCTGAACACGATTTTCCTCCATTGGACACAGTTCAAAATCGGGAACAACAATATTTTTCTTGTAGATTTTCACCAAATCGTGTTTTAGAGGTTTTTTCAGGAACACGATCGTGCAATCGTGACAAAGGGTCAAAATCATGTAGTACACGCCTAAATCGTGAAAGTTGGCAGGTATGCAACTCGTCTAAACATCAACCCAACAGTGTTAGATCTGTAAATTTGCTTTCGCAAATTTTGGGTTCTTCCCTCGCCGGGATTCGAACCCATGCTACTGTGATATCGTGACACCAAATCGCCTGCACTGCAGCCGTCCCGCTAGACCACAAGACCACCTGGGCTCTACATTGTATATATATATAAAATGACTGAATAAATAGTCAACTATTAATCTTACAGGGCGATAGATCATGTAATATATGATTCTGTACACTACAAAATATAACATATAACAAGTCAAAAAGGGTACAACATCACCATTAAATAACTATAAAATGAACAGATACAAATGTATTAGATATTTCGGATAACAGATACCCTTCTTCGGTAATAGCACAATTTCAAATGAATCATGTCAGTATATTCAAATCTTGAAAATTTTAAACAATTAAGCCGCTTATAAATATGAGGAGGTGGTGACCATAAAGTTATACCTTCTACCTAACTCCTCTAGCATGCATAGAGTCTAGTCTACCAATACTTAATGATAAGGGACAGGTTTTGGCAAACTGAAATATTTTCAAGGCTGGTCTTTTATTATTATGATTATCATGATTATGATAACCTAATCAGAAATCTTTAAAAGAGGCATGAGAGGTGAAGTTAATAATTTTGAATCACCAAAAATATTTTTTTATTCATAGGATTTAGAAGACATTATAGTTAGAGATTTTTATCCAGAACTTCCAACCCTACAAGAGAAAACTGAATATTATGAGGCATTGAAAAGTAATGATCTTGGTAAACTAAGAGAGTTACAGTTGAAATATGGAACAGAAGGAAGGCCCTCTTCAGTTTGTAAGTATTAGATTACAGTAATAATTTTATATGCTAATGAGACAAATCTCCATCATAGGCACAATTTGAAAAAAGTAAACTATTAAAGTCTAAGTATGGTCTTCAACACATGTGCATGTACATAGCCTTGGCTCACATTGAACAGCAAGCTATAAAGGGCCCTAAAAATGACTAGTGTAAAACCATTGAAACAGGAAAACCAATGGTCTAATCTATTTTAAAAAATGAGATACAAGAAACACTTATGAACCACATCAACAAACGACAACCACTCAACATCAGGTTCCTTACTTAAGACAGGTGGAAACAAATGTAGCCCGTTTAAAAATACCAACCTCCACCTTTACTGTCACAACATAGAAAGACCTGTATAAGTCAGACTGTCTATAGATAGTATACATGGTATATGAGTATTGATAACAAAATATTTCTAAAAAAACTTGTATCCTGTGACTTTAAAAGTTTATTGTAACGACTGTTAATGTATAGGGTGAAAATGTATGATTTTCTACTATTAGCCAAAATTCTACACACTAAGTCACTTTGTCTTGTGAATTGCATTCCTCATTAACTACATTGTATTTTCGCTTCAAATCCATCAAAGTATATGAAATAACAAATAGAACCTGACAATACTGGTTCACCAACACAACAAAACAAGAAGACATTTGTGAGTGTCCACATTTATTTCTTGTGTACAAAAATTAGAGATCGTAACTGTTACACCCAGACACCAAAATAAAATAATTTAGAAATTCGTATACATGTGTTCCGAGTGTTCGCAATTTTTTCTCTGTTAGTTATTTACATGCTGTTTAATGTATGTCCATAATTTGCAATACACCAGTAAGCTTTAATTTTCAGATTCTTGCAAATAACTAGGTCACATTGATATGAATTCAAAATGGCATTGCTTGCATGTATATTTTGAAAGCGTCACTTGTGAATTGATGCCATGAAAATTGGTGATGTTATCCAATCAAAATGAATAATACACAGTCAGGGGCATTACCTAAACAAGTAACAATTAAAATTACCTATACAAGTAATGTTGAAGACGAGGCTATTTTATAAGTAACTTTTCTGAATATTATTTTTATAGTTGTCCAAAAATACAGATTTTACTAGCTTTAACTAATTTTCACAGTCTTCTGGTTATTTTTCCTATTAAATATAAAATCTTATTCTTCTGAAACACTAATTAACTTTCTGACGCACTTATCTTTCATACCGACGCTTCTGGGTCAAAGATTGGTCTCATTTTCCTCCAAAATCTTGAAGGTAGACTGATATAAATAGATAGATACTTGTGAATTAATTAAGACTTGAAGTTATTTATAATTTGTAACCAAAATCAATTACATATGTTCCTTAGATAAGTGTAATTACTATTTTTTTTCAAAAATGTATAAAATAACTTATTCAAGTAATATTTTTGTCATTATTTTTAAAGTAACCCTTTATCTCTTTACATCTCTCAAATCTGACAAATTCTTTATTTTATGATATAAAACGATGTAAAAATTCATGAAAACTACATTAAGTCTATGTTTCTATTGAAAATTAAAATAACTCTATTAAGTAATTGTTGTTATATTTAACTGCAGATAATACACCTGCAACCTTTGAAACACCAGAACCAGAGAGTAGAAAAGATTCTCCTAAACTACATTCAAAAAAAGATCATGTGGAGAAGAAAAAAGAAGAGACAAGTAAAGACAGTAAAAGTGGTAGGTTTGCATTGTTACTGACACATGTTGTCTTACAACTCAAAGTGATAAAATGATATATATATATATATATGTGATGATAAGTTTACAGTCAATTAAAAACCTGAAATATTTATGAGCCTCTAGTTTGGACACATACTTCTGGATTGCCCATACTTTGAATTTTTCATTAGAATTTTTGTCACACATAAATTCCCCCAAACTACTGAAAAAAATGGCATAAGTTTATATATTTAGTTAGCTGCATGGTTATGCTGAATTAGGAGGAGTTTTCAAAATTAGTCACACATCTACCTTGAAGAAACTTCTGATTTCTGAACACTGTAGTAGCACAACATCACATGCATTTTCTTGTTTATGTCATACGAAATAATCATAAGATCAGGCTAAATAACATGAATAATATCAACATGCTATTTATCTTATAGGTACTAAGAAGTTATCATTAGACCAGTACCTAGCCAAGAATACCAGTGAAGATAATGCATCATTCACAGAGATACTGGAAGAAACACAACAAAAACACAGAGATAAACACGCTTGGCTGTTTGAAAGTGAAAAGTCAAGAACTGAAGTAAGTTTAAAACAAAGCTAGAGAATCTGTAGAACCATCAAAAGAGCAGTTGCTATAGAAGCCGTTGTCATATAAATATAACACCAGTCAAACATGTAACTGCATCTTTTTATCATTGAAAAAAATATATTGATATAATATATAAACAAAATGGTTTTATAACTTTTGGGTATTCCAGGAAAAAAGTGTATGGGAGGGTTTGACTCCACATGCTATTTTGTTAGAAGTATATATATTGGAAGACACAAATATAATTCTGTTACAAATTAAATAAAACTATAAATTATGGGTGGAGTCATACAAAAAAAGGTTGTCCAACTCCTCTGGAATAGCCCTTATAGTGATTTTAAAAGTTTTTTCCGAGCAATTTCAAATAAGAGCTTTTTGATATTAAGTATTAAGTTTCGTTGAGTAAGTCATACAATGTAGCACATTTTCTGATCGGTCATGTGTAAACATGCATAGACCATTGTTTACTTGTTAAAGTTTGTATTGAAGTCAATTCAAATGGAACCTGGTATGGTAAGTCATGAGAGTTTATAGTAGTTCTCATTTCAATGGATTTTATTTGAATCTGGAGTCTGTATCTTCAGTCATGGTTTATTGACATTAAACAATTGGCATATTTTATATTATTTTTATTTTAATGTAAATTTTTTTCAAAATGACATATAAGTACACCATATCGATATGTCAACAGTTTATATGTAGTATGCATATATATTTTTCTTAGCAACTACAAATCATATATAGCTTCTTAAAACTTGTTATTTCTAAATTGGTTAGCTTTACCTTTTGCTTTTGGTTTATACTGTGGACTCTTTTATTTTTACGTTGTTTAAATTGTCATAGATTGAGGAAAGCTGGTATTTTGGTGAATATTTCATTTCGTGATTTTGCCAAAGAACTAACATGTTACCAACCTTATAGAAAATTTGTAATAATAGAGACATTTTATATTGTGGTTCACCTGTACCATGAAATCCAAGAATATTGCAATTGGTATCCAATGACCAAAGAATAATAATGAACATGATCAGTTAACAGTAACCCCATGATCTATAAAAATGATTTCTTACTTTTAGGAAGAGAAAGAACACCTAGCACTACCATCAGTTGAACAGCAAGCAGCCATTGAAGGGAACCATGATATAATCAACAGTTGGAAATACAAAACCAGAAATGCTCTAATGTATGTGCCCGATGGGGTGGAGTTTAGCAATGAGGAACTTGTTGATATGAAGAAAAAGAAACCAAGGAAAATAGTACATGACAACACACGCTTTCAAATTAACCCTTGGAATCGGAATAAAAGTCGTGAAATGATGAAGCAGGCTGCATCAGCTAAAGCGATGGCTAATTGTGGTAAAATAGGACATGATGGGAAGGAAATCTTGCCTTCAGAATCCCCACAAATTAATGGATATGGATTTGTGGGTACTCCATCACCAGCCCCTGGTGTAGACGAGTCTCCATTAATGACTTGGGGAGAGATTGAGGGTACACCATTTAGGTTAGATCCTGCAGATGCTATAACAGCGACACCTGGTCCTACGTTTAAGGTAAAGTTGTTAGGTTACTGTCATATCGATATTAACTCAATATTCTGAGATGTACAAGGTCTACTAGCATGTTAACAATGTGTACAAAACACTGGGTTTTTTTTACATAATAAACTTTTTTATCAAATAGAATTCTAGAAGAATATTTTCTGATTTAAATGAACACACTGGAAGAACAACCTGTGAATTAGAACTTAGATTTTTGGACATTTATTGATATTTATATTATAAATCTCAAAAGAATATAACTTTCTTAAGATGTTTCATTTGTTAATAATTATATAAGTTAATTAAACGTTAAATATTGCAGTTTATTGATTTCTATGCAAATTCTTCTGGTCAGGTACCTTTATGAGTACTAGTACTTCTAAATATTTCTTTCATTTCTAAGTATAAAAATTTAGTATCTGTGTTACTTCCATCCAGATATGTTGTGTTGTCAATATTACTACAAGGTTTGTAGATAGTAGAGCATGAGTTAATGTCTTGGGTGTGATCATGTAAAATTGAGAATGGAAATTTATGGGGAATGTGTCAAAGAGACAACAACCCCTTCATAGAAAAAACAACAACAGAAGGTCTCCAACAGGTCTTCAATGTAGCGAGAAATTCCCGCACCCAGAGGCGTCCTTCAACTGGCCCCTTAACAAATATATAGTAGTTCAGTGATAATGAACGCCATACTAATTTCCAATTGTACACAAGAAACTAAAATTAAAATAATACAAGACTAACAAAGGCCAGAGGCTCCTGACTTGGGACAGGCGCAAAAATGCAGCTCAGGACTTATCAACAGTATGTGCATAATGTTGCTCTTGTAATAGAAAATCACAGCTAACTACCGTAACATAAACAACATGGTGGAAAAATGAAGGGTTATAGATGGTCTTCTGTGGTTTAATTTCATTATTTTTAAACTGATGTTGCTGTTTAATTTAATCATTTAACTTATTAAAGTCTGATAACGTATATCCTTGGCCAACAGAAAAAGACAAAACCACTACCTAAATCAATAAAACACTACGCAGAAATCTAAAAATAGAACAACACAAACTTTATTAGAAAAGAGGGTTGGACTCAGATGCTCCTATAATACATGTAATATAAGAATGTTATTTCACCAACAATTAGGTACCAATAATCACTTAACTGTTATAATGGATTGCAAATAAAAGAAGTTGCATGTTAAAATGTTTTGTTTTGTTATAGATACCAGACGTTCCGAGAAGAGATGAAATAGCGCTAGAGTTAGCTGAAAAAGCCAGTAAAGCTCATAGAGATAAGAAAGAAAAAGCCATTAAATCAGTTCAGGCCAGACTTTCATCGTAAGTATTAAACTTGTTTGTTCAAGCAAAACTAACGAAGTAAATTTTAAATCTTTTTGTTCAGGCTATACTTTGGACTACAAACTATAAATCTGTTCAGGCTAGATTTTGAACCTAAGTTCAGGCTAGAATTTCAAGGTAATTATTGAATTGCACTAAAACAAAAAACATATTGATCTTTTGATTGGCCTAATCTTTCCCGGTCTCTCCACCTATACACAAACACATATGTCATTAAGTAACTCTTTGAAAGGAAAGAAGATGTAACCTTTGACCTCAGTGAAACAGCAACCCAACTACTAAACCATTTTAAAGACATGGTGTGATACAATAGACAACTATTTATGGCATTTCCCAATTGTAGGCAAATTTTGACTAAATTTCTCACTAAATGCAAGAGAATTGTTGTCAACAAAAAACAATAAGATATGTACAATAGTGTGCTTTGTCAACTTTAAATGAAATAATAACATAAGTGAAATTGTGTTTTTATATTGAAAATTTTTACTTTTGCCAATTCTGAATCTGATATTCATAGTAAAACAAAAGTGTTTTTCTATGTCCAGCCTTTAACTTGTTTATCAATTTTTTCCTCAGGCCAGCAGCCAGATTTGGTATGAGTACAACTGACCGAGTAGCATCTATGTCTCCTGCAGCACAAAAACTGGTCAATTCTCGATTCAGGATTCGTACAAATACAGATAAAGCTCTCAGAGACAGTTATAGTCCTTCACCGATACATAGACTACCAGGAGACAAAACTCCTGTCAGACTCACACCAACAAATACGCCAAAAAGTGTCAAAACTCCAAATCGGACACCTGGAAGTAAACGTGATGGAAGTGACATTACCTCCCTTACTGACAATCTCCTGAAGTTACCAAAGAGGAAAACAGCGGCAGATTTCTTCTAATGTTGATGATTTTTATCATTTATTCAAAGAAATATTAATCCACAAACACTTTAATAGTAGCGGTCAATCATTTCAGATTGATTGACAGTGAACATTTCTTTGTGAGATAGGCTGTTTTGCGGCCATGTTGGTAGGGTACTATGAAGTTGACATACAGTGACAAACACTGTGTAGTCTAAGATCCAAACAAATGACAGAATTGACAACTACAGTGTAGTCTAAGTGACAAACACATACCAGACGTGAGGGAAGGATTCATGCAGTCTGAAATAAAACAATAACAGGCATCATATCACAATCCATTGTTACTTGTGATAAGGATAATGCAAAGTAGAATTGACAAAATTAGAGCTATGTTTTACTTTATTTGTTTTATAGAAATTTCAAACTGCATTTAGTAATTCCATTGGAAATTATAATCATCTAACTACAGATCAATTATTTGCTACAAAAAGGAATCACATTGTTTATAAGTAAAGAGGAAATGTTCTTTCAAATTTTTAAAAATACCAAAACTATATACAGAAAAATAGGTGGCATGTACCTAAAATTTTGTTCTTGACATTTTGGGGGAACAGCTGCTCTATTGGTGTGCCTCTTACCCTATGACCCTGTCCATTTTGATTTAAGGGAAAACTGGTTATTATCTGTATAAAATACAGAGCATAGAATTCTTCTCATATATTTTATGTCAAATCCATCAATATTATGATATATAGCATTCCATCATGTCAGTTTTTCCCACATATACATGAAATACATTTGAGAACTTTATTATCAATCCAGAGATTATTGAGTTGTTTATTCCTTACTTTGTGAAATTTTTTATGAAAGGACAAATATATAAGATTATTTTGTGTAGATTTTTTACATGTAAATGCAGCATACAAGTTATTTTCTTGCTATAAGTTTTACATGGATCACATCGAAGCTTAATATGTTTTAAGTTTTGTGTTGACAAATATTGATGGCTAAAACTATTTTACTGTCTGTTAATATAACTGCTTTTAAAAAACTGAATTTCATGTAGACATGATTCTGCTGTGATGTAATGAAATAGAAATCATTCAAAGTGTTTCCTCCAGTGTAATGAATCTTGAAAATGTATTTAAAGTTAAAAAAATTAATATGAATTTTCATTAAGTTTTTCAATAAAATGTTTATCACTTTGTATTGTGGCATATTTCTTATATGAAGGGGGATAACTTCTGATGTACCAGTCTTTGATAGAGAGTTCTGCAAGGTTTAATACCAATTAAGTACTTCATTGGTTAATCCAGAAATTTTCGAAAGTGGGGGCACATTGACTGCCAAAGAGGGGACTCGCTCCAGTCATGTCTCAGTGATTGCCTGAATAACCAACAAGTTATTTCCCATAAAAAGGGTGCCCTGAGCCCTCTGCCTAAATCCACCTCTGTACTTCCAATTTTTGATTCTGAGTGAGGGCATGTGGGCAATTTCATTGTTTGTAAAATAAGAAAATTATTTTTGTCGTGCCAGCAACTTTTGTTGCAGAAAGCTTGACATAGGGATAGTGATCCGTTGACAGTGGCTTCAGCAGTGGCAGTGTTAGGTAGCACTCCACAGTTAGAAAATAAAATTAACCAGATGCTTCGCAGGGCGTAGCTTTATACGACCGCAGAGGTTGAACCCTGAACGGTTGGGGCAAGTATGGACACAACATTCAAGCTGGATTCAGCTCTAAATTTGGATTGTGATTAAATAGTTGACACAGCATAGGTTTCTGACACAGAATAAATGTGTTCTAATGAACTTAAAAAAAAAAATTTCTCGTAGAGCAATTCACTATGCTGTTCAATATTAATCCTCTCAAAAAAAATGTTTGAAGAAATTTTCTTTTTATTTATGTAATTTCAAATGAGAAAAATTGAACCCAATTTTTTAATCACATCCCCCTTTCCCTTATTCCAAAACTAATCTCAATTAAAATATTCTAATGGAGTTTGCAACAATAACTACTCATTTAAATACATCATAAAATATTAAGATGTAAAAAAACTGCTTGTAATCACTGAATGGTAAAGATTATTTAAATTTATCAGTTGGTAGTAAAAAGTGAATATACATTGTATATTGTATATAACAAAGATTTAAGTTGATTCTGAACAAAGCAAGATAACTCCAATTAAAAAAGATTCTTGCAATAAGATATTTCTTGCTTACTATTTTGGACAAAGAAAGATAACTCTAATTAAAAAAAAATTTGCTATTTCACAATATTGTGAAATTAGATATTTCTTGCCATTGCACAATACTTTGCAATTGAAAAGACTTGCTATTGTACAATACTTAATATAATAATTTTAGATCCTGATTTGGACCAACTTTAAAACTGGGCCCATAATCAAAAATCTAAGTACATGTTTAGATTCAGCATATCAAAGAGGCCCGAGAATTAAATTTTTGTTAAAATCAAACTTAGTTTAATTATGGACCCTTTGGACCTTAATGTAGGCCAATTTGAAAACGGGACCAAATATGAAGAATCTACATACACAGTTAGATTTGGCATATCAAAAAACCCCATTTATTCAATTTTTTATGAAATCAAAAAAGTTTAATTTTGGACCCAGATTTGGACCAACTTGAAAACTGGGCCAATAATCAAGAATCTAAGTACATTTTTAGATTCAACATATCAAAGAACCCAACCGATTCATTTTTTGTCAAAATCAAACTAAGTTTAATTTTGGACCCTTTGGACTTTAATGTAGACCAATTTGAAAACATGACCAAAAGTTAAGAATCTACATACACAGTTAGATTCGGCATATCAAAGAACCCCAATTATTCAATTTTGATGAAATCAAACAAAGTTTAATTTTGGACCCTTTGGGCCCCTTTTTCCTAAACTGTTGGGACCAAAACTCCCAAAATCAATATCAACCTTCCTTTTATGGTCATTAACCTTGTGTTTAAATTTCATAGATTTCTATTTACTTATACTAACTTTATGGTGCGAAAACCAAGAAAAATGCTTATTTGGGTCCCTTTTTGGCCCCTAATTCCTAAACTGTTGGGACCTTAACTCCAAAAATCAATACCAATCTTCCTTTTGTGGTCATAAACATTATGTTTAAATTTCATTGATTTCTATTTACTTAAACTAAAGTTATTGTGCGAAAACCAAGAATAATGCTTATTTGGGCCCTTTTTGGCCCCTAATTCCTAAAATGTTGGGACCAAAACTCCCAAAATCAATACCAACCTTCCTTTTATGGTCATAAACCTTGTGTTAAAATTTCATAGATTTCTATTCACTTTTACTAAAGTTAGAGTGCTAAAAGTATTCGGACGACGACGACGACGCAGACGACGACGCCAACGTGATAGCAATATACGACGAAAAAATTTTTAAAATTTGCGGTCGTATAAAAATGAGCCACAAAATGTTTTATCATTTCCTATATTCCTAGATTTCTAATACATTAACCTAACTGTTTGTGTTGTACATGTGCATATGTATGTAATCAGTATCTTCCATAGATTTGATTTTCAAAGGTTAAAAGGGTGAAAATTAATTCCAATTATGAGTATCCATGGCAACATTCTGTATTTATTTCCCGTAAAATATTGCAAAAAGGGGGGTGAACATGTCACATTTTCCCCCAAAATTTGGATCAAACTAGAATTTCAATGCCTTTGAGTGATACCTTTTCAGAAACTGTTTCCCTAAATCTTCCTAATGATCAAATAAAAAATGGGTGTCTTTCGCCTCATTTTTTTCATAAAATCCAATCACAAAGTTCATGCGATAAAAAGTTGGAAAAAAACATTAAAATAATTGCGGGACCAATGTATGGTAGGGACATGCAAATACGGACTGTCACACAGAAAACAGCCTACATGTATATTACATACATTACATAACCTTGATGTTCATATAAACCCAATACAAAGACTGTTTTAATACTCAGCTATCCAAAAATTAATTTTATTGCACACTAGCTCTCATATTTGAAAAATTCACAGGGGCCAAAATGCGAAACTACACATCTAACTGTGGAGTGCTACCTTAGCTACTAGTAACTTCTTAAAAGCTTTATATTTTAGAAGATTGATGACCTGGATCCTTCATACTTTGTATATAGATGCCTTATATATGTTATAAAGTTTCTGTCTGTTTTATGTCCATTGTCCTTGACCTCATTTTCATGGTTCAGTAACTACTTGATAAAAAGTTAGATTTTTTGTTGTAATGTTAATATCTCTCTTACTATAAGTAATATTAGGATAAGTATATTTAGTATGTGCGTACCTTGCAAGGTCCTCATGCCCATTACAGTTTTCACTTAAACTCAACCTGATTTCATAAATTAGTGAACAAGGTTAAGTTTTGGTGTTCAAGTCCATATCTCAGATACTATAAGCAATAGGTCTAGAAGAATTGTTGTTTGGAAAGATTGCAACTTGTGTGTGTTTACCCTCTTTAAATAAAGAATTTATTATTGTTATTATTATTTCTACTATATTTGGTCTATTGAGTGATTGTAAGGTGAACACATTTTCATGGTTCAGTGATCAAAGTTCAGTTTATTTGGTTTTTCAATTTTTTGTCTTTTTTTCTAACACAATATAAAAGGTCAACTATATGTGATGTATGTAAATAGTTTATGATGTACTTGTCAGTCTCACAGGTTTTTTGTTTACCTTGACCTCATTTTAATGGTTCATTAGCTAGGAAACTAGAATAAGCCTCTTATAATTGTTCTATCAAAAAGTAAAAAAAACAAAAATATCAAATTCCAAGAAAACTCCAAAACAGGTTTTCTTTTACTTTTCTACATTGGCTAGAGGTTTAGGGGGAGGGTTGAGATCTCACAAACATGTTTAACCCTGCCCTATTTTAGCGCCTGTCCCAAGTCTGGAGCCTCTGGCCTTTGTTTGTCTTGTATTATCTGTTGGTGACCTTCTGCTGTTGTTTAATTCTTTGGTCGGGTTGTTGTCTCTTTGACACATTCCCAATTTCAATTCTCAATTTTATTTCTGTTCACAAATGACTTGGTACAGGCATTGCCTTATGAAGAAAATGGTGGATTAAACCTGGTTAATCTACAGCAAGAACAATAGACTGACATCAGAGAAATGGGTTAACAATGAATATCTACAATTTTGTCATTTAAAAGAAATTGTCCTGAAATCTGATCTTAGGTCACCATGTGAATGAAATAACAATTAATGTATTCTCAGATTGTTCCTACAGTATAGAAACATCAATTGTCATAGTGATCTTTGTTATATTATTTTTTGTTAAGTTATATATGGTGGGTTGTTGTCTCACTGACATTACATTTCACTGACCATCATTTTATGTACTGTGGATTCATTTTTTTTTTCGTTGGATACCAATTTTCGTGGGTAAAGGTTAATCACGAAATTAAATGTTTAACAAATAAGAAATTTACCCTAGAATTGCATGCAGACTTAGTTATAACCATGAAATTAAATATCCAAGAAAATGTCAGTTTTCTATTCACGAAAAATTGATACCCACGAAAATAAATGAATCCACAGTATTTGATTTTGTGTTTATATTTATTCTCATTACTATTTTATTCAGTCTTACTTTCTTTTCATTTCAATGTCTAATTGTATTTTGATCCATCACCCTTTCCCCTCTGAAAAAGCTTAATTTTTCTATTTGTTCCATGACATTTTTATAGTAGTTTTCTCATAGCTTTGTACATTTGGTGTGATGCTTTATCATTTTTATTGTTTTATTGCACATCAAATTCTGTCAATTTTTCTTAATAACAGTATTTTTTTAAAGAAAACAAATTTATCAGAACTTCTTCAAGTGACAGGATTTAACATATCATGAATATTTATAACCATTGCTCAACAACTTCTTGTTTATTGAACACTTATATTGAGGGTATCATAAAGAACAATAGATGATTATTCTTGTTTTCCAGATATTTTTGGGATACGATTGCTGTCAAGCAATCTGTAGACTTTTACCATTGACACTATGACACACTCCCTCACGTCATTCGTTTTATTCTAAACATTCGGCAACATCTCAGATTCTTATGATTGTCTTGCTTTAAAAGGTAAAAACAAGCAAAACAATTGAACATAAACAACTTTCCTGTAATGTTTTACTCATAATCTTCATGTATGATATTTTCCTTGACTTATATGCGTGTTTTTAACTATACGGAAAATCAGAATTAAACAGTATTTATATTTAGTGTTTTTATAAATTTAGAAACACGTCAGAGGGAATTCCCAAATTTTGATAACTTGCGAGAGTTCTCTGAAAGCCGATCGATAATTCTATTTCTGTCACAAGAACTGAAGTGGAGTATTTCTATATTTTACCGTTATGAAACTGATATTTGATACTGTACTCTCATAAAGAAATGGATAACCATTCGTCATATCATTTAATAAACGTTCTTGTTCCAAATCGCAAGTCGCGGTTTGTTTATGTATTAATGTCCATGCGTGGTCTCACTAATTAGAGACAAAAAGCGTCAAGAAGCGACAAGAAGAATAATATTAGCAACAAGAAACTATTTAGCGACAAGAAAACATTTTTTTATTTATATTACTTATTCGAAATAAATATTAAAAAAATATGCAAAAGAAAACAATTTCAACGACAGGAAAGTTAATTTTGATAGGGGGGAAAAATGAAACTTGTAAATCTAATTCAGTTGCTACATTTATTTACATGATATTTTATCACAGGAAGTATATTTTGTATTTTTATTTGTTTTTAAAACCATTTTTGTACAATATATAATTAACTTGCAAAATGCATTATTTGTGCATAATTGTCCAGAAAATTCATACACAAATTGTGAAATACAAATTAAGAACTGAAATCAAACAAGAGGAAAACATAATTAAAATGTGAATATTTTTCATCATTTTATTTAGTGTATTGTCTCATTTAACGATATTTATCATGTTTATGCATATAGATTGAAGATTAAAGGAAACTGATGACAATCTTGAGTTTTCAACAGGTGTTCATTATTCGGTACAATAATTTTATATTCTGGTGCGTGTAATTGATGAAGGTGTTAATGGATATTGTTGCAAAAAAACAAAGGACACGCACCTAGTTAATCTCATTTGTTGCTCTTAATTGTGTATTACCTTAGAGTGAAGCCACAGCTAATGTTGGTCCTATCAGGAAAAATTAATTGTAGTTAGGAAGGAAATAATATTTCATGTTTTTGTTTTATTAAATCCTTCAAAAGGAAGGTGACAAATCTTTGTTTTTATTTTCATTTTATAGCGTTTACATTTCCTTTGCTCTTACACATGTTTAATTTCTACATCTATCAATATGATAATAAAAAAAAGTACACAATCTCTTCATCGATTTTTTTTTATTTCTTCATCTTTCAATATAATCCTAAAAAATATTTTAATGTATGTGATAACAAAATGTATTCTTGTCGCTAATTAGCTTCTTGTTGCTTTTTGTCACTTATTATTTTTCTTCTTGTCGCTTCTTGACGCTTTTTGTCGCTAATTAGTGAGACCCCACATGCGTGTAGTTTTCCTGATTTCAAGGGGTATCAGATTGAGTGATTCCCCGCTTCATTGATTAATTTGAAACTCATGGGATTCTTTCTATGTCTGTCTGCATATGGAGGGCTATTGTTGTTGCATAATTTTAAATCACATGCATAATTTAAATTAAAATAAATGTTGCATCGTAAAAATTACCTATAACACCCCTTCAGCAGAAATGGAATTTTCCATGTTATTGTTTCGAGTTGTCTCCCTTTTCGAAGTATTCGTCAAGAAGAATTAACTCGTTAATGCCGGTAAACATCGTTTTATATTAAGAACGATCTCAATGTAAACAGAGGAGTGTGTACGGAAAGGAGCCATGCCCTCTGACCCAAAGGAACTTCAATAATTAAAGAGTAAGAAATGGGGTTCCTCCTAAACTGGTCCGCCGTTCTATATATAGCTTCGCACCGAAGGTCAGTGTAGCGATAAGTGAACACAATATGATAGGGGTCCAGTTTAGGGTTCCTCCTAGAATTACGGTGATAAGATACGGAAGCAAGTTAACTCGTACCACGGCATTGGAACCAAAAAAGTTAACTTGTACTACTGGGAAGTCGTAACATTCAGAAAAATATATAAAAAATATGATGTTTTATGGGTTTCTGTTTGTAAACTTAATAGAAATAAAGTTGATTTACTTGAATTTTACACAGGAGTTAAATGAAAACTTAGACAAAAATAAAGAATGTTTTAAAGCATTAATGTTTTAACTGATCTTTCAAACTAGAACATAGGCGGATCCAGCCCCCCCCCCTTTTTTTGTGGAAAAAATTTGGTTGATAATAAAGGGAATCATTGAAGCATGACTGGAGCGGGCCCCCTCTTAGGTCAGTCAGCGGGCTCCCCCTTAGGAAAAGTTCAGGATCCGCCACTGTAGAACTTAATCCAGAGGAAAGTTAAAACATTGCTTTAACTGTACCTTATTAAAATTGAACATGTTGAATATGTATATTATTATATCCAATTTAAGTTAATTAAAGCTGTAATCCATGATCACAAATTGAATGCTATGTTTACAATTGTTGAAAGCCATGTGCTTTTTTTTGCGGGGAAAATGCGGACCCCCTTAACAGGAATCAGTTAAATTTCATTGTTACATTTATTTATAGACAGTAAAAATAATTTTGGCAATCATTTTGACTAACTGCTAAGATTTTATTATTCATGAAAAATTTTCTTCGGGTGAAACTGTATATACCTTAACTATCTACATCTGCCACAGTATTTTCTATCCAATATACAAGGAACATAAGCTACAAATTGGTCATTGTACTTTCAAATTATATACATTTTACAGACTTAAGAGGTATTGGGTGAAAGTAACGTATATCATGTATATTCATCATTTAACACCATTTGAATGCATTTAAATAAGTTGGTACGAGTTAGCAATGGTTCGAGTTTTTTTTTTTTAATGGTACGAGTTTACAATGGTACAGGATAACTATAATTCGATAAAACACAATAAGTACATGGCTCATACACTTGTAACGGGGATTGGCTATTCTTTAAGTTGAGTGACTATTCAGATTGTTACATTTTGCATGTGCAGTTGAATTAGTTTAGAGAATAATACTATCCAGCTGTACCAGGGTTACCGGCCAAAAATGCTTGAGACTCTGGCATGTTCATGCTTTTTTTGCAACAGTATTCTTGGATCTATTTCTTTCCTCTTTGATCTTTTGAATTTTGGCCAAATCTCATGCATTTGTTTAATGAAAATTTGGCAGAACTGCTATACATGTGTCAATGAAAACTATGGCAATCGTATCCCTCAGAGCATTCTGCTCTTTGATTGTTTACAACTGGTCAGAATGCATTGATGAAAAGAAACACAAAGGGGAGTATTAATTACTTTAATCACAAAGCTGTACAATTATTTACATCTATACATATGTATAAGAAAATATGTACACAGGCCAAAAAAAACACCTGGAAAAAAATTTGACATAATTAACAATAATATATAACAAATAAACAGAAAAAATTACATATAAAATAAAGGATTGAGGGAGTTTTAGAACTGTTAATGTGGTTTTGTTAATTAATAATACCTTGAAATACCTCAATACAAAGATGGAATTTATCAGTGGAAATTACTCTAAATTTAAAGTATGTTATCAAGGGAATTAACT
The DNA here is from genome assembly GCF_036588685.1 of Mytilus trossulus. Lineage (NCBI taxonomy): Eukaryota > Metazoa > Mollusca > Bivalvia > Mytilida > Mytilidae > Mytilus > Mytilus trossulus. Next base: position 1,519,687 of record NC_086380.1, read on the forward strand.
CTTATTTAATGTATGTGGTATAGAGCATATTCTATTTCTTACTGATATGCCTATCTTCTGAGCTGTGAGCAGCCATACAAATCATTCAGTTCTTGGCATGCTCTTTGACTTATAACTTTGAATTTAAAGTCCTTTCATGCTACATTAACCCAAATACATGAAACCTTTTTCTGTCATTATGAAAATGATAATTTGAAATAAAAAAAAAGAAATCCATGTTAAAAAGAGAAAGTACTATTAAGCCTCTTTTTTGGTCCCTTTATTTCAAAATTGTTAAAAAATATTAAAAAATTTATCAACTAATAACAATCGAATCATTATTATATGGAGGTACACCTTCAAACTTTTTTGAATTAATGATATAGTGTAAAGTTGACAAACTAGTCTCATTTCAAGAATGTTTCATTAAAACTGGTTTTACTGTTTCCATGGTATTGTTTGTCTGTTGAAACAGTATCAGTACCTGGTTTGTATCAGGAAAAAAAATCTTATTTGACATATTTCATTTTTATCAAAGTAGAAAATCTGGATTTTTTTAAAGAAAACTTATGGTAAATTACAGAAAGGCACTTTGTATATAAATATAAACATTTTGGCAAAGATAAGGTCATCCTGAAAATACTAATATAAAAGTGACGCTTATTCTAAACTTGTTATAATTCTTCATTCATTTCCTTGATAGCCTATTAAGTAAATAAAATATTATCTATAAGGATGACCAATCATTATCTATATTTCAGACAAAGAAATAGGATAAAATAATCTCATTTAAATACATAGAATTCAGTATCAACCATTAAACATCACAACTTACAGGTATTTAAACATATCATTCTAGGATAAGACTGAAAGAAGAATAATAAACTAAAACACGATGAAAAGAAATCACTTAATTATAACTTTGATGAATCAGAAATAGTTATTCATCAGTTTTAATGCACCAAATGTATAAGTTTTCAATGTGCCATGAAAATTATTCAATCCATCTGTTTTGTTTTTAAAGCTGTATCATAAGAGTTTCCCAATCACCTAGCTGCCCTCCAGAGGAAATCGGAGATTCTTTAGTCGGAACAGGGAGTGGAAAACTAACAATATAAAAAGTCAGTTAAATATTTGACTGTTGTTTTATCCAGTCTTTGTGAAGTTGTGATACTTCAGATATTCCTTTATTCTACACGGTAATCGTAGGAAGTCGATTTTTGTTGATTTGACATGCTTCCTTACGACCATTCGGCTGAGATGTTGGAGACGAGCTACTTTTGGCGGAGTCTGATAAAATCTGATCGTTCCGTCTTTATCCCTGTGAAGAAAAAAATATATGGTTGAGAGACAATTCTATCAAAATAATTCTATCAAAAGTATTTAGGTATATGTGTGATATAATGTATGCTGTTTGATTCTTATCTTTTTAAACAAGCCACAGTCTTTTGTAGATGATAAAAGAGCTTGTGTTGTAGTATGTTTGTCAGAATGTCCAATCAAAATAAAGTATTTTATAATACAAGTTTTAAAGGGCTGAAGAAATAACAATATCAGTCTAAAGGTGCCTGCAGGGTTAACCTGGAACATTGACCAAAATTTCTTCAAGATTTTGACATTTTCGAAATAAATATAGAAAAATTAAGCTTAAAATGGCATTAATTTAGTTTTTGTCTTTTTGTCAATTCCATTACTTTTGACAATTGATGATCTGTCCACTAAAAATCACTTCCATCATCCATACAAAAGACTGTAATTTGTTTAAATAAGAGAAAGTGAAAATGAATAAGATTTAACAAAAAATTCAAGCTGTGGCAGTGTTACATTTAGGTTCAGTCTATGAGTTAAATTCTTTTTAGATAAATGACTTTGTCAAAACCTTTTTTCAAACCTACAGGTACAGTGCAAGTTTTTAAGACATTGTTTACTTTGTCAATTTCCTTATAGAATTTTATCAAAATTGAACAGAAGCTTAAAATATAATGGAATTTGATGAGACTGTCATCAAAGTCAGAGGGTTAGCGTTATAAAACCAGGTTTAATCCACCATTTTCTACATTTGAAAATGCCTGTGCCAAGTCAGGAATATGACAGTTCTTGTCCATTTGTTTTTGTGATGTTCTTTGTTATTTGATTTTGCCATGTGATTATGGACTTTCCGAATTAATTATCATCTGAGTTCAGTATTTTTGTGATTTTACTTTTTATCATGATTAAAAGATCGAATCTTCAGAAAACTTGAAAAAATTCTTTCGATTTTGCAATATTTTCCAAATAAATGGACTGAAGTTGGTGGGTGATTTTCTCACTGGGTTGAAGTCACATTGCTGTCTATTTGACACAATCCTTGATACCATTCTCAATTCTATTTTCATTTTATTTTTTGGGCAGTTAATATTAGGGGTGAAATTTGTGATTGAAGTTTATAAGATATCCTTCAATTTCTCAAATCATCAAGTGGCTCATTCTTTATTTTCATGTTGTGTTTTGTTGTTTGTCTTTTTTTTTTGTCTTTTTTTTTCTTGGCGTTGTCAGTTTATTTTCGAATTATTTGTTTGAATTTGAATATTACAATATATTTTACTTGTATGCTCAATAAATATTTCATTTTACATTTCAAACTTATAGTGGTAAGTTGTAAGAGTAAAATGACAGATTGCAAATTAAAATGTATGGTTGGAGTTAACTCCCTTTATAAATACAATATTGCTATTCATAATTGATATCAAATGATGACATAGATAAATCTAGCTGTATGTCTGGAGTTAGGGGTCATGCATAATTGTCAACCATTTTCCAAATTATACAAAACATATACTTTTTTAGACCCCCACCCTGCTTCAAAGTGTAAATCAACAATTTTGAGATTTTAAGATAAGAATCAATCATTCTTAATAAAAAGAAGATCCTGCCTATTCTATTTAAGTTTAATATAGAAATTTGCATTAAAAATAAACAGAAACATATTGACTATTTTAATTGATGCCATATCTGGGCGAAATTTAAAAAAAAAACGTACTCTAAAAATGTTAATGTTTTAACCCCCTTCCCCCAAGTGTACGCCTTGAACACTTTGGAAAATGGTTGATATTTATGGATGACCCCTTAACTCCCTTATAAATGTAAATACAATAATACAATGGACATCAAATGATGTTTACACCAACCTGAACCTTTGTGATGATGCTGAGAGAAAGGTTTACTTTCTTCCAGCTTTCTTAACTCTCCCACATTCTACTGGGTCTTTCTGCAGAACAAACAATTAGTATAACACATGACCTTTGACCTTAAGGTCTAAAGGAAGTGGAATAATTTAATTTTAAGAGGCAATTTATCATTTAAATGTGAACAAAATTACACAATATCTTAAGCTCATTGAAATATAATGGGGGTCTTTTATCTCTCACCTAATTAAGAATGACCACATCCCCCCTATTGAAGAGGGTAGTAATGCCCTTGACCGTCAGACGTCAAACAGTCATTTCGGGCTACCATTATCAACAAATTGGTTAAAAATTGACTGAGATTCATTAAAACAACCTTATTGGGATTCGTCAGAGGTCTTTAATAATTTTCGTTACTGTTATTCTAAAAAAAAATAATAATGTGATTCGCCAAGTTTGTTGATTTTTTTTTCTAAAAGAAAGTGTTCATTTAATTGTCATGCACCAAAAATTACTGTTTTTAATAACATCATTTGGCAAGAACTTTTTACCGTTATTAGTCATGAAAGTACCCCCATTACAACCCTCATTCAATGATACACATTCTTACAGAATGCTTTAATACTGATGATAGATGTGTAAATGATGGCTTTCATGGCTGTCAAAGGTTTTTTGATAATTTTACATTTTTTTTGATTATCTAAATAGAAGTTAAAAAATCAATAGTTCAATTCAAAATAATATATTCATATGTTTATTTCTTTATTCTTTGTAGAATTCAGTTTTTCAACAGCAAAAAAAAAAAATTATAAAAATTATATACATTGCTAGAGATGAGTACAAATAATGTGTGATGTGAATTTCATTTAATATGTGAAAGTTGATGTTGAATACAAAATGTTGACCAATTACATACCAGATATTTCAGCAGTTAAATTTTTGATTAAAAGACGAAAAAAGCTTTCCTGGTAAAATTTCATTATAGTTTCCTTGGCAATTTGTGATAATTTCATTGAAGCAATTTTAATGTTATTTCTAAAGATAAACTGAATTCTACAGAGAAATAGCATCTTCATATTCATTTCTTAACTGTTAAAAAAAATAATTAATTAAAAAATGTCTTCTGATTAAAATACAAATATATATAATTCCAAAACCAGTAAATATGAAAACTTTAACGTAAACCTACCCGACTGAGATTCGTTGACCTTTTGGTGAGAATGTGCAGTAAAGAGCATTTGCTTGCTCAACAACGTATGATGGGTCATTGTCATCTTCTTCTAAGTCCCAACATCTCACATACCTAAAATATTTAAACAAATAATCGTTATCAATTCTTTTATGTTCCAACATTGCATCTATCTAAATCACTTAGGTCTATTCTTCTAACTTAAAATAATTGGGTTTTTTCCAAGAAAATGAGACCACAAATTTCGCTATTAAAGAATTAAAATTCAAAGTCTGCTTTTACCAACAAATAGCAGTTCCTTAATTGCTTACACCCACTTCATTTGAACTTTTGATAGTTGGCATTCATACCTCATCTCTTTATTCTTATAATCATTATCATTTTTCACAGAGACAAAAATTCAGTTTTATAAGATTCGTTGGCCTTTATATTCTGTGTGTGTTTGAATGCCAATTATTCAAACTCTGCGTAAAACTTTCAGTTCTATATATTAAGAACAAATACCCATCTTTGTTTATAGTATTTAACGATGGACATTTCTTATTAAACTTATATCCAATGTCCCCTTTTGTCCAAATAATACAATATTGTTGATTCATTATTTTCGGTGGAACCAATTTTTGTCGATCAAGGAAAACTTGTATTTTCGTAGATTTGACAGTCTGCATATATTCATTCCTTTAAAAAATTTGTAATTCATTAAACATGTAAATTCATGGTTCCCCTGTACCTACAGATTTGGTATCCAATATTATTAATAATGAATCCACAGTATACAAATGTCTTACCCATCATCATTAATGGTAAGGACCATCTGACCGTGTGGATGAAATGAGATTCCTCGAATATAAAATTCATTCGCTCCAGCTGCAAATATTGGTCGGGGAGGAGGGTACATGTGGCTGTAATCAGAAATAGTCAAATAAAAACATTTTATAAAAAAATATACAGGAAAACTATGTAAGAAGTACCATAAAATCTGTTTTATCCATTTTATGAAAATAGTAGGGGGTCACCTGTTTCATCTTATTTTCAGTAGAAATCAAAAAGAATTTTCAAGTAGCTGCAAAAAGAGTCTTATTTTGAGATCTTGAGTCAATAATTTTTAATTTCTCAAAAATATTGTTGCTAGAGGATATGTTTTTACATTTATACATTGTATATTAAATGTATCAAACTATGGAATTTCAAAATAACTCATGAATTATTTTTTTTTATAAAGAACACCCACCAAAGTTCTTGAAGCGACTGTCCTGTATATACATCCCACAATATAACTCTGGTATCAAAAGATGCAGTAGCTAATAAGGCGCCATCTGGTGAGAAACAACATCCAATAACATCATGGTAATGTCCATGTAAATGAGACGGAGAAAAGTTATTCAACAAATCCCATAGTATCACCTGAAAAAGATGGCAAAATGAATTGACTGCTTTTTAAAATAAGTTATGATTGAATTCTAAATAAATTCAAAACAACAAGTAAAAATAGAGTTTACATGTTTAGACAAAAAGTAATCAAATATCAAAATATCCAAAATATTATATTTATCATTAATTGTTTAGTTCAACACCTTTTTAGATCATTTCTATTTTAAGTTGTTGAACTTTAGTTGTTAATGTCTGCTTTATTTGGTCTCTTGATGAGAGTTGTCTCATTGGCAATGATACCACATCTTCTTTTTTTACATCTCCAGGTAAATTCTAAACACAGAGGGAAATAACAAAAAATCAGGAAAAAAACAATATATTGTGTTGTCTGTTTTAAAACAACAAACGATATATTTTGTATCTGATTTAATTAATAATTCTGTGCAATTTTGAAATTTACGATCTGAAGTCCGGAGATCAGTTTCTGTTTTATGACAACATTATAAACCAAATGAGCTAAAAGGGGACATTGAACATTTATTATTTGTGCTAATAATTATGATTTATCTCCCCTGAAACTTATCTATTTTGACTGACATATAACTTACAGTTTTTCCACTGCCAACACTAGCAATCATATCACATTTGGGTGACCATTTCGTATCATACACCCATTTAGTATTGCCTCGCAGTGATTTATACATATTTCCATCGTCGTTAAGGTCCCAAAATTTAATAGTTCCATCTCTGGAGCCTGACAAAAGAATAAGGCTTCCATCTGGAGCAAAGTTTAAACTTTTAACGATGTCTTTATGGTCTTTTAACATAAGGAGAAGTTTGCCTGCAATGATAAAGATTACAGTTTACAGTACACACAAAGTTTAAAAATCACTCTTGCAAATGATGATAACGCCAATCATCCTTATAACACATCTTCAAATAGACCGTTCTTAAGCAAATTAAAACATGAGCTCTGCCCGATCAGTTGAAATAACATTGGTAATACACACAAGATACTTTGCATTCATTTATTTGTGTGGGTATCAATTTTCGTGGATTGCTGAAAACTTACATAGTCTCAATAAACCTATTGAAATTATGTTACCTGATAAACATTCGAATTTGTTGTTCACCTGTGCCCATGAACCCACTAAATCTGGTATCCAACGAATAATAATGAATCCACAGTAGCTTGAAATTCATAAAAATTGCAATAAACAGTACATACAGGGTTTTAAACCACAACTACATATTTGTACTAGTGATAATAACAATACATGTAGTAATAAACAGAACACACATATCTGTGAAACAGGTGCAATGGCTGTTGATTGAGCAATAACACTCATAATTTTTATGATTTTCAGAATACTGTGGATTGATTTAACTTCATTGGTACCAATTTTTGTTAATTCACTTTCGAGGATATCTAATTTTGTAGTTTTTCCAAAGTCTGTATACAAGACAATGGAAAATTTGTATTTCGTTGAACATTTAAATTGTTGGCACATCTGTAACCACAAAATCCACAAAAACTTTTGTAACCAACTAAAAATAATGACTCCACAGTACATAGAGAAATAGTAAATACTGCAATAAAAGAGGCTTCAAATGTGTAATTGTGGTCTGTTGAGTATAAACTACTGTGAATTCATTTATTTTTGTGGGTATGATTAAATCAATTTCTGTGGATTGTTGAAAACTTGCATATTCATGGATATTTGATTTCGTGGCTCTGCTGATCGTTGTATACACAGCCTCTTTAAAATATGTTGTTCCTTGAACATTTGAATTTGTGGTAAACCTGTACACACAATTCCAATAAAAATTGGTTTCCTACGAATAATAATGAATCCACAATATACAGTGAGGGTTTTATTCTTTGCCTTGTTTTGAAGGCATGGTTGGTTGGTTGCATAAAATTGCTTATATCCACATAATTTGAAATATTGTGGAAAGTTGTCTAATTGGCAATCATACCACATCTCCTTATTCTTATTGTGAGCTTAATTATAGTTCTCCTGTACTAATAAATATTGGAACACAGAAGCTTTTTCCGACAATATTTAACATTCACAATTGATTTACGGATAAAATATACAGGTTTCCTACATGTATATACACAAGTCTATTACCTGTATTACAGTCCCAAACTTTAATGTTACCATTCTGATGACCAGTGGCTAGTAGCAGACCCTCGTCTACTTTCAAATGTTTCCACGTCAAAGTATTATCTCCTTTTGTAGAACCAGATCCAAAGGCAACGGACCAAACAACTTCAACCCCATCTAAAATTCTAGTTGGTCTCTGTTCATTCTGTTGTTGTAAATTTCCATCTAAATGTAACGTTACATTCTCTGCGTCTTCATATAATAATATATCCTCATTTAACACTCTGTGTGTGGAAATAAAATAAAATTATATAAAATCAATCATCAAATTAAATGTTATAACAATATAGGAATACCTTTAAAGACGAAGGGAAGGATTATGGTCTCAATAACTTTGTTGAACCCTGGTCATAGAGCCAGTCCTGAAATAGCATCATTATAATCATTGATAATTGGTTGCTTACTGCCATACTTGACATTTTCTGTATTTTGAGATTATGAGTTGCAAGTAGTTCTTTGATAGATTTTGTCTAATTTATTGACTCATGACAATCTAGAGCTTTGTTTATTGTACATGCACCTAATTATATAAACATTGTTGACGTTTGTATTTTGATCTCTAAAGGTTTTTTGGTTGCTTACATCCGCAAAGAGATATTGACATAAAGGAAGTGCAAATTGAGTGTATCTTTTTGATTGCATTAAACTATTCTCATTTTCTTTCTAGATCTATATCTGGCCCTAAACAAAAATGTATACTGGTTCTGTGACAATGGACGTCATACAACTATTCATCAGAGAACAAAATCTTGGATGTAAACAACTAAAACTAGGTCATCATAGCTGATTTTTCATGTTTTCTTTGAACTACACATACCGGTACATGTATATAATATTAATCACTCACATTTTGTTTTCTCTGTTATCCCAGGGTACCAGTTCAACCTTTCCTCCACCACATGGCCAAGCAAAATAAGTATTATCTGGTGACCAGGCACAAGTCTTGGCACCTGACGGGGACCTGGTGGTTCTATGGGTTATAGGTAATGTAAGGGGATGTAACTGTACATCCGTCTGCTTGAGACGTTCTAAAAATAAAAATAAACATGATTAATTTGTCTGCCTCATGTCCTCTGTATTCTACTTGAAACAAGCATTATTTTTTTTAATGTGGAATAACTTTGAATTCTGGAAAATTGATAAGAAAAGTATGATGAAAACTAAATAGGGTTGCATGCGCACATGGCTCTTAGTTCATACTGAAATATCAGTGAAAGTAAAATTAACCTCTAAGCAGTGTATGCATGCTTAACTCTGTTTAAGGTTTAGTTTTCACCATTCATTCTTTTCTATCAATTTTCAGAATTCAAATTATTCCAGATTTTAAGAATTCCTTGTTTTGAGACGTTCCAAAATTTAAAAAAAACCATGAACATGTGATTCAAATGTACAAAAAAGCAGTTCTATAATATAAGTTAGTTTGTAGTTCACGCTGGACTATGAATAATCTTTTATTAAATTGACTTTGTTATACAAGTATATAAGGTCACACTGATCACACAACTGATAAGCCTAGGACAAGGACAATCACTTGTGGTCCAGTCATTAAACAAATAGAACTTTGACCTCAAATTATTTTCCATTTGAGTTTGGTGTTAACATTCAGGTAAGTCAAATAATATATGTATCCATTGCTCTGTAAACAATGGTAAATGTCTGTGTATTAAACATGTGTATAACACTAAAATTGGTACATACAAAAGAGAAACTGGTACTCTTTCCTAATATTACACCCCAAAAACTTAAACCCTCTAAAACCAAAAACCATGATAACCAGAGTTTTTGAAAAGTGGCAGTCCTCAGGATTTTGCATAGGACTGACACAATTTTAGTATTTTCAATAGAATTAATAGTGAGGACCAGCAGATTTTCTCCAAGAACCATCAAGGAAAAAAAGATTCCGCGAAATTCTGAATAACCACTCTAAAATTCTAATCCCTCACATGCACACCAATATCTCCATTCCTCCTCCCCACGTACACACCAAAATCTGAAAGCCTCCACCTCAATTACACATTAAAATCTTATACCCTCCTCCCCACATACAACCCAAAAACTTAAACCCTGTCCTCCTTGTATACCCATTTTAAAACCTTAAACCCTCCACCTCACTTCATGTACTTGCACATCAAAAACTTAAACCCTCCAACTCACTTGCACATCAAAAACTTAAACCCTCCAACTCACTTGCATATCGAAAACTTAAACCCTCCAACTCACTTGCACATCAAAAACTTAAACCCTCCACCTCAACTGCCAATTAAAATCTTATACCCTCCTCCCAAAATACAACCCAAAAACTTAAATCCTGTCCTCCTTATACCCATTTTAAAACCTTAAACCCTCCACCTCACTTCATGCACTTGCACATCAAAAACTAAAACCCTCCAACTCACTTGCACATCAAAAACTTAAACCCTCCAACTCACTTGCACATCAAAATCTTAAACCCTCTTCCCAACATACAACCCAAACATGCCAAAAACTTAAACTCTGTCCTCCTTATACCCATTTGAAAACCTAAAACCCTCCACCTCATTTGCACATCAAAATCATATACTCTCCTCCCTACATACACCACAAATACTATCCCTACTGTTTCCCTAAGTTATGGCTGTTTTAGATAATTTTAACATTTTTAATATATATATGCACATGTATGCATGGTGTAATATATGTTAACTGCAAAGCATAGGGGCAATAACACTGTAAACTTTCTGATGCAATATCAGACACAATGCAGTTATATAATCAAATAACATGTACACAGTACATGTATAAGTACAAGATTTAAATAAACAAAACAAAATACACACAAACACATACATACACAAACATAAGATACTCAATAAAGTATTTACCTCCTGTATCTCCTTTAAGAAAACTTGTCCTGGTCATTTTTTAAATTTCTCAACAAATGTACTCTTTACATGTAACTTTTTATAAACAATAACAACCTAATTCAGATAAAACACATATGACCTTGACACTGATCAGACAGAACCCACATGACATCGTTTGACTTTTATAAGTACTAAGATAATACCAGTTTTATCAATGAAGTAGGTATTATTTTTATTAATGAACAATCCTTTACGGTTTTCTTGTTAGTAAACATACATACAGTTTTGACAGTTGTCCATCCCATGGCCATAACAATAAAATTAGATTTATATTTTTGGATATAAAAAAAGATGTGGTATGATTGCCATTGAGACAACTCTCCACAAGAGACCAAAATGACACAGAAATTTACAAGTATAATACACTGTACTGCCTTCAACAATAAGCAAAGCATACCACATTATGAGTCAGCTATAAAAGGCACTGATATGACAATTCAAACAAGAAAACTAACAATGTTTCTAAGAAGTTTGATGGTAGTGATTGAATGTCTGTAGAAATAGACACTACATGTAGGTATAGTAGATTTGCCAGCACGAAGATCAAGAAAATGATGTATACAATTCTGCATAATTATTCTAAAAGTCTAAAAATATATCTAGATATAGGAAGATGTGGTATGAGTACCAATGAGACAACTCTCCATCCAAGTAACAATTTATAATAGTAAACAATTATAGGTCAAGGTACAGCCTTCAACACAGAGCTTTGGCTAACAACCAACAGCAACTATAAAAGGGTCCTAATATATATTTAAAGAACACGTCAAATATCATATTTATTTTCCTTATGATAACTGATTATGAAAATATATCTTACTTCATCCCTCCCTGTCTATGAATGTTGGCCAACTGACAATTCGATTACTCCAGGTCTTTACACTGAGTAAGTTTGAAAATAGTAGGTAGACTGATATCTTAGTTTTATTTGACAATCATAGGTAAAGTTACTGATACATGTACATATAAGTTAGTTTGACAATACTATGTAAACTTACTAATATCATCAGAATCTATACACTGGAACCCAGAAGGTCTTGAAGAGGTGGTTCTCATTTATTAAGTTCTACTGTTTTATCCAATGATCTGAAATCATACAATGTTCAAATTTGTAAAAAAGTACTTCTAAGATGTACTGTACATATTAAATGTCATGAAAAAAATGCTTCTTACATTGAATGTACATGATGTATATATTACTTAGGCCATGGGAAAATAATTGATGGTTTCCCCTAACCCGACCGGGTCATTCTTTAACCATGTTAACCGCCGGGTCATTAAATTTTTCTGTGAAATATTGGTCTTTGAAACTTGGAGTTTTTGCTGAAGACAGTTACAAAAGGCGCAAATATTTTAAAGCTTTGAATGGCATGAATAGTCAAAATATATAATGTATACATACAAGTTGGGAATACTACATGTATCTTTATTCTGTCCCTATCATGAACATGATGAATGATGATTATTAAACTGTTGCTATTTTAAATCATATATATATATAATAATTAACTGTCATCATGGTCATGACTGTATATATATTACCACTCTCAAAATAAACAAAAGATACACATAGTATCCTGTTTCAAGATATATTTATATGTACATATTATTTATAATTATCATATATTTAGTAGTTGTTTGTGTAACACAATCAATGGGAATCTGCTGTTATAAAAATTATGAGCTACAAAAAGTAACCTGAGAAAAATTGTTAGACATGTCAAACATTTTTTGTCAAAACTTGAAAATTTTAGGGAATGTAAAAAAACCTTACATGCACTTATACCATGTATACAAGTAATTTTCAATAAAAATTAAGAGAAGATTAATCATTGTTAATCAAACATAATGTAAACAAAACAAAATTTACTAATTTATTTACGTCACATGTACTTAACATATATATTGTAATTTACTTTTATTATAGCTTGCTATTCAGCATGAGCCAAGGCACTGTGTTGAAGGTCATACTTAGACCTATAATGGTTTACTTATTACAAATTGTGACTTGAATGGAGAGTTGTCTCATTGGCATTCTTGCCACTATCTTCTTATATCTACATTTATTTGCAACTGTGACTGATATCCAGAGGCGGACTTGCCTCCTCTTTTTTTACTGTGAAAAAATTATTTGATTATATAGGGAATCACTGGAGCATGACTGAATCAGTCCCACTCTCATCTGCTCTTAGGTAGTACTAGTCAGTGGTCCCCACATACATGTATGAAAATGTCTGGTTTCACCACTTTTAAAGGGTTCCAACTGAATGTCCCCATTCAAATGCATTGATCATCCAAAAAAGCAATCCGGATTCCCGCTCCCCACCCCATCCCACCTTGTATCTGCCACTACACATTTATTGGTATGTGTTAATCAAAATAATTACCCTTCGATGTCTAGCCTAAGTTTAATATTATACTACTAAAAAAAGAGTAAAGATTTTTCAAAGATAATTGAACAAATAGTGTCGAGTATTGAACATGTTGAACAAAATAGAAAGTACATAATTATATATTTTTTGGAAAACTGGAAATAGAATTAAAATTATAAAACACTTAAAAACATATATAAAGTAGTGTTCAAAGATTTAATTAATTGAAATGTCAGATTTCGTTTTTATCAAGTTCTGTTTACATGTGCAATGATGTGTGAATAATAAAAATATTATGTAGGTCATCACCTCAGTGTCCTGAGAACTGTTGCCGGTTAAAGTTTGTGTTTATTTTTAAAAGATTTTAGAAATTTCATGGAACCAAGAATATGTATGTATTTTGAATGTCAAGGCTGTTATTCTCCTGATATTACAATTTCCGTCTGAAAATTCCCAGATTCTGACAAAATATATTTTCATTTTAAATGTAAATAATTGAAATGAAAGACTTGTGACTTGAAAGTTTAATATCACATTATGACATTACTTGCAATTCGTTTGTTGTTTAGTGTCTACAGATTTTTAACTATGTTTTATCGACATAAATAAACAAACACATCTAACATGATAACCTGATATCTTACCAGCAATGTTTTTCTGTTTGTAGGTAAATGACCGAATTTTTGATTGATACTAAAGTGTTGATTTACTCATTGACACGTGACTAACTTATTGTGCGCTTCAAATAGGTGATTTTTAATGGTTAACAATCACCGATTTCAGCCGGAAAATTAGCGGTGGTTACCTGAGCGTTTTTTTTATCAGTTAGACGCTTGTAACTAATGTAAATGTATGGCGGTCTCTAACGTTCTGACGTAAAACAAGATGCCAACAAGATGTTGTGTCCCAGGATGTTCTGTGAGTGGTGGTCACAAATTCCCTTCAAATCCTGAGCTGTGTCTAAAGTGGAGGGTTGCCCTAAAAAGATCTGACCCCACCAAAGGTCTATGGAAACCGGGAAAGCACGACATTGTTTGTCATCAACATTTTACAGTAAATGATTACAAGGAGACATTATTAGGTAAATTTTGTATGATCTACAGGTAGTTTATTTGCATTCTATTACTCTTAAAATTATCGGCATGCATTATAATGTCAGTAGTTGGATTTTTAGTGACCAGAAAGTGTTTTAGGGGGTGGAAGGTATACAATTTTTTTTTTTTTTTTTTTTTGTAAAACTAGCAGCATAAATGTATTGATGTATTAAAATAGCTTTGTATTGATATCAAAAGTTACATCAACTGTCCAAGCCTGTGTTTTACCTTTTCTATCACTATAATGTGTAATTTTTTTTATGAATAGTATTTCTTAACACCTGTAAATTAATGTTCAAAGATCATGTATTTGGGCACAATCATTATCACAGCTGACTGACATATTGTTTCTGAATAAAAATATTGTTTTAGCATGAATTTTTGTGTTTTAAAGTTCGTGTTGCTTTGTGGTTTTGTTTTCCTTTTTTAGGAAGACTGTGCAAGTAAAGAGAATGTGAGTACAGCATTATTTAATGATAGAATAATATCCTTATCTTTTTAATAATAATATGATCATACATGTACTGTAACAATCAATGGAAAATTGGGATTAAAATAATTTCAGATAAATAAAAAATAAATTAACTGTCAACTCCATAAATTGATGTTAATGAGACTTGAGAGTTACAAATGTATGTAAAAAATGTAAGTGGCTCATAATTTAAAATGAGCTGTTTGTTATCAATGAGTTGTTTTATTACATGAAAGTATCCACTTCAGGTTTCATAAGGCACAAATTGAAATGATTTAAACCTAAGAAATTGCCAACCAACTCTACATTGAATACATAAATTATAAAAATAAGCAATTATGCATGATAGTCAAATTACAGCTTCAGCTTTGAGCCTTGACTCACACAACAAAGTTACTTAATTTGTAAATACATGTACCACCAATTATAGGTCACACCTGCAACATGGAGACTTGGTTTTTGCCATAGATAAACTTACTCAATGTCAGAGTGTGATTGGATGTGGAACAAAGATTTCTTGTTTAACCCAATTAAATAAAATCTTAATAAGTCTTATTATTTATAAATGTATGTAAAGTAATACATGTATAGTGCTATCCCCACTGCAATATAAACAAAAATAATGCAGAATACATGTACAATGTACATGTAGATGGTAGTTATATTGCCAAAATAAAAAAAAAATGGTTTCCAAGCACATGTGTGCAATATTTTTAAAATCAGTTTCATGCTTTGTTTCCAGGTGATCGAAGTAGACTAAAGGTAGATGCAGTACCATCAGTGTTTAGCTTTCGTCCCAAAATAAATATTGTAAGCCCTAGAGCTTTAAGAATGCAATCTAGAAAAGCCATGAGTGTGGACACAGCTCTTAACCAAGGAGTACAACAAGAGGTTGAAATTGAGTCAACATCAAATAGTACTGATATTTCCTTACCTTCAGAGCCTGACGTACATGTACCCAAGGACATGCAGATCCAATGCGAGTTACTTGGTCGGTATTCGATTGAGAGGTTTATGGACAATCCAAAGGCAGTTTCATTTTATACAGGTTTTAAATCTTATGAACATTTTATGTTCTTATTCCATGCACTAGGTCCTGCTGCATATGAGCTCAAATATAAATGTTCAACCCTTCATCCATCGGATCAGCTTTTTATAACATTGATTAAACTTAGATGTGCCAAAGAAGATGTAGAGTTATCCTTGCTATTTGATTTATCTGTTTCAACCATTGCTAGGATTTTTAATACCTGGATTAACTTCCTTTATTTTCAATTGAATGAATTAAATATTTGGCCATCAAGAGACATTGTTGATAAGCATATGCCAGTAGATTTTCATAGAAAATTTCCAAGGACGAGAGTTATTCTTGATGCTACCGAGATTCCTATCCAGAAATCTCAAGACGTTAACATTCAGAGTGTGACTTGGTCATCCTACAAGCACAAAAATACTGTGAAAACTATGGTCGGGTGTACCCCAAGAGGTGCTATATCCTATATTTCAGACTGCTATGGGGGATCTACCAGTGACAGGCAGATTATTGAAGACTCAAGTCTTTTAGATAATACCAGGTTTGAATCTGGGGATAGTATAATGGCGGATCGAGGCATAATGGTTCAAGACCTCTTTGCAAACAACGATGTGTATGTTAATACGCCTACAATGCTGAAAGGAAAATCACAACTAGAGCCAGAAGAAATTGTGAGGGATAGACGTGTTGCATCCAAGCGTATCCATATAGAACGTGTTATAGGATTAGCCAAACGTTTTAAAATTCTTAAGTCCGAACTTCCAAACACCAAACTGTCATTAAGTAACAGAATTGTATTTGTTTGTTTTGCATTGACAAATTTCAAAAATGCAATTGTTGATAAATTTGCCTAGATTTTCAAAGGGTCCCATTTTTATATTTATATTGTAATTTAACCAAAGATAGTAAAATTGGCCTTATTTTCATAGTTCTAAAGTATACTCCTGAGATGTATCCACTAATTACAAAAAATGTAATTATACTTTTTAACTAATTTTGGCGTGTGATAAATACATGTATGACATTTTCGGTACCTAATGCTCTTATTTCTTTGAGTATGTTTAATTATTTTTTTATCAAGTTCAGCATTATTGGAGGAAAAGAGGGGGGATGTCATGAATTGAGAATTATCCATAAAAAGAGGGGGGGGGCTTCAATTGATTATAAATCAGAAGGGAGATAACAAATTAAACAATATAAAGTCTCAATAATTTTATTAATTTTTTTATAGTATTGAGGCAATATATGGCCTAAAGTGTTTGGAGTAAAACAATTCCATCTTTGGCAGCAGACAACCAACACAGTAGTCATGATTAATTCCAATTTTCTCAACAAAGAGGTCTTTGAATGTGTACACAATAAAATAACAATGTTCTCTATTTGATAAAAATAGTTGACCCTGAATTTGGTCATAATAGTTTGATGATTTTTTTAATGTTATATTGTTATCTTTGTCATATTCCAAGAAAGAAAAATTAACACCTGGAACAATGCTCTCATCTCGTCCTGTATATGGACACTTCACCTCCACAACACAATCATCTCCAATTAAAGCGTCAGGGGAAGCTCCAAGAAATGGTTTGTCAGCAGATATAAACAGTCCACATGGTTGACATTTCATTTGAAACTTTTTTTCAAACTGTGTTATTGCCTTCTGCTCATACATTTTACCATGCAATACAGACTTCACCTTTAAGAACTTTTGGGAACACAATGATTCACATAATTTTTGTATATTTCTCCTTGTGGTAATTTTTGAAATTTCTCCAAATCTAGATGCTGTAATCCTCCACTGTCTTAAATAAAACCATTTCTTATTGCTGGATTGTCCTCTTGACTCCTTTTCAGCCAATTTTGCCTGCTGTTCTGTAACCTAAAATAGTAGTGAAATCAGTATAAAATCTTGACGTTAAGAAATTTCCAACCTGTAAATGAAGAAAGCAGTTTTTTTTAATTTTTATATAGTTAAAAGATCTTAAAAGATTTCTAATATAGTTTATAAGATATATCTCATATAGTTTATAAGATATATCTCATATAGTTCATAAGATATCTCATAAAAATAATATATGAGATATATCTTATAAACTATATTAAGATATTATAAACTACATAAGATATCCTATAAACTATGTAATATATCTTTAATATACACTATATAAGATATATTAGACATTATATAAGATATCTTATAAACTATGTATATGATATCTCATATAGTTTATAAGATATATATATATATATATATATATATAAAAGACATGTAAGATAAGATTTATAAGATAACATAATTGATTATTTTTTATATATAAAGATAATTTATATAGTTTATAGGATATTTCATGAATTCAAGCAATCCTTTTTATTTTATTCAGAAATAGAAACATTTATCCAATCATAAGATGTTTTTTTTATTGAAATACAAGTATTTTGGACCTAGGTACTGAATACACAGTCAAACATGTTTATAAAAGTGTGGAAACTATTCTGTTTTGAAAATTAAGTGAATAAAAACTGAATTATTTAGAGTACAACAATGATCAGTAAATTTTATGGTTAGTGGTACCCTATATGCTATATGAAAGCTGAATATTTCTTATTTAGTGCTTATGAATTGTTAAACTTTAGCGTAAAAATATTTAAGGGTTTTTATAGATTAATATTTATTGTACATGACCAGATATTTTGGAGTTTCCTTGTATTGGCAATGATTTACATATAAATTGATGAATCTTTCATCTTACCAGTAAAGCTCTATCGACCCAATATTCAGCAAATGGTAATGGCAGGTAGGCATGATCAAGCTGGGCAGTCTGAAATACAAATTCAAAACTATATTAAAGAAGCCATGTGCATATAAAATCAAACTACAATGCACATGATTTGAATTATTTTTTAAACATGGAGTTATCTACCTTTGACTAACAAAATTTATATCGATATACTACATACATTGTATTACAGTCAATTTGACAATATGAAAACTCAAGGCTACTTGCTTTCTTTACTTGATATATAGTTTTTTGGATTATTTAATACCAGTTACTTGAATTTACAAGAACAGTGTCATGTTTAAAAATAGAAAGGCAAGGTAAATTTTCCAAAAATCAAGAACATGCAAACTTTTTGTCTTTATTATGTGTATGATTCAAATAGGTTTATTAATATATATGACTATGTGAGTGTATAAGTTGTTAATGTTGTTTATTGTTAATTTTATTCTTTGTATTACCTTAAATTTGTTAATTCTATTTAAAATTAAAATATTTTTCAAGTTTTTCTTGTTAACCATCAACTTCCATTGTACCTGTATATCAGCTGCAGGAAAAATATATCTCAGTGTAAGGTCTTGAGAAGATTGAGAGCAGAAGTTAATCATGGTGTTTCTGACATGGTCTGTAAACCCTTCCATATTTCTGTATTTCTGTGGTCTTGGGTCTTCTAATATTTCAGTTGGTTTTCTTTTAGCCAATTTTTCAATTTTCACTGGAGCACCTAAAATATTAAATAATTAAAAATGAACGAAAACAAGAGACAAAAACTCTAGTCAGAGGCATGGCGGAGATATTTTTTCTGAACCTTGACATGTTTCCATATATATGTTTAACTTTTTAGAACAATAATGACGTAAAACTTCTTGTACTGTTGATTTACGGTGGGACATAAGATATAAAGAAATGAAACTTGTTTATTCTCTCAATTCTTTGGTTATATAAATGGCTTTTACAGACAGTCAGTTAAAAGAAGTTACCATTGTAATATGTCTTTGGTTGTTGAAAAGTTTGTAGACCTTCTGTACATGACTTCTGTATTGAAATTTCTCCAGTATTAGAAAAAACATCAGCCATTAACAGCACTGCAGCTACATGCTTGCAGGTGGCGTTGGGACCCTTTCCTGCTGGACATTCACACTTAGAATTAACTGGGCTGCCAGATTTGTCAAGTTTGATGTGATAGTTGTAAGTTACCTGCAAATAAAAAAAATAAGTGAAGCTTAATTTTAAAAACAAATCAGATGATTTTATTTGAGCATATATTGGTTTGGCAGAGCATTCACTCAATAAAAGTAAACTGAAAGAGATACAATAATGGTTATTGAAAAAGTATTACAGAGTATAATCATGAAAATTGGAAAACATGAAGCAGAAATCAATAACACTTATTTCATCTTAGACATGGTTTGAGTTAAGCCTTTTTCATCTGATTTTTATGGTTCGTTCTTATGTTGTACTGTTATACCACTGTTTCAGGTTAGGGGAGGGATGGGATCCTGCCAAAATTTTTAACCTAACCACATTTTTTATGTATATGCCTGACCCAAGTCTGTAATTCAGTGGTTGTCGTTTGTTTTTCAATCATTTTTTTATATAAACAAGGCTGACAGTTTTCTCATTTGAATTGTTTTACATTGTCTTATGGGATACTTTAATTACTTTTATAGCTGACTATGCAGTATGGGCTTTGCTCATTGTTGAAGGATGTACGGTGACCTATAGTTGTTGATGTCTGTGTAATTTTGGTCTTTTGTGGATAGTTGTCTCATTGGAAATCATACCACATCTTCTTTTTTTTGTATTATTTTCTCAAATAGAATATTCCACATTTAAGTTATAACACACGTTATATAAATGTTATAAGGATGGGACAAAACTGTTAATGATGCAAACCTGTTTTTTCATGGCTGCCCCAACAATACCACTTAGGAAAATACCATCAACAAGGATAAGTACAGAACAAGCTAAGATTTTTTTCGCTTGTAGCAAATCTCTGCCTTTCTCCAATGCCTTTATGTCGCCATTCACCTGCTTATCACCTGTAAAAATAACAACATATATAAATAATATATAAATGATTTTAGGATTTTTAAATGAACATTTACTGGTGACAATTACAGAATTGTTTTAATATGGACGCCACTTTATTTTCAAAATGGTATTTTATATAGTTCGACTAAATCAAAATCTATCATTATGTACCTTGTTTAAACACTTTTAATTTATTTACATTATGAGACATGATTGGCAAATGCAATATGTTTGTTTGGTAACTTTCACTTTAAAATACTTTACCACCATGGAGATACTAACCTGCTAATCTAAATAAAAAATAGCCATCAATTTGCTCTCTGGTTACTTTAGAAAATACCAATCTGTGATCTGCTATAAGCTGCTTATATCCATGTTTTGGCCATTCTATGTCTGTAGCTTCTGGAATTTCTATGAGGGGTGGTTTGAAGTTGTGATTTCTGTCATATGCAACCAGTCTATAAGCATAATTATTAGTGTGTGAATTCAAAATTAAAACAATTTATTTCTATGTAATAATTAGGACATTTAAAATTTTTTTTTTTTATTTGGTTAAACTTTTGTTGCGAAGAATTTTAAAATATTTTATTATATTGATACTGTATCATACAGTATAAAAACAAGGATTTTTTTGCATGTTATTGTTTTGTTTATAAGTTTCACAGGCCCTTGATTCTTTCACTTTCTATCCATGTTATTTAATAATATAAGAACATGGAAAGTAGACCTTCCAACTGATAGAAATAAGTGCATGTGATAAGATTGTTCTATATTTCAACTTAATCAAATTGTTAAAAAAAGTACCCCTTTTAAGACCAAAAAAAAAGAAAAACGATTGACAAAATATCAATTCCAATTAAACAAAATTATACTTCAGACATTTCCGCTTCTTTTGGTGCCAAGTTCATCAAAATCTAACATGGAATACCAAAAAAATATACTTTATATGAAATGTATACAACAACTAAAAATTGACTATTACGTTTGTAAGTTATGACGTTTTTTCCACATACTCACTGTACTGTGGCAGACTTTAAAGTCGTTAGTATCCCATAAAATATTGTGCAATTGACATGATTTAAGTCATCATATACCTATCAATCAGATCTGCCTTTCTGCCTGTGATTACTGCACCCTTAATACTCAGTTCTGCCTTCAATTTCGGGACGGTCCACAGAGGGTATTTTGCCGCCGCCATAGTTTACATTAGATACAAGCGTCTCATTGAAAATAAAACGCACGCGTAACCACCGCTAACGTTTATGCGGATCCGACTTGTAAAATTACGTGATTGTTAACCAATTTTGGTTAACAATCACCGATTTCAGCCGGAAAATTAGCGGTGGTTACCTGAGCGTTTTTTTTATCAGTTAGACGCTTGTAACTAATGTAAATGTATGGCGGTCTCTAACGTTCTGACGTAAAACAAGATGCCAACAAGATGTTGTGTCCCAGGATGTTCTGTGAGTGGTGGTCACAAATTCCCTTCAAATCCTGAGCTGTGTCTAAAGTGGAGGGTTGCCCTAAAAAGATCTGACCCCACCAAAGGTCTATGGAAACCGGGAAAGCACGACATTGTTTGTCATCAACATTTTACAGTAAATGATTACAAGGAGACATTATTAGGTAAATTTTGTATGATCTACAGGTAGTTTATTTGCATTCTATTACTCTTAAAATTATCGGCATGCATTATAATGTCAGTAGTTGGATTTTTAGTGACCAGAAAGTGTTTTAGGGGGTGGAAGGTATACAAATTTTTTTTTTTTTTTTTTTTGTAAAACTAGCAGCATAAATGTATTGATGTATTAAAATAGCTTTGTATTGATATCAAAAGTTACATCAACTGTCCAAGCCTGTGTTTTACCTTTTCTATCACTATAATGTGTAATTTTTTTTATGAATAGTATTTCTTAACACCTGTAAATTAATGTTCAAAGATCATGTATTTGGGCACAATCATTATCACAGCTGACTGACATATTGTTTCTGAATAAAAATATTGTTTTAGCATGAATTTTTGTGTTTTAAAGTTCGTGTTGCTTTGTGGTTTTGTTTTCCTTTTTTAGGAAGACTGTGCAAGTAAAGAGAATGTGAGTACAGCATTATTTAATGATAGAATAATATCCTTATCTTTTTAATAATAATATGATCATACATGTACTGTAACAATCAATGGAAAATTGGGATTAAAATAATTTCAGATAAATAAAAAATAAATTAACTGTCAACTCCATAAATTGATGTTAATGAGACTTGAGAGTTACAAATGTATGTAAAAAATGTAAGTGGCTCATAATTTAAAATGAGCTGTTTGTTATCAATGAGTTGTTTTATTACATGAAAGTATCCACTTCAGGTTTCATAAGGCACAAATTGAAATGATTTAAACCTAAGAAATTGCCAACCAACTCTACATTGAATACATAAATTATAAAAATAAGCAATTATGCATGATAGTCAAATTACAGCTTCAGCTTTGAGCCTTGACTCACACAACAAAGTTACTTAATTTGTAAATACATGTACCACCAATTATAGGTCACACCTGCAACATGGAGACTTGGTTTTTGCCATAGATAAACTTACTCAATGTCAGAGTGTGATTGGATGTGGAACAAAGATTTCTTGTTTAACCCAATTAAATAAAATCTTAATAAGTCTTATTATTTATAAATGTATGTAAAGTAATACATGTATAGTGCTATCCCCACTGCAATATAAACAAAAATAATGCAGAATACATGTACAATGTACATGTAGATGGTAGTTATATTGCCAAAATAAAAAAAAAATGGTTTCCAAGCACATGTGTGCAATATTTTTAAAATCAGTTTCATGCTTTGTTTCCAGGTGATCGAAGTAGACTAAAGGTAGATGCAGTACCATCAGTGTTTAGCTTTCGTCCCAAAATAAATATTGTAAGCCCTAGAGCTTTAAGAATGCAATCTAGAAAAGCCATGAGTGTGGACACAGCTCTTAACCAAGGAGTACAACAAGAGGTTGAAATTGAGTCAACATCAAATAGTACTGATATTTCCTTACCTTCAGAGCCTGACGTACATGTACCCAAGGACATGCAGATCCAATGCGAGTTACTTGGTCGGTATTCGATTGAGAGGTTTATGGACAATCCAAAGGCAGTTTCATTTTATACAGGTTTTAAATCTTATGAACATTTTATGTTCTTATTCCATGCACTAGGTCCTGCTGCATATGAGCTCAAATATAAATGTTCAACCCTTCATCCATCGGATCAGCTTTTTATAACATTGATTAAACTTAGATGTGCCAAAGAAGATGTAGAGTTATCCTTGCTATTTGATTTATCTGTTTCAACCATTGCTAGGATTTTTAATACCTGGATTAACTTCCTTTATTTTCAATTGAATGAATTAAATATTTGGCCATCAAGAGACATTGTTGATAAGCATATGCCAGTAGATTTTCATAGAAAATTTCCAAGGACGAGAGTTATTCTTGATGCTACCGAGATTCCTATCCAGAAATCTCAAGACGTTAACATTCAGAGTGTGACTTGGTCATCCTACAAGCACAAAAATACTGTGAAAACTATGGTCGGGTGTACCCCAAGAGGTGCTATATCCTATATTTCAGACTGCTATGGGGGATCTACCAGTGACAGGCAGATTATTGAAGACTCAAGTCTTTTAGATAATACCAGGTTTGAATCTGGGGATAGTATAATGGCGGATCGAGGCATAATGGTTCAAGACCTCTTTGCAAACAACGATGTGTATGTTAATACGCCTACAATGCTGAAAGGAAAATCACAACTAGAGCCAGAAGAAATTGTGAGGGATAGACGTGTTGCATCCAAGCGTATCCATATAGAACGTGTTATAGGATTAGCCAAACGTTTTAAAATTCTTAAGTCCGAACTTCCAAACACCAAACTGTCATTAAGTAACAGAATTGTATTTGTTTGTTTTGCATTGACAAATTTCAAAAATGCAATTGTTGATAAATTTGCCTAGATTTTCAAAGGGTCCCATTTTTATATTTATATTGTAATTTAACCAAAGATAGTAAAATTGGCCTTATTTTCATAGTTCTAAAGTATACTCCTGAGATGTATCCACTAATTACAAAAAATGTAATTATACTTTTTAACTAATTTTGGCGTGTGATAAATACATGTATGACATTTTCGGTACCTAATGCTCTTATTTCTTTGAGTATGTTTAATTATTTTTTTATCAAGTTCAGCATTATTGGAGGAAAAGAGGGGGGATGTCATGAATTGAGAATTATCCATAAAAAGAGGGGGGGGGCTTCAATTGATTATAAATCAGAAGGGAGATAACAAATTAAACAATATAAAGTCTCAATAATTTTATTAATTTTTTTATAGTATTGAGGCAATATATGGCCTAAAGTGTTTGGAGTAAAACAATTCCATCTTTGGCAGCAGACAACCAACACAGTAGTCATGATTAATTCCAATTTTCTCAACAAAGAGGTCTTTGAATGTGTACACAATAAAATAACAATGTTCTCTATTTGATAAAAATAGTTGACCCTGAATTTGGTCATAATAGTTTGATGATTTTTTTAATGTTATATTGTTATCTTTGTCATATTCCAAGAAAGAAAAATTAACACCTGGAACAATGCTCTCATCTCGTCCTGTATATGGACACTTCACCTCCACAACACAATCATCTCCAATTAAAGCGTCAGGGGAAGCTCCAAGAAATGGTTTGTCAGCAGATATAAACAGTCCACATGGTTGACATTTCATTTGAAACTTTTTTTCAAACTGTGTTATTGCCTTCTGCTCATACATTTTACCATGCAATACAGACTTCACCTTTAAGAACTTTTGGGAACACAATGATTCACATAATTTTTGTATATTTCTCCTTGTGGTAATTTTTGAAATTTCTCCAAATCTAGATGCTGTAATCCTCCACTGTCTTAAATAAAACCATTTCTTATTGCTGGATTGTCCTCTTGACTCCTTTTCAGCCAATTTTGCCTGCTGTTCTGTAACCTAAAATAGTAGTGAAATCAGTATAAAATCTTGACGTTAAGAAATTTCCAACCTGTAAATGAAGAAAGCAGTTTTTTTTAATTTTTATATAGTTAAAAGATCTTAAAAGATTTCTAATATAGTTTATAAGATATATCTCATATAGTTTATAAGATATATCTCATATAGTTCATAAGATATCTCATAAAAATAATATATGAGATATATCTTATAAACTATATTAAGATATTATAAACTACATAAGATATCCTATAAACTATGTAATATATCTTTAATATACACTATATAAGATATATTAGACATTATATAAGATATCTTATAAACTATGTATATGATATCTCATATAGTTTATAAGATATATATATATATATATATATATATAAAAGACATGTAAGATAAGATTTATAAGATAACATAATTGATTATTTTTTATATATAAAGATAATTTATATAGTTTATAGGATATTTCATGAATTCAAGCAATCCTTTTTATTTTATTCAGAAATAGAAACATTTATCCAATCATAAGATGTTTTTTTTATTGAAATACAAGTATTTTGGACCTAGGTACTGAATACACAGTCAAACATGTTTATAAAAGTGTGGAAACTATTCTGTTTTGAAAATTAAGTGAATAAAAACTGAATTATTTAGAGTACAACAATGATCAGTAAATTTTATGGTTAGTGGTACCCTATATGCTATATGAAAGCTGAATATTTCTTATTTAGTGCTTATGAATTGTTAAACTTTAGCGTAAAAATATTTAAGGGTTTTTATAGATTAATATTTATTGTACATGACCAGATATTTTGGAGTTTCCTTGTATTGGCAATGATTTACATATAAATTGATGAATCTTTCATCTTACCAGTAAAGCTCTATCGACCCAATATTCAGCAAATGGTAATGGCAGGTAGGCATGATCAAGCTGGGCAGTCTGAAATACAAATTCAAAACTATATTAAAGAAGCCATGTGCATATAAAATCAAACTACAATGCACATGATTTGAATTATTTTTTAAACATGGAGTTATCTACCTTTGACTAACAAAATTTATATCGATATACTACATACATTGTATTACAGTCAATTTGACAATATGAAAACTCAAGGCTACTTGCTTTCTTTACTTGATATATAGTTTTTTGGATTATTTAATACCAGTTACTTGAATTTACAAGAACAGTGTCATGTTTAAAAATAGAAAGGCAAGGTAAATTTTCCAAAAATCAAGAACATGCAAACTTTTTGTCTTTATTATGTGTATGATTCAAATAGGTTTATTAATATATATGACTATGTGAGTGTATAAGTTGTTAATGTTGTTTATTGTTAATTTTATTCTTTGTATTACCTTAAATTTGTTAATTCTATTTAAAATTAAAATATTTTTCAAGTTTTTCTTGTTAACCATCAACTTCCATTGTACCTGTATATCAGCTGCAGGAAAAATATATCTCAGTGTAAGGTCTTGAGAAGATTGAGAGCAGAAGTTAATCATGGTGTTTCTGACATGGTCTGTAAACCCTTCCATATTTCTGTATTTCTGTGGTCTTGGGTCTTCTAATATTTCAGTTGGTTTTCTTTTAGCCAATTTTTCAATTTTCACTGGAGCACCTAAAATATTAAATAATTAAAAATGAACGAAAACAAGAGACAAAAACTCTAGTCAGAGGCATGGCGGAGATATTTTTTCTGAACCTTGACATGTTTCCATATATATGTTTAACTTTTTAGAACAATAATGACGTAAAACTTCTTGTACTGTTGATTTACGGTGGGACATAAGATATAAAGAAATGAAACTTGTTTATTCTCTCAATTCTTTGGTTATATAAATGGCTTTTACAGACAGTCAGTTAAAAGAAGTTACCATTGTAATATGTCTTTGGTTGTTGAAAAGTTTGTAGACCTTCTGTACATGACTTCTGTATTGAAATTTCTCCAGTATTAGAAAAAACATCAGCCATTAACAGCACTGCAGCTACATGCTTGCAGGTGGCGTTGGGACCCTTTCCTGCTGGACATTCACACTTAGAATTAACTGGGCTGCCAGATTTGTCAAGTTTGATGTGATAGTTGTAAGTTACCTGCAAATAAAAAAAATAAGTGAAGCTTAATTTTAAAAACAAATCAGATGATTTTATTTGAGCATATATTGGTTTGGCAGAGCATTCACTCAATAAAAGTAAACTGAAAGAGATACAATAATGGTTATTGAAAAAGTATTACAGAGTATAATCATGAAAATTGGAAAACATGAAGCAGAAATCAATAACACTTATTTCATCTTAGACATGGTTTGAGTTAAGCCTTTTTCATCTGATTTTTATGGTTCGTTCTTATGTTGTACTGTTATACCACTGTTTCAGGTTAGGGGAGGGATGGGATCCTGCCAAAATTTTTAACCTAACCACATTTTTTATGTATATGCCTGACCCAAGTCTGTAATTCAGTGGTTGTCGTTTGTTTTTCAATCATTTTTTTATATAAACAAGGCTGACAGTTTTCTCATTTGAATTGTTTTACATTGTCTTATGGGATACTTTAATTACTTTTATAGCTGACTATGCAGTATGGGCTTTGCTCATTGTTGAAGGATGTACGGTGACCTATAGTTGTTGATGTCTGTGTAATTTTGGTCTTTTGTGGATAGTTGTCTCATTGGAAATCATACCACATCTTCTTTTTTTTGTATTATTTTCTCAAATAGAATATTCCACATTTAAGTTATAACACACGTTATATAAATGTTATAAGGATGGGACAAAACTGTTAATGATGCAAACCTGTTTTTTCATGGCTGCCCCAACAATACCACTTAGGAAAATACCATCAACAAGGATAAGTACAGAACAAGCTAAGATTTTTTTCGCTTGTAGCAAATCTCTGCCTTTCTCCAATGCCTTTATGTCGCCATTCACCTGCTTATCACCTGTAAAAATAACAACATATATAAATAATATATAAATGATTTTAGGATTTTTAAATGAACATTTACTGGTGACAATTACAGAATTGTTTTAATATGGACGCCACTTTATTTTCAAAATGGTATTTTATATAGTTCGACTAAATCAAAATCTATCATTATGTACCTTGTTTAAACACTTTTAATTTATTTACATTATGAGACATGATTGGCAAATGCAATATGTTTGTTTGGTAACTTTCACTTTAAAATACTTTACCACCATGGAGATACTAACCTGCTAATCTAAATAAAAAATAGCCATCAATTTGCTCTCTGGTTACTTTAGAAAATACCAATCTGTGATCTGCTATAAGCTGCTTATATCCATGTTTTGGCCATTCTATGTCTGTAGCTTCTGGAATTTCTATGAGGGGTGGTTTGAAGTTGTGATTTCTGTCATATGCAACCAGTCTATAAGCATAATTATTAGTGTGTGAATTCAAAATTAAAACAATTTATTTCTATGTAATAATTAGGACATTTAAAATTTTTTTTTTTTATTTGGTTAAACTTTTGTTGCGAAGAATTTTAAAATATTTTATTATATTGATACTGTATCATACAGTATAAAAACAAGGATTTTTTTGCATGTTATTGTTTTGTTTATAAGTTTCACAGGCCCTTGATTCTTTCACTTTCTATCCATGTTATTTAATAATATAAGAACATGGAAAGTAGACCTTCCAACTGATAGAAATAAGTGCATGTGATAAGATTGTTCTATATTTCAACTTAATCAAATTGTTAAAAAAAGTACCCCTTTTAAGACCAAAAAAAAAGAAAAACGATTGACAAAATATCAATTCCAATTAAACAAAATTATACTTCAGACATTTCCGCTTCTTTTGGTGCCAAGTTCATCAAAATCTAACATGGAATACCAAAAAAATATACTTTATATGAAATGTATACAACAACTAAAAATTGACTATTACGTTTGTAAGTTATGACGTTTTTCCCACATACTCACTGTACTGTGGCAGACTTTAAAGTCGTTAGTATCCCATAAAATATTGTGCAATTGACATGATTTAAGTCATCATATACCTATCAATCAGATCTGCCTTTCTGCCTGTGATTACTGCACCCTTAATACTCAGTTCTGCCTTCAATTTCGGGACGGTCCACAGACGGTATTTTGCCGCCGCCATAGTTTACATTAGATACAAGCGTCTCATTGAAAATAAAACGCACGCGTAACCACCGCTAACGTTTATGCGGATCCGACTTGTAAAATTACGTGATTGTTAACCATTTAATCTACACCATTTCTTCTGTGAATTTGTTTACTTACCCCAATCTGGAATACTGTGTGTTTATTGCTTATTTTATCAACGAAATCCACTAAATAATTGATCAAGAGATGAACACACTACAGATCAAAACTTTGGCACGTACTGGTTTCCTGTTCATAGTCCCTTATCATCCTTATCTCATGATGCAACACATTCCACAGAGTAAACTTGGGGGTGTGTTCGTTGTGACCTTGAACGATATTCTCCATCGTGACACTTTTCGTGTTCTACTTTTTTGGGGGTATACTGGATATCACGTTTTCGTTTTTTTTCAACAATAAAATTAACGTTTCTATTCTTTATAAACTTTCTGATTAAATGTTTTACTTTGTTCCCACTAATCTTTATTTTAATTTATTTTTATGTAATATGTTGTTGTTTGTTTTGTTTGGTTTTTTTTGGGTTTTTTTTTTTGGGGGGGGGGGTTCTAAGACCAGTACATGAGACTACTAAACTCCGTTTGACTTTTTTGTGTTGAAGTCAAAAGGAAAACATTCTTCTCGGCCAGACGGGATTTTAGGAAGAATCCACGAAACATTAGATTGCAAAAAGTGTTCCGAAGATTTCTGAACACAAGAGCTCGCTGAAGACGGATCGTTCTCATTATAAAGTTAGAAAAAAATGTAGGATTGCAAATGAGATGACAACCCACATTGATATACCAGTACAGTGTTACAGTGTAATTTTGCATAAACATTCCTATTTGAACTTTTATAAAGAAAGGCTTTTATTTTATTTAATATTTGAATTTTTTCTTCAAAAGAAAATCATTTTGTAGTTTTGTTACAATTAACTGCACAGTTAATTTATTCTTTGTTATATTAAGAAATTGTTAAGAACATATTAAGAATTCCTTTTTCCTTTGTCATATCTTAAGTGACAGATTTTATTACATAAGATCGTCTCACACTTTTTTGTCCAAAATAGGTGTAAATTCTTTGCTAATCAAAATATCTTTGTATACAATATTTGCAATTAAGTTCCTACATCTCCAAGCAATTTAGTGGATAATCCTAATACGTGGTAACTTTAACTTTTGCCGTGTTACCATGGATTAATAAGAAGAATCGGATTCCGATTGCAGTAAATACAAACTATTCTCACTGAGTAATCAGATTTGGTTATTGTCAGGCCTGTCAAAAGACTTTTGCGAACAATTAAGTCTATCTTGCCACAGCTTTACTGATCATAAGTCAATTCCACACTTGTATCTTTCTGGCACGTACCCTCTTCTCAAGCTCTGCAAAATTCGTACACCCAAAAGTCAAGTTTGACACGACGAAAACAAATTTGAAACAGTTCAAATAAAATGACCATATATATATATATATGTAGAGTTGTCACTGACTCAGACGTACTTATAAATATAATTATTTTCTGTGACTGTATATTACATTAATTTGTAGGATCCTTTACTATAGATAATTTAGCTGATCTGTAACAATAACATCTTCATGCCTTATATATCATGTACTGTAGTACGCCGCTAGATTAAAACTGGCGTGGAAAGGTAACATACGGCCAGCGAAAGCTCTTTTTTTGAGAGCCCAGCTGGTCGTGTGGTCTAGCGGGACGGCTGCAGTGCAGGCGATTTGGTGTCACGATATCACAGTAGCATGGGTTCGAATCCCGGCGAGGGAAGAACCAAAAATTTGCGAAATTTACAGATCTAACATTGTTGGGTTGATGTTTAGACGAGTTGTATATATATTGGATCTGTAAATTTGCTTTCGCAAATTTTTGGTTATGTATATATATATAATTATTTTCTGTGACTGTATCTTACATTAATTTGTAGGATCCTTTACTATAGATAATTTAGCTGATCTGTAACAATAACATCTTCATGCCTTATATATCATGTACTGTAGTACGCCGCTAGATTAAAACTGACGTGGAAAGGTAACATATGGCCACCGAAAGCTCTTTTTATGAGAGCCCAGGTGGTCGTGTGGTCTAGCGGGACGGCTGCAGTGCAGGCGATTTGGTGTCACGATATCACAGTAGCATGGGTTCGAATCCCGGCGAGGGAAGAACCAAAAATTTGCGAAAGCAAATTTACAGATCTAACATTGTTGGGTTGATGTTTAGACGAGTTGTATATATATATATATATATACAACTCGTCTAAACATCAACCCAACAATGTTAGATCTGTAAATTATATATACAACTCGTCTAAACATCAACCCAACAATGTTAGATCTGTAAATTTGCTTTCGCAAGCAATAATAAAAAAAAAAATATGATAAGCACCAACAAACGACCACCATTGAATTATTTGATCCAAAATAAGAACAAACAAACGAATGTGGAAAAAATGTAAACTTTACTGACGCCTAATAGACTGGAATTAAGGGCGGACATTGTGGAAAATTTTGGTATACTGGAAAAGGGCAAACATTTTGCCTTGTAACAGACCTTTTACGGACCCAAAGTGACTTGTGGCAGTAAAAATATCAAATAAAGTTTATCCATCTGCCAAATGAGTCAACGGTGTAATTTTTTAGCGCAGGCTCCAGATATTCTCACGCCATATACATGTATATACAAAACATACACATGCCAAGAAATCCTCGCTAAAAATTCCGGTCGACCTCCTACGGCACCCATTTGTATTTTAAGATTTGATTTCATTCAACAAATTAATTTTTGACCTTCATGTACGTGTCGCTTAGAACACAGCCATATATACCAAATGGTTAATATTAATCATCCATGACGTAATTTGCTCTATGGGGTGTTTGCAGAATTTCAACGGAGGCAATTTCTTGGCATGAATATATAAAAGGAAAAAAAACATAAATATTAACTAAAGTTGAGTTAACATTATTTTCAGTAGTACCAAAATTAAACATGCTGTCTTCGTTATAATCTTGGTGGATCCAGGATTTATCAGAATGAAGGGATTGCACTGTCTGTTTTATATAAAGTAATTTTAAGCCCCTTTTAAATATATCCAGCCTAACTTATATAGTTAGCACGGGCACCTGACTAAAATCTTATTGTTGAAAAAAAATCATATTTATACATGCGATACTTGAGCGACCCATCTTTCGGTGGTCGGCTTTGGCGTGGTCAATGTTTATTAAGATGTAAATTATAATTTAAAGTAAATCTGCAAACGAACTAAAACTTATTCAATTTTATTTCAGATCGTGGAAATTACCTGTTGGTAAAAGAAGTATAATATCAGACTTACAATAATGGAGATTTTGATTTGGGCTGTATGTTTCAACCTAGTGTCGGTATCTATATCGAACCAGTTTGATCCGCACGTTTACCCAGCCGTTGGACCTTTCTTTGAAGGCTGGTACATGAGGCTAATTGATTTCAGTACCAATAATAGCTATGGATTGTTATTTGGTCATGTCTTGTCTACACCGTCAACAAATTCCTCCTCTCCCAAAGTACTGGCCTCGCTATTACACAGGAACCATTGCATAGAACACAATAATACCTGTAAGTTATACTCTAGCAACGTCGTATGTCATACAAAGGATCTTAATGTGACAGTCAGGAATGGTCCTGTTATCAAGAATCCAGATGATAAAAGTCCGCCTCATTTTACATGGCAAACTCCGTTTGGTCTCTTTACACAAACTAATAACATAACAACATTTCACTTTGATTTTGGAAAATATATTTTTAGAGGTAGAATTGGACAACCAGTACCATGGGGACCAGACGGGGAGGGACCTGAAGGCTGGATTGATAAACTTCCGTTTGTTCCACTTCACTGGTTTGTATTTAGTCTGAGATCACCTGTCATTCAATATGAACTATTGAACGTACAAACAGGACAACTAGTCGGTGGAACAAATGGCGTAGTTCATATGGAGAAGAATTGGGGGAACTCCTTTCCTAAAGGCTGGATATGGTCACAAGGTGTCTCGCGCCAAAATATATCATTTGCTCTCTCAGGAGGATTAGTATCCTTAGGAGGAATAACAACCACACAGTATTTAATGGGATATCGTAATCTTGCCAAAAATCTCAATTTGAATTATCGGCCAGGGAATGCAATGTTTTCCGCTACACATAATGGCTGTGGTGGATTGTTTGAAATAAAAGTGTACGGCTTATTACATGAAATCCATCTTTCAGCGTCAGCAGATTTGTCTACATTTAGCGACTGCCTGTATGGTCCCGAAATAACCGGTTTCAGACAAGCGTGCATTGAAAGCTACGACGCAATTATTAACATCACAGTGTTTAAGAGGGAGTTTTTGTCTTTAAAGAAAATTGATACACAAATAATTAAGTTTTCGGCACTAGAATTTGGTGGAACGTACACATGTAACGGGCAATGCCAAGGATGAATCTTGATTTACTTGCATGAAATATCAAAGCATCTAGTTGCGTTATGGAGAAGTGTACGTTAATGGACAGTATTTTGGAATTGTAGGAAATTCGGACCGAACTGCATCTGAAAATTGAAAAGATGTGATATTGATATTTAAAAAATGAGTTAAAGAATTAGAAATGTGTTAGTCGACCATGATAAATATGCCATCCTTCAAATGCATTAATCGTCAAAAAAGGGGGGATTCCCCCCTCTACCCCACCTTAACTCCCCAAACCCCTGGATCCGCCACTGAATGAAGGCCCCGAAATTAAAAGTGTAACACAATAGCAACGAACGACAACCATTGAATAGCAGGCTCCTGACTAAGAAAAGATGCATTAATTCTCTCGTATTGATTACTTATCTGAGGATGGTAAAAAGTAAAAACACAAAAATACCGAACTCCGAGGAAAATTCAAAAAGGAAAATCAAAAATCAAAAGGCAAAATCAAAAGTCCAAACACATCAAACGAATGGGCAACAACTGTCATACTCCTGACTTGGCACAGGCATTTTCTAATGTAGAAAATGGTGGATTGAACCTGGTTTTATAGCTAGCTAAACCTCTCACTTATATGACAGTCGCATCAAATTCCATTAAATTGTCAACGATGCATGAACTAAACAAACATACTCAAAGAGTAAAAATGTCAAAAATAGGGGTACACTAGTCAATATTGTGTTATCATCTTAATATCTCTACATAAACAACAAATGTAACAAAGAAGCACAAAAAGGCATACATTAATTTAACATTCTCATTTTGCTTTTCTTATACGGCTGAATTTATCTATGTAAAGTCATAATGATAGAAGGTTTCATTACTGGTTTAAAAATGCGCGTATGAAATTCGCACAGGTAGACATAAAAATAATTTTGTCGTATGACGGCATACATAAATGAAGACTTACGTAAAGTTTATATAACAAAAACAGACTTAACAGTAAAAGTAATAATAATAAATAAAATAATGGTGTGCTTTAAAGTATGACGGGATACATAAGTACAGTTTCACGTCAAATACGCTGAATTTATCTATGTAAAGTCTACCCATAAATGATAGAAGGTTTTTATGACTGGTGTAAAATAGCGCGTTTGAAATTCGCACA
Organism: Mytilus trossulus; assembly: GCF_036588685.1. Taxonomy (NCBI): domain Eukaryota; kingdom Metazoa; phylum Mollusca; class Bivalvia; order Mytilida; family Mytilidae; genus Mytilus; species Mytilus trossulus. The sequence goes on from NC_086380.1 coordinate 1,554,988, forward strand.
GGTAGACATAAAAATAATTTTGTCGTATGTCGGCATACATAAATACAGACTCACGTAAAGTAGATATACCAAAAACCAGACTTAACAGTAAAAGTAGTAATAATAAATAAAATAATGGTGTGGTTCAAAGTATGACGGGATACATAAGTACAGTTTCACGTCAAATGTATATCATGAAAAACAAACTAAACAGAAAAAGTAGTATTATTGAATAAAAAAGTTTTGTCATTCATAGTATTCAAGATCCTGAAGTAAAAGTAATATCAATCAATGAAATAATTTTGCCGTTCAAAGTATGTGGTTTTACATAACCACTGAGTCACTTCAAATGATTATCTAAAAAAGACTTATAAAAGAATTCTATAATACGTAATTAAGATGATAACAAACGTCAGTACGCAAAATCTACCCTTCAAGACCATCTTGTATTATTTGTGAAGTTGATACGGAATATTTATCAACAAGTTCTGGGTATCTTCCGATGAACTTTTTTAGAAAAAGGACGAGACGTTCTTTGACATACCCCTGGTTCATCAACTTTCTGCTCAGACACTGGTGACGTTTTACAAAGTCTGAATAGGAGCTGCAAGCTCTTGAATACCTAATAAGTTGGGAAATGTATATTCCATATGCAGGTGAAGTAGGTATATTACTACTAAGGTGGGGGAAATTGATAATTTCAAAATTAAAATCGTCTCGTTTGTCATAGATTCTGGTACTGAGATGACTGTGTATGTCAAATTCGAGGTATAAGTCTAAAAATGAGGCGGAGGAAGCCGTGTCTGTGGTCTCTTTAATTTCTAGTTCTGGTGGGTATATTAATGGAATCCAATCAGAAAAGTTCGGATTGTTAATGGAAAGAACATCATCAATATATCTGAAAGTGAAATTAAACAACCTGGCTTCTTTGATCTTCTTGTTTTTGACAAGTGTCTGCAGGAACTCCGATTCATATGAAAATAAGAAGAGGTCAGCAAGGAGAGGCGCACAGTTCGTTCCCATAGGAATGCCGACAATTTGTTGAAAAAGTCTACCTCCAAATTCAACAAATATGTTGTCAATAAGAAATTCCAGCATACTGATCACTTGTTCCTCTGTGTAGTATGTTTTACTCTTTTGTTCCTTATTAACAAAATATGCCTTATGGTATCCCAAAGTGATAAATTTATAGCGTATGCTACCATTTTTATGATGAAAAGCATTGTGGATTAATTCTTTTAGACGGTTTTTCAATTTCACATGGGGAATGGTTGTATACAAGGTTGAAAAATCAAAAGTTTTAATAGAACTAATTTCAGAAAAAGACCGAGATTTAAAATTATCAAGAAGTTCTTTAGAGTTTTTCAGAATCCACATATGGTTAATACCACTACGTGAGTAAATAGTTTCACAGTATATCTGAAGACCCTCTTTGACTGCGGAGAGAATTTTAGTCAGTCTAATGGACAATTCTTTGGTAGAACAAGCAGATGAGCCGGCAATGTACCGTTGTTTGTACGGAATTTTGTGAAGTTTAGGTATCCAATACAAACAAGGTAAGTCCTCCGATTTGTTGTTCAATGCAATGTTCATAGAAGCCATGAAGGACTTATGATTCGCCAAAATCTCATCCTTGTCAAATGATATGTTTTTGTATGTGGGATTACCTGAGTGTTCATTTATTCCTAATTCTTTTATAAGACACTCGTAGTAATACGATTTACATACAAAGACAATATTATTTGAAGCTTTGTCCGCAGGAACAACAACATACTTATCTTGAAGAGATGATAGACATTTCACAGCCTCTTTGTCACTAAAAATGGACTTAGGTCGATCATTCACACAGTTTTTCAACTTATGAATGCGACGTTTTATCAGAGACCTGATTGTTTTTACCCATTCTGACAAAGTGTCCAGTTGAACTTCTTCTCGCTTAGCCCATGCTCTGGCGTAGTTCTCAATGGAATCCATAATTATTTTGAAGTTATGGTTCCAATTGATGTGTTGGGGTTCTCTAAACTTAGGACCACGAGAAATCACCTTTCGGAGATTTTCATGTTGAATTATGTTTAGATCCCCAGTAATAACATGGCCAGAGGGGCTGTAATTGTAAGGCGAGTTGGAACAATCACATGTCAGAGGTTTTTTTAGGTATTGTTCTAAATCAAGGTCATGTAATGCTTGTTTATAATTAAATATTTTGGGTGCAATGGTTTTGGTGTAACTGTAGGATACAATAGGAACAGACTGATTTTGAAAATAAATAGGAATTTTAGATGTTACCTCCTTGTTATGTAGAACGTTGCTGATGTTGATTGCATCAATTCCTCTATTGTTAAAGTGAACAGGAAGGAATTTCCTCTTTTCCTCATGTAAAGGTTCCGATCTTACTGGTTTAAAGAGACGGAAAAGAGCTACATCACAAATTATACTGACAAGTCTGTATATTGGAGAAAATGTATTAGTACCTCCTTTGTCAAGTGCATAATCTCTCAAACATTTTAGAAAATTAACCGGCAGTGAAAAAAGAATAGTTCTAATGTAATGTAACCCTAACGGATGATGCAGATGAGAAAGAAGGTCATCAAAGCTTCCAGAGGCCGATCTAGATTTTGAAGACTTTTTTACATTAGGCCGATGGTAACGTTTTTGACCATGACTACGTTGGTTTCGTAAGGTAGTATTAAATAAACTCATTACATTAACATCACTGCAGGCTGGACTTGACAAATTTCCTACTCCTTTGACATTATCATTGCACCCATATGGCATTGCAGTACCTAGTTCCCGTATCCAGAAATTTTCTCTATCTTTTCGGAAAGGAGTACTAAGTACTGGACTATTTGTGTGGTGATAAATTTTCTCGATGATGCGTACTTTCATAGATAACGAAGGGTCATGGTCCGGTTGATTAAAGTGGTTATAAAGAACCCTGAATTGCGGATCTTTATTATCAGACCGGTGTTGATTCATCCTTTTACGTAAAGTTTGTCGAGTTTCACCAACATAAAGTAGTCCACACAAAGTACATTCGATTCCGTACACTACATTGTCCGTGGAACAGTCCAGAGGTTCGAAAGATTTTGTATAATACGTTTTTCCTGTTAAGTTACTGGTGAAATCAGGAGTCGTGATTAACATATCACATGTCTTACACGTACTCCTTTTTCCTTTTTTGTGTTTACAAGACGAAATGATAGGTGTTGATTCACTTGTAGCAGGTGTTTTCAAACAGTCGAAAATATTAACGGAACATGGCTTTAATTTATGAAAAGTATCTGAATTTTTAAAGTAGTAATTACCTTCTGGCTGAACGTACGTCAAATCAGGGGTATCCCAGAGGATATTCCGTGGAACACACAAATCAAATGCTACAGTGTTCCGTGTAGCAAAAGGGGACCTTGGTAACCCGGGCGACGTCCCAGCCGGTTTGTTCTTAGTATTATTTGTATTCATCATGCATAAAGCTACCAAGTTAATGATGCCCTCGGGGAAAAATCCACCAGCAGTAAAGTTTCTTCTAGGAAGAAACTTGACATCGACTTGGTTGTAGTAAAAAGTAAAAACACAAAAATACCGAACTCCGAGGAAAATTCAAAAAGGAAAATCAAAAATCAAAAGGCAAAATCAAAAGTCCAAACACATCAAACGAATGGGCAACAACTGTCATACTCCTGACTTGGCACAGGCATTTTCTAATGTAGAAAATGGTGGATTGAACCTGGTTTTATAGCTAGCTAAACCTCTCACTTATATGACAGTCGCATCAAATTCCATTAAATTGTCAACGATGCATGAACTAAACAAACATACTCAAAGAGTAAAAATGTCAAAAATAGGGGTACACTAGTCAATATTGTGTTATCATCTTAATATCTCTACATAAACAACAAATGTAACAAAGAAGCACAAAAAGGCATACATTAATTTAACATTCTCATTTTGCTTTTCTTATACGGCTGAATTTATCTATGTAAAGTCTACCCATAATGATAGAAGGTTTCATTACTGGTTTAAAAATGCGCGTATGAAATTCGCACAGGTAGACATAAAAATAATTTTGTCGTATGACGGCATACATAAATGAAGACTTACGTAAAGTTTATATAACAAAAACAGACTTAACAGTAAAAGTAATAATAATAAATAAAATAATGGTGTGCTTTAAAGTATGACGGGATACATAAGTACAGTTTCACGTCAAATACGCTGAATTTATCTATGTAAAGTCTACCCATAAATGATAGAAGGTTTTTATGACTGGTGTAAAATAGCGCGTTTGAAATTCGCACAGGTAGACATAAAAATAATTTTGTCGTATGTCGGCATACATAAATACAGACTCACGTAAAGTAGATATACCAAAAGTCATATCTGCACATACATATAAGGGGTGGTTATGATTGTTTGTTGTTGTTGTAAATTTTGTTTAGTTCTGCATCAGAAGTTCTTGATTGTTCGGAGTTTATCAGCTTTAAAGGGAAACTTCGCAAAAAAATCAAAAATTGATATTATGTTCAATCTGTATAAAAATGCTCAAATTCATAGATATTAAAGTTTTATTCTGCTAGATAAGAGAACACCATCGATTTTAAAATCAATTATCTGCGGTCAGCCATTTTGTCACCTTCTCCGATTTGCACCCACGATATGTCTAAGGACCAAAACTACAGTAACCCGATGTAGTCGTAATTGCGTGTCCATATCTTGTCAATCGTACGGTTGTTTTATCGAATGTAGGAAAAAAAGTCACGGAAAAAAAGTCACGGAAAAAAAGTCACAGGAAAAAAGGTCACAGGAAAAAAAGTCACAGGAAAAAAGTCACAATATAATTTTTTTGTATGAATTAGTCATATCTGCACATACATGTATTATTAACAGGAGAAACATTCCCAATTGTAGGTTATGGAAATGGTCATAAGGCCGCACATATATATGAATATATTGGGTTACTTTCCCAATATATATTTTGTTTTGAGATAGACATTTTTTAATTCATTTTATACTAGCTTTGGAAATTTAGATATAAATCGCAAAACATTTAAAAGGAACATGTACATGCTGGTGTACTAGATTGTTACATGTTTTCAAGGATTTGTTGTTATTATTTTTGTTTGATATTGATGTGTGGCTTCTTGTGGCACCTTCCCCCTTTGTAGACCTTTCATTTCCTGTCTTCGTACGAAGCCATATCAATGAAATACAACTTATGCTCAATATTAAATAAAAGGACACAATCAGTTTTCCCTGTTTGTAAAACAGTCAATTTTGAAAAAAAGAACATTATTTGTTTCTTTATAGTTTTTTAAAAATTAACCACTAACATAACCTAAATAAGTAATTCGATACAAATATATTATGACTTTTTTTCAATGCATTCAAAAACTCCAGTTTAATTATTTTTTGCATACATGTACATAGTGACTTATGCACATGTATTCAAACATATTTCTGACAAATAAGTTAACTTAAACAAATTAAATTGTGACTTCTTTTCCTGTTACTTTTTTTCCTAGGGATATTGTGACTTTTTATCCTGTGACTTTTTTTCCGTTTACCGTTTTATCCGACTAAGTTGATACGGAAAATTTTCTTATCATTTTTTTTTAATAACCATGATCGACGTCATGAACTGTTATCTTTAGCAATAATGATAATATTGGAATTAGTTAAAAAGTAAAAATGTCAAATCATAAATAAGTGTTCAGTGAAACTTGAATTGTTTTCGGAAATCTAATTATAGTTCATTATTCTTTTATGTAATAAACTTTATTCAAATAAATTAGGATCTTCGCTACACTGATCACCGGCATGGCTAAAGGTATAACTCCCAAAGGTATTGTGAGGGGTGTGAGGTGACACGTCCAGGTATTCAAGCGATTTCCTGTCGAGCTTGCAAATTCATGCATCGTTTCACTTCTTAGGGTATTGATCAGTGTACACGGCCGATAACTTACAACTTTCCATTTTGAACTATTAGGTGTATAATATGCATCTCTATCTTGCGTGTCCGAAAGTGATATGATATAACTACTCATACGCTTGTTTATGAATAACATTTCTGGTGTATAGAAAATTATTTATAAAAATATTAATAATACCTAAAAATAAACAACAGATTTGATGAAATAAAAATCTATATACATATTTTAAAAATCATTAACCATAATAATGCTAACCAGACAAACGGTGGTTGAAAGTTCTTCAATCTGAGTAAATATAAAAAAGAAAATGTCACTTTTGTGGTATGATTGCCAATGAGACAACTATCCACAAAAGACCAAAATGACACAAACATTAACAATTCTAGGTCACCGTACGGCCTTCAACAATGAGCAAAGCCCATACCGCACAAAGTCAGCTATAAAAGGCCGCGATAAGACAATGTAAAACAATTCAAGCGAGAAAACTAACGGCCTTATTTATGTAAATCCATGTATCGGAATGCATGTTCTGATCTATATATATATAGCTTATGAGCATAATGGAATCAAAGATCTAATATAGGATTAACAGGAATTGCATTGGTTATCAGTATTTTTGAACATTAAGTTTAGTCCAGTTGAACAAGTAGCTTATTAGCTGACCTGGCCCGAAGGGCCAAGTGAGCTTTTCTCATCACTTGTCGTCCGTCGTCGTCGTCTGTTAACTTTTATAAAAATCTTCTCCTCGGAAACTACTGGGTTAAATTTAACCAAACTTGGCCACAATCATCATTGGGGTATCTAGTTTAAAAAATGTGTCCGTTGACCCGGCCAACCAATCAAGATGGCCGCCATGGCTAAAAATAGAACATGGGGGTAAAATGTAGATTTTTGCTTATATCTCTGAAACCAAAGCATTTAAAGCAGATCTGACATGGAGAAAATTCGTTAATCAGTTCAAGCTCTATCTGTCCTTAAAATTTCAGATGAAGTGGACAACAAAGTAAGATTTACAAACAAGTCAACATGACCCAAATGGTCAGTTGGTCCCATTAGGAGTTATTGCCCTTTATAGTAAATTTTTAACCATTTTTCGTAAATTTAAGTAATCTTTTACAAAAATCTTCTTCTCTGAAACTACTGAGCCAAAATAATCCAAACTTGGCCACAAACAACACATACCTACCTACCTACCTACCTACCTACCTACCTAGTCCTTATTATGCCCGGGGGAATATAGGGCAAGGACTAGTTCTTTCCACTCATCTCTGTTCTGTTCTGTGCTTTCTTTTCTATTACACCCCAGCTGATTCCATGTTCTTTCATTTCAGCTTCAACTGTTCTTCTCCAAGTTGTTTTGGGGCGTCCTTTCTTCCTTTTCCCCTCAGGTGCCCATCTTGGGGCTACTCTGGTCAAGTCCTCCGCTGGTCTTCTAAGAACATGGCCAATCCATCTCCATCTTTTCTACTTCAGTAAAGTCTCCATGTTATTGGATCCTGTTGTTTCATGGAGGTCTTTGTTGGTGATCTTACGCGGCCAGAATATCTTTAATATTGAGGTATCTAAGTTAAAAAAAAATGTAAGAGTTCCGCGGAACCCAGTGTCTCGCCTATTTTTATTGTAAATCGCAGGCTCAACAATAATGAGGAAAAAAATCAATAAAAATATTCCTCTTGTTACTATTTTATGATTGTAAGAAAATCTAAGTCCATTTAAAAGTAAATTACAGAAAAAACGGAGTAATCTTCTTAAAAACTTTACTTCTGGATACAATCTTTTGATCATAAATAAGCTTCTGTCCAAGTTTGGTACAAACCCAGGATAGTTTAAGAAAATTATTGAAATTTTAAAAACTTTAACCGCAGAGTGAATGTAATGGTTCCCCGCAAAAAAAATAAGTCCATTTAAAAGTAAAATATGGAAAAAATGGATTTTTTTATTTACAAAATTTACTTCTGGATACAATCTTCTGATCATAAACAAAGCTTCTGTCCAAGTTTGGTACAAACCCAGGATAGTTTAAGAAAGTTATTACAGCTAATTTCCTAATGCATGTAAGTCAAAACTTTGGTTGGCTTGCTTGCTTTGTTTGTATAATTGTCTATACAAGCTTTGTTAATAAAATTGAAATCTTTAAACAATATATATATAGGCATAGTTTAACCTGAATATATAACATTTGAATTTTAATTTGGTGTTATCCTAATGATTGTACAATATAAAAACAAAGCAAGCAAGGTAACTAAAGTCTTGCTTTACATGCATTAGGAAATTAGCTGTAAAATTCTAAAAACTTTAACCACAGAGTGAATGTAATGTTTCCCCGCAGAAAAAACTAAGTCCATTTGTAAGTCAAATACGGAAAAAATGGAATTTTATTTTTACAAAATTTACTTCTGGATATTATCTTATGATCATAAACAAGCTTCTGTCCAAGTTTGGTACAAACCCAGGATAGTTTGAGAAAGTTATTAAAATTCTAAAAACTTTAACCACAGAGTGAATGTTTTGTTTCCCCGCAGAAAAAACTAAGTTCATTTATAGTAAAATACGGAAAAAATGGAATTTTATTTTTACAAAATTTACTTCTGGTTTGGTAGTCTAGAAATCCATTATAGTTTAAGAAAGTTATTAAAATTTCAAAAACTTTAACCACAGAGTGAATATTTGTTGACGCCGACGACGACGGAATGTAGGATCGCTTAGTCTCGCTTTTTCGACTAAAGTCGAAGGCTCGACAAAAATGTATCCGGTGACCCTGCTATCCAACCAAGATGTCCGCCATGGCTAAAAATAGAAGATAAGGGTAAAATGCAGTTTTTGGCTTATAACTAAAAAAATTGAAAGGGTTCCGCGGAACCCAGTGTCTCGCCTACTTTTGCTGAAATTCACAGGCTTAACAAAATGAGGAAAAAAATCAATAAAAATATCCCTCTTGATACTATCTTTTGATTGTAAGAAGCTTCTGTCCAAGTTTAGTAAAAATCCAGGATAGTTTATGAATCTAATAAATGTTTAAAAACTTTAACTGCAGACTGTATGTAATGTTAACTGGATGAAAACTTAGTCCATTTATCAGTAAAATCTATACACAGGTACGAAATATTATCAAAATTTCCTTCTAAATACTAGCTTATGATCTTAAACAAGCTTCTGTCTAAGTTTAGTACAAATTAAAAGTAGCAAAAGAAAGTTTGTTTTTTTTTTAATTTAACCACAGAGTGAACATGTTATTTCCTGGCAGAAAATCTAAGTCCATTTAAAAGTAAAATACGGAAAAAAATGGATTTACTTTTTTACAAAATTTCCTTATGCATATTATCTTTTGATCATAAACTAGCTTCTGTCTAAGTTTGGTATAAACCCAGGATAGTTTAAGAAAGTTATTAAAATTTTAAAAACTCGAACCACAGAGTGAATGTAATGTTTCCCCGCAGAAAAACTGAGTCCATTTATAAGTAAAATACGGAAAAATAGAATTTTATTTTTACGAAATTAACATTTGGATACTATCTTATGATCATAAACAAGCTTCTGTCCACGTTTGGAAGTAATCCAGTATAGTTTGAGAAAGTTATTAAAATTTCAAAAACTTTAACCACAGAGTGAATATAATGTTTCCCTGCAGAAAAACTAAGTCCATTTAAGTAAAATACAGAAAAAATGGAATTTTATTTTTACAAAATTTACTTCTGAATACTATCTTATGATCATAAACAAGCTTCTGTCCATGTTTGGAAGTAATCCAGTATAGTTTAAGAAAGTTATTAAAATTTCAAAAACTTTAACCACAGACTGAATATTTGTGGACGCCGCCGACGACGACGGAATGTAGGATCGCTTAGTCTCGCTTTTTCGACAAAAGTCGAAGGCTCGACAAAAATCAAAGCATTTAGAGCGAATCTGACTGGGGTTAAATTGTTAATCAGGTCAAGATTTATCTGCCCTTAAATTTTCAGATTAATCAGACAGCCTGTTGTTAGGATGCTGCCCCTGAATTAGGAATTTTAAGGATATTTTGCCGTTTTTTGTTATTATCTTTAATATTATTATATAGATAGAGATAAACTGTAAACAGCAATAATGTACAGCATGGTAAGACCTGAAAATAAGTCAACATGACAAAAATGATCAATTGACCCCATAAGGAGTTATTATCCTTTAAAGTCAATTTCAATTTATTAAAATAAGTTTTCATCACTTGCTCCTCGATTTTTTATATGTTGCCTCACACGGCGACATAGGATGAGACGACATATAAAAAATCGAGGAGCAAGTGAGGAGAACTGATTTTAATAAGATTGAGTCAATTTTTAACAATTTTCACAAAAATTGTAAATTCTTTCTAACATTTTCCACTGAAACTACTGGGCCAAGTTCATTATAGATAGAGATAATTGTCAGCAGCAAAAATGTTCAGTACAAACACATCACCATCACCAAAACCCAATTTTGTTATGAATCCATCTGCGTCCTTTGTTGAATATTCACATAGACCAAGATGAGCGACACAGGCTCTTTAGATCCTCTAGAAATGGAATGGACTGCTGCAACCCTTCAGTCCCTAATGAAGGCAAAATTCATACACCAACTTAAATCTTATTCATAGAGGAATAAACTGAGTATATATATGTTCCAGACCGTAGGAGTATTTGGACAGTACGCGTAAGGTCTGGACCGTATGCGTACTTTTTCAAAATACTCACACGGTCGGACCGTACGCGTGCGGTCTGATTGATATTAAAAGAAGTTAGTCGATGTTTGTTTAAATTTAACCCATTTGATTCAATAACATGTATTGCCGCTAGCTAGACCGTATGCATATACTCATACGGTCCGACCGTACGCGTCGATCCAAATACTCAAATGGTCTGGAACATATGCGTGAAAGTTAAGAAATAGCCAATTTTGAATAATGAAGTGGATATTTTGAATAATGGAATGGACTGCTGCGACCCTTTAGCCCCTAATTATAGAAAAACTGTATACCTCATTCGAAAGCTTATAATGAGCGTAACAAAATATATATAGTCAACATGTTCCGCAACGCATATTAGAGGACTTAAATGTCGAAATACGCGTGAAAATTAAGATTTCTCCTCTAGTATGCGTTGCGGAACATGTTGACTATAAACATTTTGTTCCTTTCGTAATAAGCTTTCGAATGAGGTATAAGGTATATTTATAATTAGGGGCTAAAGGGTCGCAGCATTACATTCCATTATTCAAAATATCCATTTCATTATTCAAAATTGCCTATTTCTTAATTTTCACGTAAACATTTGTTCCACCCAACAATTGCTTACTGATGATTGATTGATTGATTGTTGTTGTTTTAACATCACTTTTAAGCTCTACATTTAGGCTATTTCGTGGCGGCCAGTTTTAATTGGGGAAGGAAGCCAGAGTGCCCGGAGAAAACCACCGACCTTCGATAGGAAGTCTATTAAAATTGGAGTCGAGTGCACCCGCACGAGCGGGGTTCGAACATATAAGGATTGACAGTTTTCCTATCGAAGGTCTGTTTTCTCCGGGCACTCCGGCTTCCTTCACAAATAAAAGCTGGCCGCCATGAAATAGCCTACATGTGGTGCTTAAAAGTGCCGTTAAAATACCAAAAATAAAATAAATTATATAATATTTATAAATATATATAGCAAAACATTTATATTTTCATTAAAAGTCAAATATTAGATATTTCCATTGTGCCTTTCCAGAATACAGATGTGTAAATGAGCTGTCAACAAAAAATTCAACATTGAGAAATGGAACTCGCGTGTAGACGGAGAACTGAGTTCAGAAAACATGGAAAAGAAATTACGATACCAAGGATATAGTTATGTAAAATATTGTTTACAACCTAGGAGAGATTTCCAAGGTCACAGGCATGACATCAGTTCGAAAAAGGATGCCATCATATAGGGAAATTTTCAGTTTAGTATGTATGGACAAATTGTAGTGTTAGAACCGGGAGATATAGTAGAAGTTCCTAAACATATACACAATGCACGGGTCGTGGGACCAGAAAATGTAATATTTTACGATTCTACAAAATATATTGTTTATTCATGAATTTTCTTCTTAATTAATTGTTCTCTTAAATATATATTGTACGCATTTGTTTAATTGAAATGTCAACGTTTTATGCAGATTTGTGGCTGGTAAAACCAGCTTTGTTTCTGATTTTTCTCTTAAACTCTCTGTTTAATATTATATAAATGTATTGTATTAATCATTTGACAAGACATACGACATATGGAATAGAAACATGAATTTCCATGAACTAGTGTACACACGCTAAAATGAACATCATCAACTATTCCCATAATATAAATAAGGTCAAGGTCAGATGATACATGCCAGATAATCATATACACCTTACAATCCTTCCGTTCAACAAATATATAGTTGAAATACTAGTATTGCTTTAAATAAAACTTACATAAACACAAAAGCTTAACACTGAGTAATGAACCATGAAAATGAGGTGAAGTTCAACTAAAGATAATTCCATGCACCAAATAAAGTTGATCTATAATTGCTTATAGTTTTGAGAATCTTGGTTTAAAAGCTTCCTTGTGAGCAGCAACCCTATATCATAAAATCATGGTAGGAAATACAAGCCCGTATCAATTGGGAGGTATATACTCCGTATGCAAGCGCTGCTGAAATGTTGCTACATAAGAAAAACTTACCTGAACACAAAAGCTAAACACTGAGCTATGAACCATAAAAATTGGGTCAAGGTAAACTAAAATCTGCATAACTCACATGTCCATCATCAACTATTTCCATACAACAAATATAGTTGACGTATTGCTTACAGTTTAAGAAAAGCGTCCCAAAACACAAAAGCTTAACACTGAGGAATGAACCCTGAAATTCGAAATGAGGTCAAGGTCAAATAAAACCTGCGTAGATTCTATAGAAGTCCCTCCTCACTGTCCTACTACCTGTCGATACATTTATTTTTGGCATTGCACAAGTCATATCTTCTCTGACTGTTCATGACGTTAAAATACTAAATCCTTGGGATGTGTTTTAGTCGATTTTAGTATCTGATGCATGATTTTTTTTATTATTACTTGTTTTTGGCTTTTAACTAGCTGTCAGTAACTGCGAGTACTCTCAAATCGAATTTTCTTGTTAATTCGACCTGTTGATAATGCTTATAATGCTATTTAGTTGTTTTATATTTATATGGATCTTGTCTATATTCCAGCTTTGTTTATTTGGAATATCACTGCTTCTTACTACATTTGTATAAACCTCAAGGTTGACCTGTATTTTTTTAAACCGTTTTTTTTTTTCTAAAGTGAAATATTTTGCGAAGGGTTTAATATTTCACAGTGGTGTCTTGACATCGCTTTGTTTTGACTTGTTTGTTTGATTTTTGGCCTTGAATGTTGTCCCTAACATTTTATTAACTGTGCATTTGCATTCAGATATCGCAGATCAAATTTATTCGTTTATAGTGTATTATTTCATATCGGTTGAAAATAAAATTCTCTTATTGGATAAAAAGGGGTCACATGACATTCATTAATCTTCAGTAATAAATTGCATCGGTCATTAACAGAACAAAACGGACCAGAAAACTGGTCGTTAATGAAATTTTACATGATAATGACCGGTGGGGCGTGGTTTCCGTCTGATATTGACCGTTGGGGCGTGATTTTCGTCTGATAATTACCGTTTGGGCGTGGTTTCTCTGTTAATGACCGATGGGGCGTGGTTTCTCTGTTTAGAGAGATGTACCTTTTATAAAACATATTCCTGTTTTTTTAATATTATATTTAAGTTGATGAAGTTTTTATTATTTTTTTCGTTAATTAAAAAACAAGAGTGCACACACTGAAATGTCTCGCCTTCTTTACTAATCATTGATATTATGTTGAAAGTCCTAAATATAAAGCTTTATACCAACCGTCACATAAACCAAGAAAACTAAACATTGACCTTTGAACCATGAAAATGAGGTCAAGGTCAGATGAACCATGCCAGGCAGACATGTACAGCTAACAATTCTTCCAAACAACACATATAGTTGACCTATTGCTTATAGTTTTAGAAAAACAGACTAAAGCACAAAAACTTAACACAGAGTAATGAACCGTGAAAATGAGGTCAAGGTCAAACAAAACCTGTGCGACTGACATATAGATCATAAAATATTTCCATACACCAAATAAAGTTGACATATTGCATATAGTATTAGAAAAAAAGACCAAAACTCAAAAACTTAACTTTGACCATTCAACCATGAACATGAGGTCAAGGTCAGATGACACCTGCCAGCTAGACATGTACACCTTACAATCATTGCATACGCCAACTATAGTAGACCTATTGCATACGGAATAAGAAAAACAGACCAAAACACAAAAACTAAACTATAACCACTGAACCATGAAAATGAGGTCATGGTCAGATGACACCTGCCAGTTGGACATGTACACCTTACAATACTTCCATACAGCAAATATACTAGACCTACTGCTTATAGTATCTGAGATATGGACTTGACCACCAAAACTTAACCTTGTTCACTGATCCATGAAATGAGGTCGAGGTCAAGTGAAATGACGTGTATGAGGACCTTGCAAGGTACGCACATATCAAATATAGTTATCCTATTACTTATAATAATAGAGAATTAAACATTACATAAAATCTTTTTAAAAAACTTTGTTTTTCAAGTAGTCACTGAACCATGACAATGGGGTCAAGGAGATTGGACATGTGACTGATGGAAACTACGTAACATGAGGCATCCACATACAACGTATGAAGCATCCAGGTCTTCAACCTTCTAAAATATAAAGCTTTTAAGAAGTGAGCTAACACCGCCGCCGCCGGATCACTATCCCTATGTCGAGCTTTCTGCGACAAAAGTCGCAGGCTCGACAATTAAAGAGAACTTGATTAAATATTTATTTACTGAAAAGTTGCACTAAAATGAATGGCAGTATAATATTACTACGACTTATCCTATTATTTATAATAAGAAAGATAATAATATTACAAGAAATCTCATCTTTTTTTCATGTAGTCACTGAACCATGAAATAAGGACATATTACAGACGGAGACTTCATAACATAAGTCATCTTTATGATCTTAAGGAGGCTGGCGGGTATAAGATTTTCAGAAAAAATCAAACATTAATTTTTCTTTATAAATCTTATTAATTACCTTTAGTAGTTGTTACTTTATCTTATGGTACAAGATTTTTTTCAAAAATATCAATACATGTTGGCCCCAGGTGACTTTTAAAATTTAGATATCATTGAAAAAGCTCCAAATTATCTCCCTTTGGTGCACAAATGCCATTTTTTGCCTCTAAAAATGAAATATCTTTTTTAACTCATCGGTGACCTATATTTTTTATTGTTGTTTTTGAATAG
Source organism: Mytilus trossulus (assembly GCF_036588685.1). NCBI lineage: Eukaryota > Metazoa > Mollusca > Bivalvia > Mytilida > Mytilidae > Mytilus > Mytilus trossulus. The sequence continues at coordinate 1,570,300 of NC_086380.1, forward strand.
GCTGTTCATAAACTGAATAATTGTAAAATTTAACCAATTTCTGTATTTAGTTCTTTTTTTATTTCGATATTATCAATATTTCTCCTATTAGTTCAACAGAAAAATGGACATTTACAAAAAAGTATGCTTTTTTCGAAGGCAGATTGTGAGCGTAAATGCACGGTGACCCCATTTTTTTATTTCATTTTTCCATTAGGTATAAGATAAAGTTAATTTATAGAAAAATATAGAGAAATCCTATATTAAATAAAAAAAAATGATTTAGACCTGCGAGCCCCCTTAACAAGAAATTATTTGTATCTGTAATAATTCAAAATTCTGGAAAATTGATCAGAAATATATGATGAAAACTAAAAAGGGCAAGCAATGCGAGCAATTAGGACATCGCCTTACCATGACACGGCCGCAATTTTTTGACGTCGTAATGAAAGGCAAAATAAAGTATGGAGTAGAATATTCAACATTTATTTAACATGTTTCCAAGGATAGAATTATTGTTGTTTTGTCAAAAAGCTTAAGATTGTAAAATATTCTTCTTCGATGTTCCACAAAGAACAATGCAATAAATAGCTAATTGTTGTGTGTTTTGTTGGGTGTGCTTTCCGGCTGAAGATGTCTTTCCTATTATAAACGTTTATCCACTTCAAACGTCTGTTGAGAATAACTAAGAAATAACTCATGAATCCATTTGATAAATAGTTTATTAGAAAAAAAGACATGATAACATATTATAACTATTTCTTATTTTGAATGTGAATTGACCAGAGTTCTTAAAGCCTGTATCCCTCATACTGCTTCGTAATATAATTAAATGCAATAATCATGGGGTAACATCAAAAGTAGCTACCACGATTATAGAACACCACAATCACCTGGTTCTATCAGTCTTTGTTAATAAAAGGACTACTGTTATTTCAATTCTCTAAATTCTATTTTCAGTGATAGCTTTGGCAAATTTGATCATAGGTTAGTGATTCGCTACAATTGTTGATAATGAGCATGTTATGATTAAATTTGGTTATCAGTCAAAGTTTTCAATAGACAAGAACATATTTTTGATAAAAGTCTCAGCAGGAAGTTTGACACAACTGCAGAAGTCGAGCCCTTAATAGTCGGGGCAAGTATGGACACAACATAAAGCTTGTTACAGCTCTGAATTTTTATTGTGATTTAATATTTGGCCAGAATAGGTTTCCGACACATTGACGAATGTGGTCAAATAACTTAGAATTTACAGATTGGACATTTACCCTTTATAGTCCAATATCCAAAACCTATATACATATTAAGATTTATCAATTCATAAATTCAAGTAACCCTATGCATGTTGTATAAATAAAACCCAAGTTTTGACGCTTTGGACTAAAATGTGAACCAATTTCAAAACCAAGCCCAAATTCAAAGTTTTTATTTACGGCAGATCGAGCATATCAAAGAACCCCTAGAATTCAATTTTTCTTAAAATCAAGCAAAGGATGTCAATGGTCGTATAAAAACTGGGTCCAAAATCAAAATTCTTAAACACATTTAGATTCGGCATTACAAATAACCCCTATTATTAAATTTTTAATGAAATCATACGAAGTCTAATTTAAAACCCTTTGTGGCATTAATGTGGACCAACTAAACACAGCGCCCAAATTCCAAAATCTACATAGTTTTACACAGGTACTCAAAATTCAAGTCTTTGAATTAAACCCAAATTGACATTGGTCGTCAAGAAATAAGCAGTTTATACAAAGCATTGTAATTTAATGTTTTTTTACCCTTGTTCATAAACGGTTAGTGTCATAGAATTTTTGTCTGAAAACCAGAAAATCCGTGTATTTTGCCGCTAATTACTAACACACCGTCTAGGCTATAACCCTTATCAATCCCGACATTCCTAAAGATTGAACCCTGTGGTACACTCTCATAGATATCCATTCACTCATGCACAATTGTCCGGCCTGAAACTAGAAAAATGCTTGCTTTTTGGACTCTCAATCCTAGACAGTAAAGACAATTACCCCTAAAAATCACTCCTGAAGATTCCAATTGTAGTATCAACCTTGTTTTACAATTTCAAAGAGATCCTTACACTTATACACAATTTACTGTATTGACACCAAATATCTTGGGACGTCTATCATGTCTATGACAACTTCATACCATTATATGACTGAACATATTCTGCCGATGTATAAAAATTAGTATCAGATGATATTCTGTTTTACAGATGCATTTTGAAATGAATTAAGAATACATTATTAACACAAAAGCTGCAATTTGACTTTTATGCGTTTAAATGTAATTAATAACAGTGGCAGTGAATGTACATAAAACAATTCTTACAAATAAAACAAATGATCTAATACTTTGGTTTTGTCAATAACCTTTTGAACTCAGGATTAACAAATTATAATTTGTCATTGGTAAAAATGGTAGCTTAAGAGTTACAAATAGTAACTCACGGAATACACAAACATTTTACTAGTAATCTTGAATAAGATAAATAAACCAATCATCAATTTATCAAAACTGATTGTAAATAAGATAATAAACTTATAAAAGCTGATTATACAGAAAATAATAAAACAATATTTATAGAGGAAACTTTAGTAGGGGACATACTCAAAAATGAACATGCAATTTACCAAAGATATAAAGGGCAAATTTCTAGGAGGTTATTTTACGTGACTGAAATATTTGCAATTGTAGTGTAAGAGAATTTTTGTATTTTATTTCAATTCCTAATTGTTTTAACGGAAATTGGTTCAGTATCCAGCCTGTCGAGGTTCAAAAAATGAAATTCATACTACAATAATCAGTATGACATTTTTGTCCATTGTTTAAAAAAATACAATTAGTTTTGCATTTACAGTATGCATTTATAATACAAGTTAAACTACATTATGGTTAAAACTGAACAAAGTTTAACTATAAAATTTACAATATAATGGTTAATATAGTTAAAACTGGTCAAAGTTGAAACATGATATTTGAAATATAAAGATCATTACTGATCCAAGTTTGAACTTGCTATTTACAATATTATGATTTTTTTTTCTTATAAAGCAAGGCTCTTGTAATCTGATGATATATGTGAAAAAATACTCTGAAACAAAGTTATTGGAAATAGCCAAAAACAGAATGAACATGTTATTTGGTCACAATGATAGGCGTAAAAATGATCTAGCTTACCCTTAAACAAGTAAACTTTCATTCTACATAGACTTTGTCCACAACATTATTGGTATAAACCGTATATAAAAAACTCTTTCAAAAATAATTGATCATTACTGATTTTAAAACTTTTCCTAGATAGTGCTGAAATTAACCATTGATATAAGAAACACAAAAATTGTTATGCATTGTACACATGAGAAAACTAACAATGTAATCTTACATATTATAAACATTTCTTGGGGAAACTTTTTTTATTAATGAACTTGTCCAAGACATTGCTGATTTCAACCTATGATATGAGTTTCATAAAATATGGCAACAATTGAACACATGAGAGAACCTACTAAACAAGACCAATGGATGTCCATTATTTCTAATTCTCCGATAACAAGTCAGGCGAGGACAATGAACTATAAAAAGGTTCACATAGCAGAAAACTGATAATTGTACAATAACTACTATAATGACAACACACAAAAGGAACATGTAAGTATTCAACTTTTTTTTTAAATTTGAAAAGATGCATTTTTACTGACAGTTTAATCATTACATAAATTTTTAAAACATGTAAACAACATTGTACCAATATAATGTTTATGCACCACTGGTTTTAACCATATATATCATTATAGAATTCTTCAATTCGTCAATTAACAGTATAGAAAATGTGAAATATAAAAACAATTCTGACTCCAAGAAAAAATCTAATCAGAAAGTCCCTTCAGAACATATACATATTTCCCCCCTTGATGAGTACACACTTCAAAGCAGTTGTAAGAAAAAGAGCTTAACAAATAGCAACAACCCCCTAGTGTGTCAAATATTGTTTGATTAAATCTATATATGGTTTATTTGCATTGTTGGAATGGCAGATATTGACATATACCCCACATCTCTTATCATGTTATTCTATATTCATACAATATGTTTGAAACTTCAATAAAATAAAACAAAACATATACAATATAATTAATGTATGTTTGAACAAGAGGTTTTTGCAAACAATTACATATAACTTATCTAAGTTTCAAAACAATAATTATAAATATGTATAATTCAATACTAATTTCTGAACCAATTTAAAAACAACTTTGTAAACCCACATTATTACAAATTTAAGTTTGAGCTTGATATTTACAATGTTATTGTTAATTATAACTGACAAAGTTTGAACATATCTTAAATACAATGATTAGGTTACTGATTTATGTTTGAACATCATATTTACAATATAATGATGATCATTGATTTACATTTGAAATAATTAAAAGATTAATACTGTTAATAATTTACAAATCTTATTTACAATACACTGATTATTACTGATCAAAGTACGAACATCATATTTACATTATAATAATAGTCACTTATAAATGTTTGAACAATATATGTTTTTACAATACAATGAGTATTCCAGTTGAAACAGCATGTTTACAATACAAAGATGATAATTTGTTAAAATTTTAACACCATATGTTTTACAACATAATGATTATAAATGATCTTTGTTTAAATAAGATATTTACAATACGATGCTTATAACTGATCTTTGTTTAAACATGATATTAACAATACAATGATTATAACTGATATTTGTTTAAACATGATTTAAACAATACAATGATTATAACTGAGCTTTGTCTGAACATGAAAGTAACAAAACAATGATTATAACTGATCTTTGTTTGAACATGATATTAACAATACAATGATTATAACTGATCTTTGTTTGAACATGATTTAAACAAAACAATGATTATAACTGATCTTTGTTTGAACATGATTTAAACAATACAATGATTATAACTGATCTTTGTTTGAACATGATTTAAACAAAACAATGATTATAACTGATCTTTGTTTGAACATGATTTAAACAATACAATGATTATAACTGATCTTTGTTTAAACATGAAAGTAACAAAACAATGATTATAACTGATCTTTGTTTGAACATGATATTAACAATACAATGATTATAACTGCTCTTTGGTTGAACATGATTTAAACAATACAATGATTATAACTGATCTTTGTTTGAACATGATTTAAACAATACAATGATTATAACTGATCTTTGTTTAAACATAATATTAACAAAACCATGATTATAACTGAGCTTTGTTTGAACGTGATATTATCAATACAATGATCATTATAACTGATCTTTGGTTGAACATGATATTAACAATACAATGACTATAACTGATCTTTGTTTGAACATGATTTAAACAATACAATGATTACAACTGATCTTTGTTTGAACATGATTTAAACAAAACAATGATTATAACTGATCTTTGTTTGAACATGATTTAAACAATACAATGATTATAACTGATCTTTGTTTGAACATGATTTAAACAAAACAATGATTATAACTGATCTTTGTTTGAACATGATTTAAACAATACAATGATTATAACTGATCTTTGTTTAAACATGATATTAACAATACAATGACTATAACTGATCTTTGTTTGAACATGATTTAAACAATACAATGATTATAACTGATCTTTGTTTGAACATGATTTAAACAATACAATGATTATAACTGATCTTTGTTTAAACATAATATTAACAAAACCATGATTATAACTGAGCTTTGTTTGAACGTGATATTATCAATACAATGATCATTATAACTGATCTTTGGTTGAACATGATATTAACAATACAATGACTATAACTGATCTTTGTTTGAACATGATTTAAACAATACAATGATTATAACTGATCTTTGTTTGAACATGATTTAAACAAAACAATGATTATAACTGATCTTTGTTTGAACATGATTTAAACAATACAATGATTATTACTGTTTTTTGTTTAAACATGATATTAACAAAACAATCATACGTTTCTTGATTGAGTTAAGTCTGCCAATTGATATTTTATCGTGTGTTTTTCTAGGTTGTGATGTTATGCTATGGTTTCAGAAAAAGGGAGAAGGTTTGGATCCATTAAAACGTTTAATCCCGCTGCAAATGTTTGCACCTGTCATAAGTCAGGAATCTGATGTACAGTAGTTGTCGTTTGTTTATGTAATATATACGTGTTTCTCGTTTGTCGTTTTGTTTATATAGATTAGACCGTTGGTTTTCCCGTTTGAATGGTTTTACACTAGTAATTTTGGGGCCCTTTATAGCTTGTTGTTCGGTGTGAGCCAAGGCTCCGTGTTGAAGGCCGTACTTTAACCTATAATGGTTTACTTTTTAAATTGTTACTTGGATGGAGAGTTGTTTCATTGGCACTCACACCACATCTTCCTATACCTATATATGATTAACACTGATCAAATTTTGAACATGAAATTTAAAATACAATGATTATAACTAATCTTTGTTTGAACATGATATCAACAATACTATGAATATCACTGACCAATGTATGAACATGATATTTACAATACTATGATTATAACTGATCAATGTTGGAACATGACATTTACAATACTATGATTATAAGTAATCTTTGTTTGAACATATATCAACAATACTATGATTATCACTGATCAATGTATGAACATGATATTTACAATACTATGATTATAACTGATCAATGTTGGAACATGAAATTTACATTGTAATGGTTATTACTGATCAGAGTTTGAACATGATATTAACAATACAATGGTTATCACTGATCAATGATTGAAAATTATATTTACAATACTATAATTATCACTGATCAATGTTGAAACATATTATTATCAATACTATGATTATCACTGATCAAAGTCTGAACATAATATTTACATTACTATGATTATCAATGATCAATGTTTAAACATTATATTAACGATACACAATGATTATTACTGATCAATGTTTGAACATGATATTTACAATACTATGATTATCGCTGATCAATTTTGGAACATGATATTTACTATACTATGGTAATCACCGATCAATGATTGAACATGATATGTACAATACTATGATTATCACTGATCAATGTTGAAACATAATATTACAATACTATGATTATCACTGATCAATGTTGAAACATGATACTATAATACTATGATTATCACTGATCAATGTTGGAACCTGGAATTTACAATACTACGAATATCAACGATCAATGTTGAAACAAGATATTTGAAATACTATGATCGTCACTAGAACAATTTTTAACATTATATTTACGATAGGCAATGATTATTTCTAATCAATGTTTGAACATGTTATTGACAATATAATGATTGTAACTGATCAAAGGTTGAACATCATATTTACAATACACAATGATTATTACTGATACAAATTTGAACACCATAGTTACAATACAATAATTATTAGTGATCAAAGTTTGATTATCATATTTACAATAAAACGGTTATTACAGATAAACATTTGAACATCATATTTACAATACAATAATTATAACTGATTCTTATATGACGTTCTTCTTTATCTTTGGGTACAAATCCATGTTCTAATTTGAATAGAACATGGGCTGCACGGGATTGACGTCACAATTTAAATTGCAACGTCAGATGAATTTTAAACAACGCCAGAGATCAAGATTGACATTTTTGTTTGTTAGCCCGCTATGAAAGTAACTAAATACATTCTAAAAGTAAGTTTAAATGTTCCTTTTCTTTTTTTATTGATTAACTGTTGATTTTTTCTAAAACGTTTTTGTTCATCAAATCAAAATGGCGACATTTGAGCGTCTACTATAGGTCCACTTCCATGTACAAAAGTTCAAAATATTCCTATTAGAATCGAAATAATTCTATCATGCCATGCTCAATACTTATTTCAACATGGGTAGGCATTTATTTGTAAACTAATCATTGATATTATGTTGATAGTCCTAAGTATAAAGCTAAGCTTTATTACAACTGTCACATAAACTTAACATTAACCAATATAACTAAACAAAGACCAATGAACCTTGAAAATGAGGTCAAAGTCAGATGAACCGTGCCAGGCAGACATGTACAGCTAACAATGCTTCTATACAACATATTATATAGTGACCCATTACTTATAGTTTAAGAAAAATAGACCAAAACGTAAAAACTTAACACTGTGCAATGGACCGTGAAAATGAGGTCACGGGCAAATAAAACCTGTGCGACTTACATGAAGATCATAAAATATTTCCATACACCAAATATAGTTGACCTATGGCATATAGTATTAGATAAAAAGACCAAAACTCAAAAACTTAACTTTGACCACTGAACCATGAAAATGAGGTCAAGGTCACATGACATCTGTCCGCTAGACATGTACACCTTACAATCATTCCATACAACAAATATAGTAGACCTATTGCATATAGTATGAGAAAAACAGACTAAAACACAAAAAAATAACTATAACCACTGAACCATGAAAATGAGGTCAAGGTCACATGACACCTGCCAGTTGGACATGTACACCTTACAGCCCTTCCATACACCGAATATACTAGTCCTATTGCTTATAGTATCTGAGATATGGACTTGACCACCAAAACTTAACCTTGTTCACTGATCCATGAAATGAGGTCGAGGTCAAGTGAAAACTGTCTGACAGACATGAGGACCTTGCAAAGTACGCACATATTAAATATAGTTATCCTATTACTTATAATAAGAGAGAATTTAACATTACAAAAAATTTGAACTTTTTTTTCAAGTGGTCACTGAACCATAAAAATGAGGTCAATGACATTGGACATGTGACTGACGGAAACTTCGTAACATGAAGCATCTATATACAAAGTATGAAGCATCCAGGTCTTCCACCTTCTAAAATATAAAGCTTTTAAAAAGTGAGCTAACGCCGTCGCCGCCGCCGTAGCCGCCGGATAACTATCCATATGTCGAGCTTTCTGCAACAAAAGTTGCAGGCTCGACAAAAATGATATAACTCATTTAAGTTTGAACATAATATTAATAATATAATGATTATAACTTGTCAAAGTATGAACATCATATTTACAATTTACTGATTAATAATGATTAATACTGATTAAAATTTGAACGTCTTATTTACAATACAAAGAGTATTACTGATTAAAATTTGAACAACATATTCACAAAACAATTAGTATTACTGATTAAAGTTTGATTATTCTATAGCTATTTACAATACAAAGATTATTATACTGATCCAAGTTTGAACAACATATTTACAATGCAATGATTATTACTGATTAAAGTTTAAACATTTATTAACAATACAATGATATCACTTATTCTTAATATTGCTCCATGGTTGAACAGGAGTATTAATAACACTATGATCATTATCAATCCAAGTATAATCATAATAAGCACTAACCCACTTATATCTAATGCAACCTAAAACTTTCTGTCTTAAATATGTATTCATTCTAAATTAAATAATATAATTTTGAAATTCTTTATAATATAATTTATTTAAGTTTGCTCTTCTTTTTCCAAACGCAATCTTTTTGTTGGTATTAGACATTCATCCTGTTTATCTTTGCTGTTTAAGTCATTATTTTCTGTTGAGTCTTCTACACAACATTGTCCAGCATTAACTTGCTGACTTTGTGGGTTTATGATTTCTCCAATATTTAACAATGCATTGTGTGATTGACACATTCTCCGATTTATGTTCTTAATGTATAGTAACCAGGTTTTCAGGACATCATCTGAATATGAATCAGACGTTTCTGTCATTTTTTTTAATACAGTATCTATTTCAAACATGTTTATATCATGTATATAGTGCCACATTAAAGCTAAACACTTGATATTTTCATCTTCTGCATATAAGCTTTTATAAGGTTTTACACCATGACCATCACAAGCCTCATGAAATGCAGATTTAATATCCAGTTCTTTATGTTCAACATTTGCTACAATCCAGTGGACCAGTCTAGCTTGTCCATATCGACATGATTCTTCCAAAAGATCATTCATGTTAATGTTCCTACAATACCCTGCCTGTAGAAAGTACAGCAGGAGATCAAACTTTTTATTTCCAATTATTTCATTCAGAACTAACTTTAAAGAAGATTCTTTTTCACTTTGCATTTGGAACAACGAATCTACAATCATTAGGTATTTTGGTTTATTATGTTTCTCTCTCCACGTCCACGTACATTGATAGTCTCCTGGGAATGCCTGACACGCCTTAACAAATGCTTCCTTTATGTTAAGCTGTTCAATGGCAACTTTATGAAGAATATACTTCATGTGCTGGATTTTACTTTGTTGACAACAGCTTATTAAAACATCATTGATAGGAATTTGATCTAGTGGAAGGTTTAGGAGAATCCATGTCATAACATTGTAACGGCCTTGTTTCTCCTTACAAACTGTACTCACTATTGTTCTTATATCAATGGAATCATGGCCAGTTTTATTAACTTCATTCCACAAGAGAATCAAACACGCAACTGATTGATCAGCGTTATAATTTTTCTCTTTAAATCTACTAGATCTAAAACTTGATGGTGAGGTACATACATTGATCATTGCTTGTGTCATGTCTAAATTATAGAAATATTTACTTAATATCTTAATTGTTTCTATCTCATTGTCTGTACAGGCTTTGTTCAGAACCATCTGTTTATCAAAGGAACAATAACATCTTTCTTCCAGAAACCAATTCACAAGAAAATAATTTTTCTGCTCAAGAGATTTGTTTATCATGTTTTTTATATCGTCTGTATTTAAGAAACTGAAATATTTTTCAAGTAAATATATAATTAAATTTGATGATTTATTGCGTTTTCTCATCATTTTGCTCATAGTAATACTTATTAATTTTAACACACCTGATATAATATCCGACCCCTTTATTTGAAAACTGGCAAGAATCCACTTTACCATTTCTATCGACTGTTCCTGTAATATTGTATATGTTTTATTACATGCTATCAGAAATAATTCACCTCCATCAATATCCAATGATGTTTGTTCAAAAGTCTGAAGTACCCACTTTGCTACATCCAACCTGCAATCTTCACATGCTAACATTAATACTTTCTTTGAATCAACAGATATATTTGGATGACAGTTTTCATGAATCCACATCAATATCTCAAAACATTTCCTTTCATACGCTTTATTTACTATTTCTTGCATGTGTAATACTTCCTTCTCATGTGTACTATCCCAGATAGAGCGTACTATTTTCAATATTATAAAAGAACATTCAGCAGTATAATGTTCAGTTACAGATTTTAAAACTTTCCATTTATCTAAACTTTCTATTTCAATCTTATTCATTATGTGTTCTAATATGTCCGATCTTTTATTAACTAAAGTTGAATTTATTATGGTATACACATCCAATCTAGGTGGATCTATGTTCTGAACAATCCATTCTAAGATTTTTATTCTTTTGGAAGAACATGCCTGTTGACATAGAGCTTTCAAATCGAAATGTGCATATCCAACTTTTGCAACCATATATTTTACTATTTTTAACTTTTCAACTTCATCTGATAAAAGTTTTACCTTACATTGCCTACATGCTGCCATTAGGGCTGACTGAATGTCTATCTCTTCAATATTGCTGCTTTCAATTATTAAATTTACAAGAACGAACTGTCCATACTCGCAAGCCAAAGTCAATATATCTGCATTATCTATACAGACTGGAAGAAAAGTCTCGAACATATAATCTGGAACATTCACTTCCTTTATAACTGACTTAACAATAGACATTAGGTATTTCGAAGTAATGTCAATTCTTTTAATAAGAAAATGAAATATTTTTTGATTAAAAGGAATTTCTTGAAGTACCAAATTTTTATATTTATCTACAAATGCTTGAAGACAGGAAATTTCATCAAACGTTTTACATACAGAGGCAACATACACAACTGTATCAAACATCTGGTACTTGCAGGCAGTTCTTAATATTATGTTAGGATTCTCTAATTCCTGATCTTGAAATGTTTCTATCATCAATTTTAGCGGTTCAAAAATTATTGATGACGAGTCAAGAATTATTTTTCTAGATGATAGGAACATGTTTTGTATCCATTCATCCTTATATATCATATTAAAAAATAAATTGATATCAAAAGGATTCCGAACGTATTTTGAAAGTAAGAATTCCAACACAGGTATACTACATACTTCATATGCTTTCCATATACATGATGTAAGAAAAACACATTTTTCATCATCAGATTCTTCTATAAATAAGGACATCGGAGTTTGGGAATGTATGTTTGTAAGTATAATACCTTGATCAAGTAAAACAGGTATTTTGTGTTCTTCTATTATGTCCAATGTGGCTTTAACAGATCTTACATCTTTAGTGGAACAGATTACATATAAAGATGAAATTAAAACAGATTTCATGAAACCAATAGTAACATGATTACTGCTGGTTTTTATTATTGTATTAAATGTCTTCAATACAAAGTTATATATATCTAACTGACTGTCTAATCCTGTCGATGTCTCAAGTAAGAAAGCAAGAAATCTATCTTTGTTCTTTCTGTAAAAAATGTCCATTTCACTAGATTTTATCATATTTTCTGTATGTTTATCTTTGTCATCTTCCTTTTCAAAAGCTTCTAATAAATAAGGCAGTAGGGTACTATATTCATGTTGGAATATTTCAGTATTACGTAAGTTTATTATAAAACGTCCAAAGTGATAAATCACACTAAGTTCTATGTAAAAATCCACTAATCTATCAGCCAATACTTTATAACTGTTGGATGGAACTTTCAATACTACTTCTCCCTCTTTTTCTATGTATAATTCTGGTTTTACCATCTTCAGGAAGAATGACCAACTGATTAAAGGTATGATCTTGTTAATATTTTCTTCATCTATCTGAGCAAAAGATAAAATAACACTCTCCTGAAGTGTAGGATGGTGTAATTTGTAAGATCTTTGGTTTGGAATATTTATCAAATGACTTCCTTTAAGTTCATTAACTGCATCTGATATGTGGCATTTTTTCAGTTTGATAGTCTCTCCATAGATTGCATCAATTATCTTTAGAATCTCTGTAATAGTGGTGTTATCATCAGGGTTAATACGGTTTTCATTAACTGCTGTGTAGACAATAACTGCATACTGTATCATAAAATTCCTCTGATCCTCACCTTTACGTCTTATTGCATTCATTTCTTCTAACATGGCTTCTGTTGGCCTGTCAAAAAATTTACTCCCTAGCTCAAAATATTTGTTGTTATGGACAAATTGATAAACTGCTAAAGGAAATCCTTTAACAGGATTCTCCCGTGTAATATTCCAAACTTCATACTTCTTTAAGACGAGATCACCCTTACAGTTTACATATCCTTTACTTTCTATAAAGTCTGATTTATGAACTGTTTTCATGTATTTTGTGAGAATATTATTTTTCTCCTCCCGGCTTAGTAAATACTTTTTGGAACTAAGATCAATGCAGTCAGACTTAAATAATCTATGACTGTCAAACACTTCTTGACATTGACGTTTGACTGTATCTCTGATTGTTATAATTACTTTAATGTTACCTTTACATACATATGCATGAACTTTGTCTAGAACTGGGTTATCTTTTTCTCTATTGTATATACAATTTGTTTCACCAAAAATATCGTCCAGTAAAACCACCACATTATGTTCCCTTTTGACCATATCTTCCCACTCACTCAATGCATTGAGTTTGATGCATTTATACGATATGTTGTCAGTACAATACATATGTAGAATATGGCGACCGATCCGACTTTTTCCTGTACCTGCATATCCAGTTATCAACAAGACTCCATTCTGTTTCAGCAGTAACAAGCCATCTGTCACTGCCTTAGTTATCACAAATGTACCCTCTCTTACATCTTCCTCAATTAGAGCTCTTGTATCTTCTAAAATATATTTAACAGATAAAGATATGAGTATTTGAATATAACTGAAATCACTTTAAATCATATAATTATCATATATCAATGCTTAAGGCTTATAAAAGTCAAAAGTAAAATAACAAAAAAAAAGCACTCAATTGGAAAATACAAAATAGAAAATCCCTTATTATGGTAAGTAAACTATCATAAGTTATATGGTTTGCTTCTGACCCCCTACGTTTATGGATCCATAGAGGGTTATTAAAATCTATAGGGGGTGAGGCTGGAGGGCAAATCCCCTACTGATTTTAATCACCCTTTATAGCTCTGTAGGGGGTCAGTAGTTAACCGTATAACGAATTTATCGCATGCTGGACTTTTTCTGCTGCGTTTTGTTCAAAGATAATCCATGAAACACAACAACATTAATAGCTGATGTCACCATTAACACGTCATGAACCCCCTATGAAATTTACTAACCCCTAAGGTCTCAAAGGGGGTCACTACATGACAGGGTTAAACCAATTACAACGTGTTTATTTACCCGCGGTGCTATAACAATCATTAAATCTTACAATAATCGGCTATAAATGTTTATATCACATAATAGTTAATAATAAAAAAAAATAGAATTGAAATAGGACCAGTAAGATTAATTCTATTTCAATTTTCAGTAACTATCTAACACCCAAACAAGAACTACAATCCCCTTCCCTTTCATGAATGTGACCTTCTGAATTATAGACTATTTACCAGATTTGTTATCACATAAGCAACATGACAGGTGCCACATGTGGAGCAGGATCTGCTTACCCTTCCGGAGCATCTGAGATCACCCCTAGTTTTTGGTGGTTTTCGTGTTGCTTATTCTTTAGACTAGTTCTCTATGTTGTGTCATGTGTACTATTGTTTGTTTGTTTGTCTTTTTCATTTCAAGCCACATAGTGTTGTCAGGTTATTTTGGATTTATGAGTTTGACTGTCTCTTTGGTATCCTTCGTCCCTCTGTTATCATAACTATTCCAGTATAAATGTATTGCGGTGATTTAGTATTTACCAATTCCTTACAAAAAAACTCTGCAAGGTTATATTTTAAAGATTTCTTGTTCTTGTCCTTTACTTTTTATATTCCTTAAAGATCACATTTTTAAGGAGGTATTTTTGCCATTTTATCTCAATTCTTATATAAATAAGCAAACCCAAATATCATTCCTGGACAATATCTGATAGAAATATACAAGACTTTATGTCCATGTGACATTAAGCCATGTAAAACAGTCTATTATTTGAACTTAGTATTATTTTCATTATGGAATTTGCATAATTTCTTGGGCTTGAAATATTTGATAAATTCAATGTTTATTCTGTATTATAATGTTTTGAGTGGTGCATAACACTTTCACACAATCTATTTTATATATAGATAGTGTTGTGTGTGGCACAGTACATTCTATTGAAAATGTAGTATCTTCGTTGTAATAGAAAGTGTTGTTGGCCGCAAAGAACATTATATCACAGAATAAACATGGAATTCATTAAAAATTTCAAGCACATGAAAATATTGCAAATTTAATAATTAAAAATAATCATGATAATTACAAGTTCAAATAATAGCCTGTTATCAATGGTTATATGTACTTTCTTACTTCCATGTTAAGTAAGCTTTATAATCTATCGCTACATTTGTAAATGTTTCCATCATAATGAACATACTTGATTTAAAACATACTAAAACCCATATTCAAATTACATGTATAACTAGAGTCTCCAAGGATCTTGTGTCGCTCACCTGATATGTTTGTTCTTAAAAAAATGCTTCATATAATATCTATGGATTAACAAACCAAAAAATACTTACCTTCAAGTCTTGTTTGATTATTTCCACCTGGAAAATGGAAAACAGTTGTATAAATTGGTCTTACTGTTACCTACATAATATTCATTTCTTAATTTGGCGTATAAATATTCTCATACGCTGAAATCAGTAATTTGGTTTTCACACATATATATCTAGATTTCGCGCCTTTTCTCTTGTCAAGAAAAAATTACTGATCAGATCTACACGTATATTTTGCATTCATGATATGCAATAGACCACTTTCGAGTTCATCCGTCACCGACAAAAACTCGTCAATTATGCACGCCTTTATGACGTCATTTACCAGATAGAGGGGCTCGCCTGTATCCCTGCACTATTTACATTCATCAAGCGTCTTAGTGATCGTCTTTGTGCAGGATAAACTAGAAATAATGGTTGCTCTGTAGGTACTTACTGACAATTTCCTAATGACAGCAGTGTTGATTGTCAATTTTGAGAATTCAATTTGCCGAATAATTCGTACAATATAGAATTATAGTTTTCCAACCACTCGCTCAACATTGGAAGGAAGTGACGACGCCCCTAAACGCACAAATGACGGTGATAAAGGCGCGTATAATGGACGAGTTTTTCCGGTGACGGATGAACTCGAAAGTGGTCTATTGCAGTTATATCTTTTTCTGATTGAACATTTTTATATTTGTAGAATTCCTTCCGTTGCTCGGAGATCCAAAGACCACGAATTACATGATTTAGATGACCAGAGTTGTCACAATTTATTTCTATTATTTATTAAACTGATAAGTACAATTTCTCATCCCAAATTGCTTTTTGTTTTATTTAATACCTATTATTAAGACAATTTTTATGTTCGTATGAGTATAGTGAAGAGGAACATAAATATATTTATAATCAGTTTAAAAGGCTTTTAAGCTACCTTAATTTTTACAGTATTTTAACTATATACAACATATTAATGAATTGCTCAGGGACGTTTGACATTTAAATTACCCTACCTCCTCATTTCAGTAACTAAGTCTGTTGTTAAAAGAAAGTAGGAAGATATTAAAGAGATATTCCAAACTCAAATGATCAAGCCAAACTGACAACTTAAATGTCCTTGCTAAAAAATGAATAAGGATTGACCAAAAGACAATCAACCTCTATCAAACACATTATAGAAAACTACAGACTGAGTTAGAAGTACTCTACAAAAAACCAGTGCTCAGGGGTAAGCAGATCCTACTCTACATTTGGTACCCATTGTATTGATCATGCAAGTTCAAATTTTGATGATACATTGTACACATTGAAAGCCCAATTGAGTGATGTCAAATTTGAGAAAAAAGAACAGTTTTGTGGTTATAACAATTTGGCTAAATCTGTTATCAAACAGATATTCCATAACAATCAACAATTAGCAATGGTATCAGTATCAAATTTGAAATTATGATTTCAACTTTACCACTTAATACAAAGGCTAAGGAATAGATAACCTTTAAATAGCTGTATTTGGCAAAATTGTTAGAGATTTTTGGACCTCAATTCTCTTCAACTTTTTACTTTATTTGGACTTTTAACATTTTTTGATTGAAGCATCACTGATGAGTAGTTTATAGACGAAATGGGCGTCTGGCGTAAACATAAAATTTCAATCCTGGTATCTATGATGAGTTCAATTGAAACCCTTGTTTTCATAACAGTTTTATATTCCTTGCAATAATTGTAAGCAGTAACCCTCTATCAAGGAAACATGATAGGAATCCCAAGCTTCCCCATATTGTGTCACCTTTGATATGTATATTACCATACAAATCCTTGTTTTAACATATATTATATTAAACTATATATACAGTTTCAAATTGGCAATGATACTATATACTGTATAGATGGTTAAAAGATTTAAGAATTTTCTAATGTGTGTTCCATTATACTACTTTATACTATACAAGAGTACACACGCTGAAATGTCTCACTTCTTTACTGATCTTTGTTTATATGTTATAGTCCTTAATATAATATAAAGCTTAACTACAACTATCACATAAACTTAACGGGATCCAGGAAAATGGGGTCAAGGACAAACAAATCAAACTGGAAATACATGTAAACCTTACAATCCTTCTATACACCAGATATGCCTTAAATATAGTTGAACTGTTGCACATGGTAATGTAAGAAACAAACTTAACCAGGAAAATTTAACCTTTATCAATGAACCATGAAAATGAGATTAAGGTCGGATGAATCCTGCCAGACAGACATGTACAATGCTTTTCAACTTTGTACTTGGTTTGCTTTATAAATATATTGATATGACTATGAGCTTCACTGATGAGTCTTGTGTAGACGAAACGCACGTTTGGCGAACTAAATTATAGTCTTGGTATCTTTGATAATTATGCACACTTTACAATCATTACATGCTTTAAATACAGTTGACATATATTGCATATAGTATCCAAGTAACAAACTTAACCAAGAAAACTTAAAATTGACCAATGAACCATGAAAATGAGGTCATGGTCAGATGATAATTGCCTGACAGACATATAAAGCTTACAATCATTCTCTACACCACATATCATGCATATAGTTGATTTATTGCTTATAGCATTATAAAAACAAACCATAACATTAAGCAATGAACCATAGTCAAATTAAACATGCCAGACTGACATGTACATTGTAAAATATTTTCATAAACCAAATATAGTTGAGCTATATTAAAAGAAATGGACCAAAAAACAAAACTTAATTTGAACCACTGAACTATGAAAATGAGGTCAGGGTCACATGACACCTGCCTGTTGGACATGTACACATTACAATCATTCCATACACCAAATATAGTAAACCTATTGCTTATAGTATCTGAGATATGGACTTGACCACGAAAACTTAACCTGGTTCATGAATCAATAAAATTAGGTTAATGTACATCAAGTGAAAACAGGCTTGAAGACCTTGCAAAAAATGCACTTACTAAATATAGTTATCCTATAACTCATAATAAAAGAGAAATTAAGAATACTAAAAATCTTAACCTTTTTTTCAAGTAGTCACTGAACCATTAAGATGAGATCAAGGAAAACTAGTGGACATACTACAGACGAAAACTTCATAACATATGTTGAGACATTTATATTCAAAGTATGAAGGATCCAGGTCTTCTACCATCCGACATATTAAGCTTTTAAGATGTTTGTTAACGCTGCCGGAATACTATCCCTATGTATGTCGAGCTTTCTGAGACAGAATTCTCAGGCTGGACAAAAACATTGACAATCTCATATGTATGTTCAAAATTGAATGTATTTATAGTATTTGTAAATACTAAATGGACAAATCTATTTGTGACAGCGTTTTTGAGGTACATGATGTACTGAAATAACAATTTTTGTTTATTTGTTATTATCAATCAAGTAAAACACTTACATGTTATCATTATCCAACATGATTTATGTTACATGTGTTAATTACCTTCCCTTCTTGAGACAGAGACATAATTAAATGACAATCTTTTCCGGGCATACGATACAGTTTTGATCCTGTATTTACAAGTTCGTGAAAACTTGCATATAGGTTATTTTTTCCCTGGTATACAAAATTTCACAATGGAAATTTGTCCTTCTCTAGATATTTTGGCATTGCTGAGGACAATATTTCAGCATACATAGTTATAAAATACTGTCTTAAGGTAAATATTTCATAGGACAAAATTTTGCTCTACAGATACTGAATCAATCTTACCTGATGTGTCATCCGCACCATGGCTACAGAATTAAAGAACAAGGGAATACTAAACCATGCCTACAGGTCATGGCTGCAGAACAAAACAACTGAATACTGAAAATAGCTCACCTTGTTGTTCAATATGTTTACGCTGAATTTCCATTTGTTCACCTTGTTGTGCCATCTGCTCACAATGTTGTGCTAACTGTTCAGCTTGTTGTGCTATCTGTTCACCTTGTTTTGACCCCTGTCCATCAAGCATAGCCAAATGTTCATCATGTTCTTTTAACATCTTGTCATGTTGTTCATATTTAATTTCAAGTTTACATATATGTAAAATAAGGTCAGCTATCTTATTTTGTTTCTTATCTGATTGGTCTTGCAACTCTTTAATTATCACTTCATTCTTTTTTATATCATTCTTACAGGCCTGGAGTTTCTCTGTACATTCATCTTTGTAAACAATAGGTTCAGTCGACAATTTCTGTTTTTTAGCTTCCCCTTTTTGATGGGAAACATTTACCTGGTGGATTTTCTTTTCATGCTCTTCTTTATTACTCATAAGAATGTCAATTGATGATTGCTGATTGTTTATCTTTTCTGTCAGTTCCTGTTGAGACTTTTTACAGCTTCTTAATTCTAGTAACATATATGTAAGGGATCCATCCAAGACAACATGTTTTGCCAACTGAGCTTCTTTAATCATTGGCAGACCGCCTTTGGTACTAAGACGTCCAATGGCCTATATAAATTGAAAATACAGAGCTATTTAACTATAGGAGGAGATGTTTGGGTAGCCACAAAACCATGTTCAACCCACCATTTTTGCTTAAAATGTCCTGTACCAAGTCAGGGATATGGCAGTTGTTATAAAATAATAATTCGTTTATATATATGTTGCATTGTTTGTTTTTGTTGCACTTCAGTGTTCTGTTGTTTCGTAGTTTTCCTCTTATAGTTGATGTGTTTCCCTCGATTTCAGTTTGTAACCTGGATTTGTTTTCTCTCAATTGAATTATGACTTTTATAAACAGCGATGTACTACAGTTTCCTTTACTTTTGAACATTACAGAAGAAAAATTGTGGTCTTCGATAAAGAATTAAATGCATTCCTGTCAGTCAGGGATACTACTAGTACTATAATACAAGTCATGTTTATTTACTTTTAAGGATAAAAGTTATTTATTTAATTTCAAGGTTTGAATTTTCTTAGAAAAAGTTCTTTTTACAACCATTGACAATTATTAAATTCTCAAGTGTGTCATTTTTCATGTTTGCTAATTATCTCACATAGTTCTGCCCTGTAATGGTGTCATTTTAGTGTATATACTTACACCTTCTAAATCTCCCCACCATTGATTAAAATCTGTTAACGACAATATTCCATCTTTACTATGGACTGACTGGTTTCTGTACCATTTAACTCTGGCAAGGTCTGCGCCTGTACTGATATCATTTGGATGTGGTAAATTATCCCAGCCAGTAACAGGGGCAGATTCACGTGGTAGCAAGTTCCGTAAAAGGCAAACAATCAGAGTTGTATCAAACTCTGCTGAAGTACCTGTTTGGCCTGAAACAGATATCATATAATTATATCATGAGGGTGAGGTCATCAGTTATCCCAGCTTGTTACAGGGACAGACTCAGGTTCTGTAAAAGGCAGATAATCATTGTTATACATGTATCGAAGTCTTCTGATCTAACAATAGTTGTTACAATAAATCATATTATAATAATGATAAGTAAGACCCCTTTTTGGCCCCAAAATATAGTAGTTTTAACAAAATTGTTTGGAATATTTGGTAGATTTTTCATATTTGAGCTTGAGTCGGATCGTTTTTAATGTCTTAATCAGTTAAAATCTTTCACAGAAACTAATTGATTCAAATGAAATAGACACTTAAGTGATCAAAAAGTGGTCAAAATCTTTCGTCAAATGAACCTGAAATTTGAGGCCAAAATCGGTCCTTACTGGAACTACTCCTTTCATAACAAGTGAGATTAGGATAAATTTCATTTCAAAATAATAATAAATAGACAAGACTGACTGCATCCTATTTCAAATAAATTTAAACAGGGGCATATTCATTTAGCCTTTAAGATTGTCCATAATGAAATCCAATTTGACAAAAGAAGAATTGAAGTTTGAAAATGCCAACATTTAATATACTATTGAGGATATCACAAAGTAGTTTGTTGTGAACTTTGAAAGTCATCATTGGCCTAGTGAGTCATGTGAGTAGCTACTGAAAATATCATGTTGCATGCAGGTTAAGCCAACTTAATCAAAACATTCTTTTTATTTCGTTTCACTTATTATACCACACTTTCTTCAAAGTGATAAAAATGATCTCCTTATTTGAAAAATAGAAAAAAAAAGCTACAAGACTTTATAACTTTACAAGAATACATTTTAAAGACATAATCCTGATGTTTCATGCATGTTCAGGACGAGAAAAAGTTAACATTTCTTTAGTTTTCTATGTTGTGTCATGTGTACTATTGTTTTTCTGTTTGTCTTTTTCATTTTTAGCCATGGCGTTGTCAGTTTGTTTTAGATTTATGAGTTTTACTGTCCCTTTGGTATCTTTCATCCCTCTTTTAACAATAAATACAGAGTTATAGAGGCAATCTGAAATGATGGTCAGGGAATTATGGACAGCAACTGTAAAATAGTGGTATTTTGGATAGGGACAAAATAAATGCCTTGAAACAGGCAATCTATGGACCCCTTAAAGATTTATTGCAATGGTTCTTAATCATGTTAATGTGCAGAGAGCATTGGCACTATCTTTATACACAAGGCATGGTCCCCGTTGAAGCATTCTGACCAGACAACATTTATCACAAGAACATACATAGCTAAAACATACCAGGACTTGGATATAAAATATTCAGTTGCAATTTTGTCATAAAACGGAGGCCTCTCAAGGTCACAGAACTTTTGTTAAGTTCACTGGCAAGTCCTGCTGGAGGATGGACATAATCAAAATACACCCGGACAGCCTTTGTGGCAATCTTCAGATTCAGGAAGTAAAACCTGAAGAAATTTGACTCTTCTTCTGTTAGACTCATGTTGTTTCTCTAGTAGTATCTCCTTTTCTAAACGTCTTTGTTCTGTTTATATATTGGTTTATTTTGCTTTCTACAGTGCTGCCCTCCATCACTATAGCTACTGTCTACAACTACATCTTTGTTCTGCTTGTATTAATATTGGTTTCTATTGTTAGAGCTGTCCCTAACATCCTGTTGTCACTGTCTACACTACATCTTTTCTTTCAGAATGGACCTGTAACATGTGTAATAGAACAGACTAAAATATATAAAATATTCTGTCCATCTGTCCGTATCTGTCCATATCGTACACTAGGAGATGTAAAGATCGGCTTGTTTCGAGGCTAAGGCGTTTTCACACCTGTGGTTTAAATGTTTGGATAATGGATAGATGGGTGCCAATATTTCAGCCTGCATATTTATGTAATAGTTGCCGCTGTACATATGCAGGCTGAACTGATTAATGTTTATGTTATATGTTTATATGATATGAATGTGTTCAGCTTTTACAAAACCTGAAGATAAGTTGGATGTTAAGGTTTACCTTATATGGCCTTTTTAAATTTATTTGACTTTATTGACATTTTTAGAAATGAAATTAATGATACAAGGCAATATATGATCGTCATGCAATCAATAAAAGATGAAAACAAAATGTTCAAAGTTGTGACTGAAGCACTCTGTGGATCAACCTTCATCAAGAACGTTCAAAGCTGAATAGTTGATTAAAAGGTTAAAGATGATGGTTCAAAAGGTACATGCATCTGCCGACATGATTGCAGAAAGTAAAGAAGTTTATTTATTATTTATTTAACAGTAGAGCAAATTTCTTAACAATAAAATTTAAGCTTATACACGTGTATTGAGCCATTTTATTGCTTAAAGTAAAGTAGAAATATATACATACTCAACCTAACCATACTATTTAACCTACTAGGAGTTGAGCAGTTTTCACTGTTACTCTTAAATGATGGCCCCGATGAGAAAACCAAATAGTTCTGAATCATTTGAATTATTGATCTGAAACGCTATAAACATGATAAAGCTTTTATATGTTAGGGATTTTTTAAAACCTAAATCAACTTGTATGATGCCCGTTTGAATAGGTTTTTTTTTCAATAGATGCAAAACCTTAAAACTTTCAACTCAAGATACTGTTATCTCATGGTAATGATCCAATTATTTCTTTTTTTTTTAAATATGTTTAAATATGACTTAAGACTATTAAATTTATTTTGCAATTGAAAATTATTTGATATATTTCATGCCTTGGCTTCTATACATAGGTAACAATATCATTATCAAAGCTGTACAGGCATCTTGTTTTAAAATGAATTTTCTTCTTTTGAGAAATTTTTATTTAGTTATTCAATTTTTCACCACTTACAACTGTCATAACTGTCTGCCTCTGGTTTTATTTTATACATTTACTTTTAAGTATCTGTATTTTTTCATGACATTTTGCTTTGTTTCGTTCCGCATTTATTTCGTTTCAGACAAAGTTTATAGGTACCCCTTTTTTCGTCCTTTTTTTAATTTTTTAAAAAGCAACCCATGGGTTAAAAGTTTTTTATTCAAAACTGAGATTTATCAAATTCAAATGTTAACCTTACTATTAAACCCCTTTTTGGTTTTATGAAACAAAGACTAATTGACCAGGGTTTAAACTTTTCAGGAACAACATGCAAATATTTTAGCATTTCCAAAATTAACATTTTTCCATCTAGTGTTTGACAAAATGAGTGAACAGGCAAGTTATGTAGTTGATGCTTTAACATTTTCAAGAAATAGATCGTATCGATCAGATGGATCATTGTGTAAATTAAGAGTTAGTGCTCATAGCCTTGCCATTGAAAGAGGAAGATATTTAAAAGTGCCCAGAGATCAAAGAATTGGTGAAATCTGTAAAAGTGTCGAAATTGAAAATGAACAGCACATGCTGCTTCACTGCAGACAATGGCAGAGGTTACTCCAGTACTAGAGAGACTTTTGTATTAAAAATGTTCAAAATTACCAGAAAAAATATAGCCACATACATTTACATAGTGTGCTATAAAAATAAAATGAATCTTATACTTAATAATACATCTTACATGCCATGCATGCCTTAAATGGCACTAAAACTATTTTCTTTTGTAACAAATTGTTTAAACATGTTAAATGCAAGAAGTAATCTATTGAAATAGATTTTCATTATAATATAAAATATAGGAAAATGTATGCCGTTAATACAAGACAATAGCGCCTGATGATAATAAGCCTGACCGGTTTCGGTCCTTCAAGGACCTTCTTCAGAGGCTGAATGGTTACTTGTGTTTTTGGATTCCTTATATACTTTTCCATTGACGGTTGACAACCGGCGGTTCGGACTGATCCATTTGTCCGTTACCAGGGTGATCAAGTACATACCGGCGGTTGTTTAACCGGCGGTGTAGTAAAACATCTCTATACACCAACATTCCAAACCAAGAAGGTCTGGTTTCCGTTGCCAAAAGCCTACATTCACACAAAGCGTCTTATCAAATATCCAACAAAGGGCTATTAGAACTTCTCAAATTAGTCCTTCACTGCAACAATTTCACTTTTAACAATAGAACTTATCTACAAGTCGGTGGCACAGCCATGGGCACCAAAGTAGCTCCGTCTTTTGCTAATATCTTCATGGGATATCTAGAGGAGAAACTATTAAACGGATTCCCTCTAAAGCCATTTTTATACCTAAGGTTCATTGATGACATTTTCATTATTTGGACACATGGTAAAGAATCGCTCAATAAATTCATACAACACATGAATTCTCAGCATAGAACAATCAAATTCACTGCTGAAGTATCTGAAGAACAAGTTGTATTCTTAGACACTATTGTGAAATTCCGTAAAACATTGGGCACAGTTGAGGTTGAACTATATACCAAACCCACTGATACCCATTCGTACCTCCATTACGATTCGGAACATCCAATACCATGTAAAAAAGCTGGACCCTATGGACAGTTCCTTCGGGTAAAAAGAAACTGCACAAATGACGCAGATTTTCAAAGACACTCGGCAAGTTTGTTGAAATATTACAAATTCCGAGGCTATAATGAAACTCTTCTCAATGCCAGCCTTAAAAAAGCAGAAGCAAAAGACCGTAAAGCATTACTAAATCCAGTCCAAAAAGACACCAAAAAAATGACAAGAATACCTCTAGTGTTGAGCTATACAAAAGCCAGTCCTAATCTAAGAGAGATTATTGACACTACTTGGCCATTGTTGCATATAAAAGAAACAACCAAACAGATTTTTAGTGAACAATTAACCGCTCTTTGCCTACAAAAGAAATAAAAACCTCAAAGACATTCTAGTTAGAGCGGCTTTCCAATATCCGCCAATCACACCGGGGACATCTGGTATCAGTACACTAAATAAGTTGACCAAATGCAGCAACGAAGAATGTAGCTACATGTATTGCCCATGGATCAATTTCCGAAGGTCTTTCACAAGCACATTCACAGAACGCAAATATAGAAAAAACTAAATTGGTGACTGCAACACACCAAATATCATTTACATGATTACATGCAAGTCTTGCAAACAACAATATGTTGGCAAAAGCAAACGTCCTTTCAAAGCTCGACTCAGCGAACATCTCCGATATGTCAAAAATAAGTCAACGGAACCTACTGGTAAACATTTCAACCAGACAGGACACAACATCCACCATATGTCTTTCAAAATCATCGAAGTCCTCTGGAACGATCCTAATGACAACACGTCAGACGTCCTTAGGAGCAAAAGAGAGGATTATTGGATCCTCCAACTCAGAGCGCTAAAACCGATTGGAATCAACAGTTTAGAGACTTCCAAATTTCAGTACACCACTCACTCTATTCTCTAGATTTTCATTATAACTTTAATTTTTTATTCACATACATATATATATATATATATATAACTGTTTGTATTTTACTACCATGTATTGTAAATTGTTTATCAATTCGGTCATTAGGCCAAAATAAATAAATAGTGTGTTTCCGGTTTCCCGACCCTACCTCCTTTTCTGACGCCGACCCTAAACATTTTATTGACAAAAAAAAAAAATGAAAAATCCGGATTTTTTGGTCTGTCCGGATCCGACTTTTTGTTTAGAAAACTATGAATCTTCAAAACGTTTGATAGCAATGACCAATATAAATATGTCAAGCGTTTCATAGACCAAGATTTTAAATAAACAAGCATGGCTGCAGCTATTATTAGCTGTCAAATATGCAAAACGTGATCACATGTTTGCAAAATATAATGGCATCAATTCTTGATTATTACAATATGATGAATCTTTTTTAAGAATAACATGATGGGCAAAAAAAAAGTTTTATGACATACGAAAACTTTTGACAAGACCATAATTGACAAATAATTTTAAGAGTAGAATGAGATCAATTTACTGCTAAAATCAATCCAGTTTTTGTTGTAAAATATGCTCAATGTGTAACAAGAAATAGAAAGCTTTCCCCAGTAGGCAGACATGGTGTATGATTCATGTTCATTTATAAATGAATCTACCCCTGCACCATGTCTACTTTTATTCTTTTAAATTTTCTCTGGCTGGTCCCAAACAGTTTATACCAGCATGACCAGAGATGGAAAATAAATCTACATTATTTTTCCATATATTTAATATAAAGACAAAAGATTCTCACTTTTCTCAAAACCTGAAATTTTAATATTGTCAGAACCCCACTCCTAAAGATTAAATTCTGTCAAACATAAAAAAACATCTGTTTATTAAATAAAGGGGGTGCAAGAGCATTGCCCCTCAAAAAATCACAGGCTGCTGCTTAGCACCAATTTACAGTGTTTCTACTACTAAAACAAAAGGGTGGTAGGGAAGGGTAGGAATCTGTTCCCACATGTCTACCTTAACTTTAAGTTATGTTTAGCTTCTGCAGATACAAAAACATTAAATTGAAAGGAAATTTTTATTATAAATGAAAATATATAGAGATTTAATTAAGTACTATTATGAATATCAAAGAAGCATGCAGGCTCATCAAATGATTTAATTTGAATCTTTATCTGCTATCATCGACAGAAAAAAATAAAAAGTTTTCATAAAATAAAATGTTTTACCTACCTACCCTACCTATTTTTTTTCAGGGTGAAATAGGAAACACACTATTTATTTATTTTGGCCTTACCAATAATGGGTTTGTGCCAATATTAAGTTAAACCAAGGACTTGATGGTTAGACATATCTAGGGAAGTTCGTCCGAATCGAAAGTGACGTCACACTGTCTACTGTTTATCTAAATCAGAAACTTAAAAAAAATCTAACTTCCAAAAAGCAAAATAGTAGCCTGGGGTCCTGGCTAATCTTGTCACCATGCGCAGCTAGAGAAATAGCAAAATTACATGTTAGATATAGTACTTTTAAAGTTTAATCAAATATCTTAACTATCACATTAAAAAAACGCTATATAGAATTTGAATTTTTTTATTTTGAAAAACTTTTAGACATGTTTGATAAAAATGCCAAAAAATAAAAATTTGAAATCTTTTTAAAACTATGAATTGATAAGTCTTACACGGATCAATTACCCAATGATATGTTGATTAAATTACTTTCCTCTGTTCTACAAGAATTATTTCTCGTAGTTTTTTACGTTTTACTTCAAAGTTTCGAATATACTGGTACTCTAGTATTTTATATAAAAGGAAAACAGAAAATGCGGCAGCGACCCAGACTATAATTTCTCACGGTCAGATGAGTGTTTTTCGCCAGATCAGATTTTGCGTTTTGATCAAGATCTGATTTCACTTTGAAGTAAACGTTTGTAAAATGTCCCAAAACGTAGATGATGACTACCAGAAGACTAGAGCGCTTGTTAAACGTTTAGATGGAACCATATCTCTATCTCATTTACCTAACGATGAGGATAAAAAGTCTTTGAAAAGCCTTAAAGTGCTAGATGAAGAGACCTACACTAAGGTGTGACTAATATGAGGCAGGCATTACCTGTAAAATTATGGGGACGAAGTCTGTATGATTTATTTTTTGGAACTAAAATATTTGTAAAAAAAAATGAGAAACAGAAATACCGTTACGTTTCCGATTTTGGTTCTGTTGTTGGGGATTTTAGTTGTGACGTTATTGAAGTTATGACGTCATATGCATTATAAACATCGCGAACAAACGGCCGTTAAAATGTAATAATAATTTTTGACTAAGTATAACTAGAAGACTGAATAAATAGTCAACGATTAATCTTACAGGGTGATAGATCATGTAATATGATTCTGTACACTACAAAATATAATATTTAACAAGTCAAAAAGGGTACATCACCTTTAAATAACTATAAATGAACAGATACAAATGTATTAGATATTTCGGATAACAGAAACCCTTCTTCGGTAATAGCACAATTTCAAATGAATCATGTAGTATATTCAAAATCTTGAAAATTTTAAACAATTTAGGCACTTATAAATATGAGGAGGTGGTACCATAAAGTTATACCTTCTACCTAACTCCTCTAGCATGCATAGAGTCTAATCTACCAATACCTAATGATAAGGGACAGGTTTTGGCAAACTGAAATATTTTCAAGGCTGGTCTTTTATTATTATGATTATCATGATTATGATAACCTAATCAGAAATCTTTGAAAGAGGCATTGAGAGGTGAAGTAAATAATTTTGAATTTATACCAAAAATATTGTTTTATTCATAGGATTTAGAAGACATTATAGTTAGAGATTTTTATCCAGAACTTCCAACCCTACAAGAGAAAACTGAATATTATGAGGCATTGAAAAGTAATGATCTTGGTAAACTAAGAGAGTTGCAGTTGAAATATGGAACAGAAGGAAGGCCCTCTTCAGTTTGTAAGTATTAGATTACAGTAATAGTTTTATATGCCAATGAGACAAATCTCCATCATAGGCACAATTTGAAAAAGTAAACTATTAAAGTCTAAGTATGGTCTTCAACACATGTACATGTACATAGCCTTGGCTCACATGGAACAGCAAGCTATAAAGGGCCCTAAAAATGACTAGTATAAAACCATTGAAACAGGAAAACCAATGGTCTAATCTATTTTAAAAAATGAGATACAAGAAACACTTATGAACCACATCAACAAATGACAACCACTCAACATCAGGTTCCTTACTTAAAATACATGAGATAGGTGGAAACAAATGTAGCCCGTTTAAAAATACCAACCTCCACCTTTACTGTCACAACATAGAAAGACCTGTATAAGTCAGACTGTCTATAGATAGTATATGAGTATTGATAACAAAATATTTCTAAAAAAAATTTGTATCCTGTGACTTTAAAAGTTTATTGAACATGTTGTAACGACTGTTATTGTATAGGGTGAAAATGCATGATTTTATACTATTAGCCAAAATTCTACACACTTTGTCTTGTGAATTGCATTCCTCATTTACTACATTGTATTTCCGCTTCAAATCCATCAAAGTATATGAAATAACAAATAGAACCTGACAATATGGTTCACCTACACAACAAAACAAGAAGACATTTGTGAGTGTCCACATTTATTTCTTGTGTACAAAATTAGAGATCGTAACTGTTACACCCATACACCAAAATAAAATAATTTAGAAATTCGTATACCATGTATACATGTGTTCGCAATTTTTTCTCTGTTAGTTATTTACATGCTGTTTAATGTATGTCCATAATTTGCAATACACCAGTGACCAGTAAGCTTTAGGTCACATTGTTATGAATTCAAAATGGCATTGCTTGCATGTATATTTTGAAAGCGTCAATTGTGAATTGATGCCATGAAAATTGGTGATGTTATCCAATCAAAATGAATAATACAAACAATGTTGGGTAAGAATAATAATGTAAACACATGTATATGTTGTTATATTTAACTGCAGATAATACACCTGCAACCTTTGAAACACCAGAACCAGAGAGTAGAAAAGATTCTCCTAAACTACATTCAAAACAAGATCATGTGGAGAAGAAAAAAGAAGAGACAAGTAAAGACAGTAAAAATGGTAGGTTTGGATTGTTACTGACACATGTTGTCTTACATGATATGTAACATTTCGTCCCTCTTTTACAAATCTAAGTGATAAAATTATATTATAGGGTAATTGCATGAATATTGGGGAATATTGTCCTGAGTAGAATTTTATATTGCACAAGCTTGCGAGTGCAATGTATGTTCTATGAGGGACAAAATTCCCCAATATTCATGTAATAACCCTTTTATTGTATAGCAATATAATATTTTGAAAGTAAAAATTGGTTTAAACTAAGATTGATGAATTTTGAAGATTTATTGCACTGGTGCAATATTAAAATTTATTGCATGCTAACTTTTGGTTACGTTCTGTGGGAAATATTATATTGCTATACAATAAATATATATATATGATGATAAGTTTACAGTCAATTAAAAACCTGAAATATTTATGAGCCTCTAATTTGGACACATACTTCTGGATTGCCCATACTTTGAATTTTTCATTAGTACAAACTACTGAAAAATGGCATAAGTTTATATTAAGTTAGCTGCTTGGTCATGCTGAGTGAGGAGGAGTTTTTCAAAATCAGTCACACATCCACCTTGAAGAATCTTCTGATTTCTGGAATACTGTTGTAGCACAACCATACCCGCCAACTGCCACTATTTGCAGGGGGTTTCCCCAATGGAGGCTCCCAAGTGGAAATTTTATAAGAGCAATTTTGTCCACTATTTTAAAGAAAACAATTAATTTAACAATGGTTATGAGCTCAAAGAAGCCAAAAGAAAACACATTAGAATATATTTGAAGGCCCCCTTGAAGGTTTTGTAGGACTATAAGAACCATCTTTCACAAAAAACTCCCATGGGCATTTTGAAAAGTTGGCAGGTATGCACAACATCATATGCATTTTCTTGTTTATTTCATACGAAATAATCATTAGATCAGGCTAAATGATATCAACATGTTATTTATTTGATAGGTACTAAGAAGTTATCATTAGACCAGTACCTAGCCAAGAATACCAGTGAAGATAATGCATCATTCACAGAGATACTGGAAGAAACCCAACAAAAACACAGAGATAAACATGCTTGGCTGTTTGAAAATGAAAAGTCAAGAACTGAAGTAAGTGAACAAAGCCAGAGCATATGTAGAACCATTAAAAGTGCAGTTGCTATAGAAGCAGTGGCCATATAAACAATAGTTCTACAATAGTTGCCATAGATACTATAGCACCAGTCAAACATGTAACTGCATCTGTTTATCATTGAAAAAAATATATTGATATATATATAAACAAAATGGTTTTATAACTTTTGGGTATCTCAGGAAAAAAATGTATGGGAGGGTTTGACTCCACATGCTATTTTGTTAGTGGGTGATGTGATATGTTACAAGTTAAATGAAACTATAAATTATGGATGGAGTCATACAAAAAAAAAAGGTTGCCCAACTCCCCAGTACATTTTTTCCTGGAAAAACTCTCATACTGATTTGAAGTTTTTTCCAAGCAATTTCAAAAAAGATCTTTTTGATAATAAGTATTAAGTTTCGTTGAGTAAGTCATACGGTGTAGCAAATTTTCTGATTGTTCATGTATTGATTTCCATAGACCATTGTTTACTTGTTAAAGTTTGTATTAAAGTCAATTCAAATGGAACCTCGTTTGATAAGTCATAAGGGTTTTAGTAGTTCTCATTTCATGGGATATTTTTTGAATCTTGAGCCTATTTCTTCAGTCATGGTTTATTGACATTAAATGTTTTGCATATTTTATAATATTTTCATTTCAATGTTAACATTGGCCTAATTCTTTCAAAATGACATAAAGGCACACCATATCAATATGTCAACAGTTTTATGTAGTATGCATATATATATATTTTTAATTTTTCTTAGCAACTAAAAATTATATTTAGCTTCTTGAAACTTGTTATTTCTAAATTGGTTAGCTTTACCTTTTGCTTTTGGTTTATACTGTGGATTCTTTTATTTTTAAGGTTATTGATTTTCTTCAATCAAAAAAAGTTTGTATTTTGGTGAATATTTGATTTTGTGATTTTGCCAAAGAACTAACATGTTACCAACCTTAAAGAAAATTTGTAATAATATAGACATTTTATATTGTGATTCACCTGTACCATGAAATCCAAGAATATTGCAATTGGTTTCCAATGACCAAAGAATAATAATGAACATGATGATGATAACCCCATGATCTTTAAAAATGATTTCTTACTTTTAGGAAGAGA
This sequence comes from Mytilus trossulus, assembly GCF_036588685.1. Classification (NCBI taxonomy): domain Eukaryota; kingdom Metazoa; phylum Mollusca; class Bivalvia; order Mytilida; family Mytilidae; genus Mytilus; species Mytilus trossulus. The sequence goes on from NC_086380.1 coordinate 1,603,116, forward strand.
AAGAACACCTAGCACTACCATCAGTTGAACAGCAAGCAGCCATTGAAGGGAACCATGATATAATCAACAGTTGGAAATACAAAACCAGAAATGCTCTAATGTATGTGCCTGATGGGGTGGAGTTTAGCAATGAGGAACTTGTTGATATGAAGAAAAAGAAACCAAGGAAAATAGTACATGACAACACACGCTTTCAAATTAACCCTTGGAATCGGAATAAAAGTCGTGAAATGATGAAGCAAGCTGCATCAGCTAAAGCGATGGCCAATTGTGGTAAAATAGGGCATGATGGGAAGGAAATCTTGCCTTCAGAATCCCCACAAATTAATGGATATGGATTTGTGGGTACTCCATCACCAGCCCCTGGTGTAGACGAGTCCCCATTAATGACTTGGGGAGAAATTGAGGGTACACCATTTAGGTTAGATCCTGCAGATGCTATAACAGCGACACCTGGTCCTACGTTTAAGGTAAAGTTGTTAGGTTACTGTCATATCAATATTAACCCAATATTCTGAGATGTACAAGGTCTACTAGCATGTTAGCAATATGTACAAAACACTGGGTTTTTTTTTACATAATAAACTTTTTTATCAAATAGAATTCTAGAAGAACATTTTTTTAATATAGCAACTGTCTTACTGGACTCTGATTTAAATGAACACACTGGAAGAACAACCTGTGAATTAGAACTTAGATTTTTGGACATTTATTGATATTGATACTATTAATCTCAAAAGAATATAACTTTCTTAAGATGTTTCATTTGTTAATAGTTATATAAGTTAAATATTGCAGTTTATTGATTTCTATACAAATTCTTCTGGTCAGGGTACCTTTATGTGTACTTCTAAATATTTCTTTCATTTCTAAGTATGAAAATTTAGTATCTGTGTTACTTCCATCCAGATATGTTGTGTTGTCAATATTACTACAAGGTTTGTAGATAGTAGAGCATGAGTTAATATAATGTCTTGGGTGTGATCATGTAAAATTGAGAATGGAAATTTATGGGGAATGTGTCAAAGAGACAACAACCCCATCATAGAAAAAACAACAACAGAAGGTCTCCAACAGGTCTTCAATGTAGCGAGAAATTTCCGCACCCAGAGGCGTCCTTCAACTGGCCCCTTAACAAATACAAAATGTTTATAGTAGTTCAGTGATAATGAACGCCATACTAATTTCCAATTGTACACAAGAAACTAAAATTAAAATAATACAAGACTAACAAAGGCCAGAGGCTCCTGACTTGGGACAGGCGCAAAAATGCAGCTCAGGACTTATCAACAGTATGTGCATAATGTTGCTCTTGTAATAGAAAATCACAGCTAACTACCGTAACATAAACAACATGGTGGAAAAATGAAGGGTTATAGATGGTCTTCTGTGGTTTAATTTCATTATTTTTAAACTGATGTTGCTGTTTAATTTAATCATTTAACTAAGTCTGATAACGTATATCCTTGGCCAACAGAAAAAGACAACACAACCATCTAAATCAATAAAACACTACGCAGAAATCTAAAATTAGAACAACACAAACTTTATCAGAAAAGAGGGTTGGACTCAGATGCTCCTATAATATATGTAATATAAGAATGTTATTTCACCAACAATTAGGTACCAATAATCACTTAACTGTTATAATGGATTGCAAATAAAAGAAGTTGCATGTTAAAATGTTTTGTTTTGTTATAGATACCAGACGTTCCGAGAAGAGATGAAATAGCACTAGAGTTAGCTGAAAAAGCCAGTAAAGCTCATAGAGATAAGAAAGAAAAAGCCATTAAATCAGTTCAGGCCAGACTTTCATCGTAAGTATTAAACTTGTTTGTTCAAGCAAAACTAACGAAGTAAATTTTAAATCTTTTTGTTCAGGCTATACTTTGGACTACAAACTATAAATCTGTTCAGGCTAGATTTTGAACCTAAGTTCAGGCTAGAATTTCAAGGTAATTATTGAATTGCTCTAAAACAAAAAACATATTGATCTTTTGATTGGCCTAATCTTTCCCGGTCTCTCCACCTATACACAAACACATATGTCATTAAGTAACTCTTTGAAAGGAAAGAAGATGTAACCTTTGACCTCGGTGAAACAGCAACCCAACTACTAAACCATTTTAAAGACATGGTGTGATACAATAGACAACTATTTATGGCATTTCCCAATTGTAGGCAAATTTTGACTAAATTTCTCACTAAATGCAAGAGAATTGTTGTCAACAAAAAACAATAAGATATGTACAATAGTCTGCTTTGTCAACTTTAAATGAAATAATAACATAAGTGAAATTGTGTTTTTATATTGAAAATTTTTACTTTTGCCAATTCTGAATCTGATATTCATGGTAAAACAAAATTGTTTTTCTATGTTCAGCCTTTTACTTGTTTATCAATTTCTTTTACAGGCCCGCAGCCAGATTTGGTATGAGTACAACTGACCGAGTAGCATCTATGTCTCCTGCAGCACAAAAACTGGTCAATTCTCGATTCAGGATTCGTACAAATACAGATAAAGCTCTCAGAGACAGTTATAGTCCTTCACCGATACATAGACTACCAGGAGACAAAACTCCTGTCAGACTCACACCAACAAATACACCAAAAAGTGTCAAAACTCCAAATCGGACACCTGGAAGTAAACGTGATGGAAGTGACATTACCTCCCTTACTGACAATCTCCTCAAACTACCAAAGAGGAAAACAGCGGCAGATTTCTTTTGATGTTGATGATTTTTATCATTTATTCAAAGAAATATTAATCCACAAACACTTTAATAGTAGCGGTCAATTAATTCAGATTGATTGACAGTGAACATTTCTTTGTGAGATAGGCTGTTTTGCGGCCATGTTGGTAGGGTACTATGAAGTTGACATACAGTGACAAACACTGTGTATTCTAAGTGCCAAACAAGTGAGAGAATTGACAACTACATTGTAGTCTAAGTGCTGAACACATAGCAGACTTGAGAGAGGGATCCATGCAGTTTGAAATGAAACAATAACAGACATCATATCACAATCCGTTGTTACTTGTGAAAAGGATAATGCATACTGGTAGTTGAATTGAAAAAAATAGAGCTATGTTTTACTTTATTAGTTTTATAGAAATTTCAAGCTGCACTTAACTGGAAATTATTATCATCTAACTATAGATCAAGTATTTGCTACAAATAGGAATCACATGGTTTAAAAGTGGAGAGGCAATGGTGAAAATGTTCTTTAATAATCAAATACTTTCAAATTTTGAGAAATACCAAAATCTATATACAGAAATAGGGGTCACATAACTTTAATACTTTAATACTGTTTTGGACATTTTGGGAAGAACAGGTGCACTTTTGCTGTGTTTTTCCATGCATGTGACCCTGCCCATTGTAATGTTATCGTCTGTAATTTGCAGACAATAAAATTCTTTTATATATATTCTATGTCATCAATATTTTTTTATATTGCATTCCATCATGTCTGTTCATCCCACATATACATGAAATACATGTTGAGAATTTAATTATCAATCCAGAGATTATTGCATTGTTTATTTCTTAATTTGTGAAACTTTTAATAAAAGGACAAATATATGAGATTATTTTATGTAGATTTTGTAAATGCAGCATACAAGTTATTTTCTTGCTATAAGTTTTAAATGGATCACACAGAAGCTTAATTTGTTTTCAGTTTTGTTATGACAAATATTGATGGCTAAAACTATTTTACTGTATGTAAATATAACTGCTAAAAACTGAATATCATGTAGACATGATTCGTCTGTGATGTTACAAAATAGAAATCATTCAAGGTGGTACTTCCAGTGTAATAAGTCTTGAAAATGTATTTGAAGTTCAAAAATTCAATATGAATTTTCATTAAGTTCTTCAATAAAATGTTTACTATTTTGTGTTGTGGTGTATTTCTTATATCCTGATGTACCAGTCTTTGATAGAGAAATCTGCAAGATTTAATACCAATTAAGTACTTTATTGGTTAATCCAGAAATTTTCATAAGTGGGGCACATTGACTGGCTTAGAGGGGACTCGCTCCAGTCATGTTTCAGTGATTGCCTTAATAACCAACAAATTATTTCCCATAAAAAAGGGTGCCCTGAGCCCCCTACCTAAATCCAACTATGTACTTCAATTTTAGAAAATGAGTCAGAGTGAGGGCATGTCAGCAATTTCATTGTTTGTAAAATAAGAAAATTATTTTTGTTGTGCCTGCAACTTTTGTTGCAGAAAGCTTGACATAGGGAAAGTGATCCGTCTGCAGTGGCTTCAGCAGTGGCAGTGTTAGCTTCTACTAGTAACTTCTTACTGTCATTATCCAACAACCTTTGAGGTATTTAAATACCTATTGCCTGACCAGCATAAAAAATTGTCAACACAATTTGTCCATTTAAATTGTACAATATGTATTGTGAGAGCTCATCAACAGGTGGTCATTTAACTACCCAGTCAAAAATCTTCACTATTCCTAAAAGGTAAAATTTAAATGACTGACAGCTAGCTTGCTTTCCTCATGTATCATGACCAATGTCCTGAATAGACTATTCTATTTAGATATGGGACATTTTAAGCCATTTCTTTTTGTGTCTCTAAATAGTCCAGATGAAAATTTCAATCAGTCGATTTAGTTTATTAAAAAAGTAGATATATATTTGCTTCATGGTGATTTTAATGTGGGATGTATTTTAAGTTTTAGAATGTTTGTGAAATGGATTTTTTTTTGGAAATGGGTTAACAATGAATATCTACAATTTTGTCATTTAAAAGAATGTGTTGATACCTGGCCTTGCGGTCATAAAACTTTCGAGTCAGTTTTTTGTACTCATACTCCAAAATTAACCAATCAAAATGCTGGATTTCATGTTTCGAGCATGATTTTTGTGCTCCGAGCACTGAGCAAAGTTTTATGACTTCAACCCCTGATCTAAGGCCACCTTTGTTAATTAATGTATGTTCAGGTTTGTTCCTACAGTATAGAAACATGTCATTTGTCAAAGTGATCTTTGTTATATTATTTTTTGGTAAGTTATATATGGTGGGTTGTTGTCTCACTGACATTACATCCAACTGACCACCATTTTATGTACTGTGGATTCATTTTTTCTTCGTTGGATAACAATTTTCGTGGGTAAAGGTTAACAACGAAATTAAATGTTTAACAAATAAGAAATTTACCATAGAATTGCATGCAGACTTAGTTATAAACATGAAATTAAATATCCAAGAAATGCAAGTTTTCCATTATTCACGAAAAATTGATACCCACGAAAATAAATGAATCCACAGTATGTGATTTTGTGCTTATATTTATTCTCATTACTAATTTGAAATTTTATTCAGTCTTACTTTCTTTTCATTTCAATGTCTAATTGTATTTTGATCCATTACCCTTTCCCCTCTGAAAAAGCTTAATTTTTCTATTTGTTCCATGACATTTTTATAGTATTTTTCTCAAAGCTTTGTACATTTGGTGTGATGCTTTATCATTTTTATTGCACATCAAATTCTGTCAATTTTTCTTAATAACAGTATTTTTTTCAAGAAAACAAATCTGGACTTTCTCTAAGTGATCAAGATTTTACCATCTGATGAATATTCATAACCATTGCTCAACAACTTCTTGTTTATTGAATACTTATATTTAGGGTATCATAAAGGAACAATAGATGATTATTCTTGTTTCCCCGATATTTTTGTTTACAACTGGTCAGAATGCATTGATGAAAAGCAACACAATGTGGAGTATTAATTACTTTAATCACAAAGCTGTACAATTATTTACATCTATACATATGTATAAGAAAATATGTACACAGGCAATAAAAACACTTGGAAAAAAAATTGACATAATTTAATAATATATAATAAACAGAAAAAATGACTTATAAAATAAAGGATTAAGGAAGTTTTAGAACTGTTCATGTGCCACTATTAATTAACAATACATCCAAATACCTCAATACAGAGATGGAATTTATCAGGGGAAATTACTCTAAATTTATGTTATCAGGGGAAATAACTCCACTTTAAAGTATGTTATCAGGGGAAATAACTCCACTTTAAAGTATGTTATCAGGGGAAATAAGTCTACTTTAAAGTATGTTATCGAAGAAATAACTCTACTTTAAAGTATGTTATCAGGGGAAATAAATCTAACTTAATATATGTGGTAACTTTGTGGTTAAGAGCAGATTCTATTTCTTACTGATATGCCTTTCTTCTGAGCTTCATCATTCAGCTCACTGCATGCTCGTTGACTTTTAACTTTCAATTAAAGTCCTTCAATGCTACATTAATTCCAATACATGTAACCTTTTGCTATCATTATGAAAATGATAATTTGAAATAAAAAAAGAAATCCATGTTAAAAAGAGAAGGTATGATAAAGCCTCTTTTTTTGGTCCCTTGATTTCAAAATTATCAAAAAATATTAAAAACTTATCAAATAAAAACAATCCTATCATTATAATATGGAGTTACAGCTTAAAACTTTTTGAATTAATGATATAGTGTAAGTTGACAAAATAGTCTCATTTCAAGAATGTTTCATTAAAACTGGTTTTACTGTATTCATGGTATTGTTTGCCTGTTGAAACAGTATCAGTGACCTGGCTTGTATCAGGAAAAATTATTATTTGGCAAAGATTTTTTTTTGTCAAAGAAGAAAATCTGGATTTTTTAAAAGAAAAACTAAATGGGAAATTACAGAAAGGCACTTTATATATAAATATAAGCCTTTTGGCAAAGATAAGGTCATCTTAAGTATACATGTTAAAATGTAAATACAAATGTGACGCTTATTCTGAACATGTAATAATTCTTCACCCATTTCCTTGATAGCCTATTAGAATATTAGTTATAAGGATGACCAATCATTATCTATATTTCAGACAAAGAAATATGACAAAATAATCTCATTCAAATACAAAGAATTCAGTATCAACTATTAAACTTCACAACTTACTGGTTCTATGATAGACTGATGGTAGAATAATAAACTAAAACACAATGAAAAGAAATCACTAAATTATAACTTTGATGAATCAGAAATAGTTATTCATCAGTTTCAATGCACCAAATGTGTAAGTTTTCAAAGTGCCATGAAAAATATTCAATCCATCTGTTTTGTTTTAAAGCTGTATCATAAGAGTTTCCCAATCACCTAGCTGCCCTCCAGAGGAAAGGAAATCGGAGATTCTTTTTTCGGAACAGGAAGTGGAAAACTAACAATATAAAAAAAGTCTGTTAAACGTTCATCTGTTGTTTTATCCAGTCTTTGTGAAGTTGTGATACTTCAGATATTCCTTTATTCTACACGGTAGTCGTAGGAAGTCAACTTTCGTTGATTTGACGTGCTTCCTGACGACCATTCGAGAGAGATGTTGGAGACGAGCTACTTTTGGCGGAGTCTGATAAAATCTGATCGTTCCGTCTTTATCCCTGTGAAGAAAAAAAAATATGGTTGAGAGACAATTCTCATAAAATAATTCTATCAAAAGTATGTAGGTATATGTGTGATATAATGTATGCTGCTTGATTCTTATCTTTTTAAACAAGCCACAGTCTTTTGTAGATGATAGAGCTGATGTTGTAGTATGTTTGTTATTTTGCCCAATCAAAATAAAGTTTTACTCTCACTTTATTTTATAATACAAGTTTTAAAGGGCTGAAGAAATAACTGTATCAGTCTTAAGGTGCCTGCAGGGTTAACCTGGAACATTGACTAAAATATCTTCAAGATTTTGACATTTTAGAAATAAATATAGAAAAATTAGCCTAAAATGGCATTAATTTAGTTTTTGTCTTTTTCAATTCCATTACTTTTGACAATTGATGATCTGTCCACTAATACTCACTTCCATCATCAATACAAAAGACTGTAATTTGTTTAAATAAGAGAAAGTGAAAATGATTAAGATTTAACATAAAATTCAAGCTGTGGCAGTGTTACATTTAGGTTCAGCCTATGAGATTCTTTTTAGATCAATAACTTTGTCAAAACCTTTTTTCATACCTAACATTGAGGTTCAGTATAAGTTTTTTAGACATTGTTTACTTAACTTAATAATTCTTCATAGAATTTTATAAAAAAAAATTAACAGAAGCTTTATCAAGATTAAAAAACAGCACCTACAGAAAAATTTGAAAAATATTCTTTTAATTTTGCCATATTTTCCCGATAAATGGCCTTAAGGGTTTTTGTTCATAAATTCACATGTTTTGGAATTAAGAGTAGCCTCCATTTGGCTAAACTAGTATACCTTATTAATAAGGGGGCACTTAAAACTGATGCAGGATTTTCTTCCTGGGTTGAAGACGCATTGCTGTCTGTTTGACACAATTATTTTAACATTCTCAATTCTATTTTTATTATTTTCTTGGCAGTTAATATTTGGGTGAAATTAGGGATTGAAATTTATAAGATATCCTTCAATTTCTCAACTCATCAAGTTGCTCATTCTTTTTTTTTTATGTTGTGTTTTGTTGTTTGTCTTTTTTTTTGTCTTTTTTTTCTTGGGGTTGTCAGTTTATTTTTGAATTATTTGTTTGAATTTGAATATTACAATATATTTTACTTGTATGCTCAATAAATATTTCATTTTACATTTCAAACTTACAGTGGTAAGTTGCAAGAGTAAAATGACAGATTGCAAATTAAAATGTATGGTTGGAGTTAACTCCCTTTATAAATACAATATAACTATTAATAATGGACATCAAATGATGACATAGATAAATTTAGCTGTATGTCTGGAGTTAGAGTTCATCCTTAATTGTCAACCAATTTCCAAATTGAACAAATCATACACTTTTTTAGACCCCCACCCTCCTTCAAAAAGTGTACATCAACTATTTTTAGATTTCAAGACCAGGATCCATCATTATGAATAAAAAGAAGATCCTGTCTTTTACAGTTTAGGTTAATATAGAAATTCGCATTGAAAATATACTGAAACATATTTGACTGTTTTATTTGGTGCTATATCCCGCTGAAATTAAAAAAAAAAAGCGTACTGTAAAAATGTTGATGTTTTAACCCCCTCCTTTAAGTGAAAGTTTTGTTCACTGTGGAAAATGGTTTACAATTATGGATGACCCCTTAACCCCCTTTATAACTATAAATACAATAATACAATGGACATCAAATGATGTTTACACCAACCTGAACCTTTGTGATGATGCTGAGAGAAAGGTTTACTTTCTTCCAGCTTTTCTAACACTCCCACATTCTACTGGGTCTTTCTGCAGAACAAACAATTAGTATAACACATGACCTTTGACCTTCAGGTCTAAAGGAAGTAGAATAATTTTAATTTAAGAGGCAATTTATCATTTAAATGTGAACAAAATTACACAATATCTTAAGCTTATTGAAATATAATAGGGGTCTTTTATCCCTCACCTAATAAAGACCACTCCCCCCCCTATTCAAGAGGGTAGTAATGCCCTTTACCGTCAGACGTCAAATGGTCTTTTTCGGCTACCTTTATCAAATTATTTAAGAGTTTATGATGATTCGTCAAAATATCCTTATCATGATTCGTCAAAGATCTCAAATAGTTATCATTACTGTTATTCTTTTGAAAAAATTTAAAGTTTGTTGATTTTTTTATCGCCTAAAAGAAAGTGTACATTTATCTTCATGCACCAAAAATTACAATGAGCATCATTTGGCAAGAAGGTATCCCCATTACGAACCTCATTCAATGATACACACAGAATGATATAATACTGGTGATGGATGTGTAAATGATGGCTAGAATGGCTGTCAAAGGTTTTTTGATAATTTTACATTTTTTTTGATAATCTAAATAGAAGTTAAACTAGAGGCTCCAAAGAGCCTGTGTCGCTCACCTTGGTCTATGTGAATATTAAACAAAGGATGCATTTGAATTCATGACAAAATTGTGTTTTGGTGATGGTGATGTGTTTGTACATCTTACTTTACTGAACATTCTTGCTGCTTAAAATTATTTCTTTCTATATTGAACTTGGCCTAAAAGTTTTAGTCGAAAATGTTAGCTAAAATTTACAAATTTTATGAAAATTGTTAAAAATGCACTATAAAGGACAATAACTCCTTAAGGGGTCAATTGACCATTTTGGTCATGTTAACTTATTTTTGGGTCTTACTTTGATGTACATTGTTGCTGTTTAAAGTTTATCTCTATCTATAATAATATTCAAGATAATAACAAAAAACGGCAAAATTTCCTTAAAATGACTAATTCAGGGGCAGCAACCTAACAGCAGGTTTAGCTTTGGTTTTTGAGTTTTAGATAAAAACTGCATTTTACCCCTATGTTCTATTTTTAGCCATGGCGGCCATGTTGGTGTGTTGGCCAGGTCATGCCACACATTTTTTAAACTAGGTACCCCAATAATGATTGCAGCCAAGTTTGTTTTAATTTATCCTGGTAGTTTTAGAGGAGAAGATTTTTGTAAAAGATTACTAAGATTTACGTAAAATGGTTAAAAATTGACTGAAAAGAGCAATAACTCATAAAGGGGTCAACTGACCATTTTGATCATGTTGACTTATTTGTAGATCTTACTTTGATGAACATTATTTCTGTTTACAGTTTATCTCTATCTATAATAATATTCAAGATAATAACGAAAAACAGCAAAATTTCCCTAAAATTACCAATTCAGGGGCAGCAACCCAACAACGTGTTGTCCAATTCATCTGAAAATTTCAGGGCAGATAGATCTTGAACTGATAAACAATTTTACTCCCTATCAGATTTGCTCTAAATGCTTTGGTTTTTGAGTTATAAGCCAAAAACTGCATTTTACCCCTATGTTCTATTTTTAGCCATGGCGGCCATCTTGATTGATTGGCTGGGTCACGCCACACATTTTTCAAACTAGATACCCCAATGATGATTGTGGCCAAGTTTGGTTTAATTTGGCTAGGTAGTTTCAGAGGAGAAGATTTAAAAGATTTTTGTAAAAGATTACTAAGATTTACCAAAAATAGTTAAAAATTGACTATAAAGGGCAATAACTCCTAAAGGGGTCAATTGACCATTTTGGTTATGTTGACTTATTTGTAGATCTTACTTTGCTGAACATTATTGCTGTTTACAGTTTATCTCTATCGATAATAATATTCAAGAAAATAACCAAAAACAGCAAAATTTCCCTAAAATTACCAATTCAGGGGCAGCAACCCAACAACGGGTTGTCCGATTCATCTGAAAATTTCAGGGCAGATAGATCTTGACCTGATAAACAATTTGACTCCATGTCAGATTTGCTCTAAATGCTTTGGTTTTTGAGTTATAAGCCAAAAACTGCATTTTACCCCTATGTTCTATTTTTAGCCATGGCGGCCATCTTGGTTAGTTGGCCGGGTCACCGGACACATTTTTTAAACTAGATACCCCAATAATGATAGTGGCCAAGTTTGGTTTAATTTGGCCCAGTAGTTTCAGAGGAGAAGATTTTTGTAAAAGTTAACAACGACGACGGACGCCGGACGCCGGACGACGACGGACGCCGGACGACGGACGACGACGGACGCCGGACGCCAAGTGATGGGAAAAGCTCACTTGGCCCTTCGGGCCAGGTGAGCTAAAAATCAATAGTTCAATTCAAAATAATATATTCATATGTTTATTTCTTTATTCTTTGTAGAATTCAGTTTTTCAACAGCAAAAAAAAAAAATTATAAAAATTATATACATTGCTAGAGATGAGTACAAATAATGTGTGATGTGGATTTCATTTAATATGTGAAAGTTGATGTTGAATACAAAATGTTGACCAATAACATACCAGATATTTCAGCAGTTAAATTTTTGATTAAAAGACGAAAAAAGCTTTCCTGGTAAAATTTCATTAGTTTCCATGGCAATTTGTGATACTTTCATTGAAGCAAATTTAATGTTATTTCTAAAGATAAATTGAATTCTACAGAGAAATAGCACCTCATATTCATTTCTTAACTGTTAAAAAAAATAATTAATTAAAAAATGTCTTCTGATTAAAATACAAATATATATAATTCCAAAACCAGTAAATATGAAAACTTTAACGTAAACCTACCCGACTGAGATTCGTTGACCTTTTGGTGAGAATGTGCAGTAAAGAGCATTTGCTTGCTCAACAACGTATGATGGGTCATTGTCATCTTCTTCTAAGTCCCAACATCTCACATACCTAAAATATTTAAACAAATAATCGTTATCAATTCTTTTATGTTCCAACATTGCATCTATCTAAATCACTTAGGTCTATTCTTCTAACTTAAAATAATTGGGGTTTTTTCCAAGAAAATGAGACCACAAATTTCGCTATTAAAGAATTAAAATTCAAAGTCTGCTTTTACCAACAAATAGCAGTTCCTTAATTGCTTACACCCACTTCATTTGAACTTTTGATAGTTGGCATTCATACCTCATCTCTTTATTCTTATAATCATTATCATTTTTCACAGAGACAAAAATTCAGTTTTTTAAGATTCGTTGGCCTTTATATTCTGTGTGTGTTTGAATGCCAATTATTCAAACTCTGCGTAAAACTTTCAGTTCTATATATTAAGAACAAATACCCATCTTTGTTTATAGTATTTAACGATGGACATTTCTTATTAAACTTATATCCAATGTCCCCTTTTGTCCAAATAATACAATATTGTTGATTCATTATTTTCGGTGGAACCAATTTTTGTCGATCAAGGAAAACTTGTATTTTCGTAGATTTGACAGTCTGCATATATTCATTCCTTTAAAAAATTTGTAATTCATTAAACATGTAAATTCATGGTTCCCCTGTACCTACAGATTTGGTATCCAATATTATTAATAATGAATCCACAGTATACAAATGTCTTACCCATCATCATTAATGGTAAGGACCATCTGACCGTGTGGATGAAATGAGATTCCTCGAATATAAAATTCATTCGCTCCAGCTGCAAATATTGGTCGGGGAGGAGGGTACATGTGGCTGTAATCAGAAATAGTCAAATAAAAACATTTTATAAAAAAATATACAGGAAAACTATGTAAGAAGTACCATAAAATCTGTTTTATCCATTTTATGAAAATAGTAGGGGGTCACCTGTTTCATCTTATTTTCAGTAGAAATCAAAAAGAATTTTCAAGTAGCTGCAAAAAGAGTCTTATTTTGAGATCTTGAGTCAATAATTTTTAATTTCTCAAAAATATTGTTGCTAGAGGATATGTTTTTACATTTATACATTGTATATTAAATGTATCAAACTATGGAATTTCAAAATAACTCATGAATTATTTTTTTTTATAAAGAACACCCACCAAAGTTCTTGAAGCGACTGTCCTGTATATACATCCCACAATATAACTCTGGTATCAAAAGATGCAGTAGCTAATAAGGCGCCATCTGGTGAGAAACAACATCCAATAACATCATGGTAATGTCCATGTAAATGAGACGGAGAAAAGTTATTCAACAAATCCCATAGTATCACCTGAAAAAGATGGCAAAATGAATTGACTGCTTTTTAAAATAAGTTATGATTGAATTCTAAATAAATTCAAAACAACAAGTAAAAATAGAGTTTACATGTTTAGACAAAAAGTAATCAAATATCAAAATATCCAAAATATTATATTTATCATTAATTGTTTAGTTCAACACCTTTTTAGATCATTTCTATTTTAAGTTGTTGAACTTTAGTTGTTAATGTCTGCTTTATTTGGTCTCTTGATGAGAGTTGTCTCATTGGCAATGATACCACATCTTCTTTTTTTACATCTCCAGGTAAATTCTAAACACAGAGGGAAATAACAAAAAATCAGGAAAAAAACAATATATTGTGTTGTCTGTTTTAAAACAACAAACGATATATTTTGTATCTGATTTAATTAATAATTCTGTGCAATTTTGAAATTTACGATTTGAAGTCCGGAGATCAGTTTCTGTTTTATGACAACATTATAAACCAAATGAGCTAAAAGGGGACATTGAACATTTATTATTTGTGCTAATAATTATGATTTATCTCCCCTGAAACTTATCTATTTTGACTGACATATAACTTACAGTTTTTCCACTGCCAACACTAGCAATCATATCACATTTGGGTGACCATTTCGTATCATACACCCATTTAGTATTGCCTCGCAGTGATTTATACATATTTCCATCGTCGTTAAGGTCCCAAAATTTAATAGTTCCATCTCTGGAGCCTGACAAAAGAATAAGGCTTCCATCTGGAGCAAAGTTTAAACTTTTAACGATGTCTTTATGGTCTTTTAACATAAGGAGAAGTTTGCCTGCAATGATAAAGATTACAGTTTACAAACGCCAATCATCCTTATAACACATCTTCAAATAGACCGTTCTTAAGCAAATTAAAACATGAGCTCTGCCCAATCAGTTGAAATAACATTGGTAATACACACAAGATACTTTGCATTCATTTATTTGTGTGGGTATCAATTTTTGTGGATTGCTGAAAACTTACATAGTCTCAATAAACCTATTGAAATTATGTTACCTGTTAAACATTTGAATTTGTTGTTCACCTGTGCCCATGAACCCACTAAATCTGGTATCCAACGAATAATAATGAATCCACAGTAGCTTGAAAGTCATAAAAATTGCAATAAACAGTACATACAGGGTTTTAAACCACAACTACATATTTGTACTAGTGATAATAACAATACATGTAGTAATAAACAGAACACACATATCTGTGAAACAGGTGCAATGGCTGTTGATTGAGCAATAACACTCATAATTTTTATGATTTTCAGAATACTGTGGATTGATTTAACTTCATTGGTACCAATTTTTGTTAATTCACTTTCGAGGATATCTAATTTTGTAGTTTTTCCAAAGTCTGTATACAAGACAATGGAAAATTTGTATTTCGTTGAACATTTAAATTGTTGGCACATCTGTAACCACAAAATCCACAAAAACTTTTGTAACCAACTAAAAATAATGACTCCACAGTACATAGAGAAATAGTAAATACTGCAATAAAAGAGGCTTCAAAAGTGTAATTGTGGTCTGTTGAGTATTAACTACTGTGAATTCATTTATTTTTGTTGGTATGATTAAATCAATTTCTGTGGATTGTTGAAAACTTGCATATTCATAGCCTCTTTAAAATATGTTGTTCCTTGAACATTTGAATTTGTGGTAAACCTGTACACACAATTCCAATAAAAATTGGTTTCCTACGAATAATAATGAATCCACAATATACAGTGAGGGTTTTATTCTTTGCCTTGTTTTGAAGGCATGGTTGGTTGGTTGCATAAAATTGCTTATATCCACATAATTTGAAATATTGTGGAAAGTTGTCTAATTGGCAATCATACCACATCTCCTTATTCTTATTGTGAGCTTAATTATAGTTCTCCTGTACTAATAAATATTGGAACACAGAAGCTTTTTCCGACAATATTTAACATTCACAATTGATTTACGGATAAAATATACAGGTTTCCTATATACACAAGTCTATTACCTGTATTACAGTCCCAAACTTTAATGTTACCATTCTGATGACCAGTGGCTAGTAGTAGACCCTCGTCTACTTTCAAATGTTTCCACGTCAAAGTATTATCTCCTTTTGTAGAACCAGATCCAAAGGCAACGGACCAAACAACTTCAACCCCATCTAAAATTCTGCTTGGTCTCTGTTCATTCTGATGTTGTAAATTCCCATCTAAATGTAACGTCACATTCTCTGCATCTTCATATAATAAAATGTCCTCATTTAACACTCTGGGTGGGGAAATAAAATAAAATATAAAATAATAAAATAATGTTTCAACAATTAGAGGAAAACTTTTAAACTTTGTGGTCAAAGAGAAGAATTACCGTATGGTCTCAATAACCTTGTTGGTCATAGAGCCAGCTAGTGATACAGCATCATTATAATTGGTAGCTTTAATACTGTTATAGTTGACATTTTCTGTATTTTTAGATTTTGAGTTGCAAGCAGTTCTTTGATAGGTTCTGTCTTATTTATTCACTTATCAATGGCAATCTAGAGCTTTGTATATTGTACATGCACCTAATTATATAAACATTGTTGATGTTGTATTTTGACCTCTAAAGGTTTTTTGGTTGTTTAGATCCGCAAAGAGATATTTACATAAAGAAAGTGCAAATTGAGTGTATCTTTTTGCTTGCAAGATATTAAACTATTCTCATTTTCTTTCTATATTGATATTTTAAATCAACAGCTGTATGTAACATGTGCAAGTCATAAGTTTTTTATTTTGAGATTTTTGTTGAGATAATCATAATGTATGTGTCTCACTGAAACATAATATCAAAATGACGAGATGTGGTACTGATGCCACAAAGACATAAAATTGACATGGTAATGGGGAATGTGTCAAAGAGACAACAACCCAACCAAAGAGCAGACAACAAAAGGCCATCAGTGATCACTGGGTCTTCCATGCCGCGAGAGAAACTTCTGCACCCAGAGGCGTGCTTAGCTGGCCCTAAACAAAAATGTATACTAGTTCTGTGATAATGGACCTCATACAACTATTTATCAAAGAACAAAATCTTGGATGTAAACAACTGAAGCTAGGTCAACATAGCTGATTTTTCATGTTTCCTTTGAACTACACATACATGTATATAATATTAATCACTCACATTTGGTTTTCTCTGTTATCCCAGGGTACCAGTTCAACCTTTCCTCCACCACATGGCCAAGCAAAATAAGTATTATCTGGTGACCAGGCACAAGTCTTGGCACCTGACGGGGACCTGGTAGTTCTATGGGTTATAGGTAATGTAAGGGGGTGTAACTGTACATCAGTCTGCTTGAGACGTTCTAAAAATAAACATAAAGTTCTATGGGTTATAGGTAATGTAAGGGGATGTAACTGTACATCGGTCTGCTTGAGACGTTCTAAAAATAAACATAAAGTTCTGTGGGTTATAGGTAATGTAAGGGGGTGTAACTGTACATCAGTCTGCTTGAGACGTTCTAAAAATAAACATAAAGTTCTGTGGGTTATAGGTAATGTAAGGGGGTGTAACTGTACATCGGTCTGCTTGAGACGTTCTAAAAATAAAAATAAAGTTCTATGGGTTATAGGTAATGTAAGGGGGTGTAACTGTACATCCGTCTGCTTGAGACGTTCTAAAAATAAACATAAAGTTCTGTGGGTTATAGGTAATGTAAGGGGGTGTAACTGTACATCAGTCTGCTTGAGACGTTCTAAAAATAAACATAAAGTTCTATGGGTTATAGGTAATGTAAGGGGATGTAACTGTACATCGGTCTGCTTGAGACGTTCTAAAAATAAACATAAAGTTCTGTGGGTTATAGGTAATGTAAGGGGGTGTAACTGTACATCAGTCTGCTTGAGACGTTCTAAAAATAAACATAAAGTTCTGTGGGTTATAGGTAATGTAAGGGGGTGTAACTGTACATCGGTCTGCTTGAGACGTTCTAAAAATAAAAATAAAGTTCTATGGGTTATAGGTAATGTAAGGGGGTGTAACTGTACATCCGTCTGCTTGAGACGTTCTAAAAATAAACATAAAGTTCTGTGGGTTATAGGTAATGTAAGGGGGTGTAACTGTACATCGGTCTGCTTGAGACGTTCTAAAAATAAACATAAAGTTCTATGGGTTATAGGTAATGTAAGGGGGTGTAACTGTACATCAGTCTGCTTGAGACGTTCTAAAAATAAACATAAAGTTCTGTGGGTTATAGGTAATGTAAGGGGGTGTAACTGTACATCGGTCTGCTTGAGACGTTCTAAAAATAAACATAAAGTTCTATGGGTTATAGGTAATGTAAGGGGGTGTAACTGTACATCTGTCTGCTTGAGACGTTCTAAAAATAAACATAAAGTTCTATGGGTTATAGGTAATGTAAGGGGGTGTAACTGTACATCAGTCTGCTTGAGACGTTCTAAAAATAAACATAAAGTTCTATGGGTTATAGGTAATGTAAGGGGGTGTAACTGTACATCAGTCTGCTTGAGACGTTCTAAAAATAAACATAAAGTTCTATGGGTTATAGGTAATGTAAGGGGGTGTAACTGTACATCGGTCTGCTTGAGACGTTCTAAAAATAAACATAAAGTTCTGTGGGTTATAGGTAATGTAAGGGGGTGTAACTGTACATCTGTCTGCCTGAGACATTCTAAAAATAAACATAAAGTTCTGTGTGTTATAGGTAATGTAAGGGGGTGTAACTGTACATCTGTCTGCTTGAGACGTTCTAAAAATAAACATAAAGTTCTATGGGTTATAGGTAATGTAAGGGGGTGTAACTGTACATCTGTCTGCTTGAGACGTTCTAAAAATAAACATAAGGTTCTATGGGTTATAGGTAATGTAAGGGGGTGTAACTGTACATCTGTCTGCTTGAGACGTTCTAAAAATAAACATAAAGTTCTATGGGTTATAGGTAATGTAAGGGGGTGTAACTGTACATCTGTCTGCTTGAGACGTTCTAAAAATAAACATAAAGTTCTATGGGTTATAGGTAATGTAAGGGGATGTAACTGTACATTGGTCTGCTTGAGACGTTCTAAAAATAAACATAAAGTTCTATGGGTTATAGGTAATGTAAGGGGGTGTAACTGTACATTGGTCTGCTTGAGACGTTCTAAAAATAAAAATAAAGTTCTATGGGTTATAGGTAATGTAAGGGGGTGTAACTGTACATCAGTCTGCTTGAGACGTTCTAAAAATAAACAAAGTTCTATGGGTTATAGGTAATGTAAGGGGGTGTAACTGTACATCAGTCTGCTTGAGACGTTCTAAAAATCAACATAAAGTTCTATGGGTTATAGGTAATGTAAGGGGGTGTAACTGTACATCAGTCTGCTTGAGACGTTCTAAAAATAAACATAAAGTTCTATGGGTTATAGGTAATGTAAGGGGGTGTAACTGTACATCGGTCTGCTTGAGACGTTCTCAAAATAAAAATAAAGTTCTGTGGGTTATAGGTAATGTAAGGGGGTGTAACTGTACATCGGTCTGCTTGAGACGTTCTAAAAATAAAAATAAAGTTCTATGGGTTATAGGTAATGTAAGGGGGTGTAACTGTACATCAATCTGCTTGAGACGTTCTAAAAATAAACATAAAGTTCTATGGGTTATAGGTAATGTAAGGGGATGTAACTGTACCTCAGTCTGCTTGAGACGTTCTCAAAATAAACATAAAGTTCTATGGGTTATAGGTAATGTAAGGGGGTGTAACTGTACATTGGTCTGCTTGAGACGTTCTAAAAATAAACATAAAGTTCTATGGGTTATAGGTAATGTAAGGGGGTGTAACTGTACATCCGTCTGCTTGAGACGTTCTAAAAATAAACATAAAGTTCTGTGGGTTATAGGTAATGTAAGGGGGTGTAACTGTACATCGGTCTGCTTGAGACGTTCTAAAAATAAACATAAAGTTCTATGGGTTATAGGTAATGTAAGGGGGTGTAACTGTACATCAGTCTGCTTGAGACGTTCTAAAAATAAACATAAAGTTCTGTGGGTTATAGGTAATGTAAGGGGGTGTAACTGTACATCGGTCTGCTTGAGACGTTCTAAAAATAAACATAAAGTTCTATGGGTTATAGGTAATGTAAGGGGGTGTAACTGTACATCTGTCTGCTTGAGACGTTCTAAAAATAAACATAAAGTTCTATGGGTTATAGGTAATGTAAGGGGGTGTAACTGTACATCAGTCTGCTTGAGACGTTCTAAAAATAAACATAAAGTTCTATGGGTTATAGGTAATGTAAGGGGGTGTAACTGTACATCAGTCTGCTTGAGACGTTCTAAAAATAAACATAAAGTTCTATGGGTTATAGGTAATGTAAGGGGGTGTAACTGTACATCGGTCTGCTTGAGACGTTCTAAAAATAAACATAAAGTTCTGTGGGTTATAGGTAATGTAAGGGGGTGTAACTGTACATCTGTCTGCCTGAGACATTCTAAAAATAAACATAAAGTTCTGTGTGTTATAGGTAATGTAAGGGGGTGTAACTGTACATCTGTCTGCTTGAGACGTTCTAAAAATAAACATAAAGTTCTATGGGTTATAGGTAATGTAAGGGGGTGTAACTGTACATCTGTCTGCTTGAGACGTTCTAAAAATAAACATAAAGTTCTATGGGTTATAGGTAATGTAAGGGGATGTAACTGTACATTGGTCTGCTTGAGACGTTCTAAAAATAAACATAAAGTTCTATGGGTTATAGGTAATGTAAGGGGGTGTAACTGTACATTGGTCTGCTTGAGACGTTCTAAAAATAAAAATAAAGTTCTATGGGTTATAGGTAATGTAAGGGGGTGTAACTGTACATCAGTCTGCTTGAGACGTTCTAAAAATAAACAAAGTTCTATGGGTTATAGGTAATGTAAGGGGGTGTAACTGTACATCAGTCTGCTTGAGACGTTCTAAAAATCAACATAAAGTTCTATGGGTTATAGGTAATGTAAGGGGGTGTAACTGTACATCAGTCTGCTTGAGACGTTCTAAAAATAAACATAAAGTTCTATGGGTTATAGGTAATGTAAGGGGGTGTAACTGTACATCGGTCTGCTTGAGACGTTCTCAAAATAAAAATAAAGTTCTGTGGGTTATAGGTAATGTAAGGGGGTGTAACTGTACATCGGTCTGCTTGAGACGTTCTAAAAATAAAAATAAAGTTCTATGGGTTATAGGTAATGTAAGGGGGTGTAACTGTACATCAATCTGCTTGAGACGTTCTAAAAATAAACATAAAGTTCTATGGGTTATAGGTAATGTAAGGGGATGTAACTGTACCTCAGTCTGCTTGAGACGTTCTCAAAATAAACATAAAGTTCTATGGGTTATAGGTAATGTAAGGGGGTGTAACTGTACATTGGTCTGCTTGAGACGTTCTAAAAATAAACATAAAGTTCTATGGGTTATAGGTAATGTAAGGGGGTGTAACTGTACATCAGTCTGCTTGAGACGTTCTAAAAATAAACATAAAGTTCTATGGGTTATAGGTAATGTAAGGGGGTGTAACTGTACATCAATCTGCTTGAGACGTTCTAAAAATAAACATAAAGTTCTATGGGTTATAGGTAATGTAAGGGGGTGTAACTGTACATCAGTCTGCTTGAGACATTCTAAAAATAAACATAAAGTTCTATGGGTTATAGGTAATGTAAGGGGATGTAACTGTACATCGGTCTGCTTGAGATGTTCTAAAAATAAACATAAAGTTCTGTGGGTTATAGGTAATGTAAGGGGGTGTAACTGTACATCGGTCTGCTTGAGATGTTCTAAAAATAAACATAAAGTTCTGTGGGTTATAGGTAATGTAAGGGGGTGTAACTGTACATCAGTCTGCTTGAGACGTTCTAAAAATAAAAATAAAGTTCTATGGGTTATAGGTAATGTAAGGGGGTGTAACTGTACATCGGTCTGCTTGAGACGTTCTAAAAATAAACATAAAGTTCTATGGGTTATAGGTAATGTAAGGGGGTGTAACTGTACATCAGTCTGCTTGAGACGTTCTAAAAATAAACATAAAGTTCTATGGGTTATAGGTAATGTAAGGGGGTGTAACTGTACATCTGTCTGCTTGAGACGTTCTAAAAATAAACATAAAGTTCTATGGGTTATAGGTAATGTAAGGGGGTGTAACTGTACATCAGTCTGCTTGAGACGTTCTAAAAATAAACATAAAGTTCTGTGGGTTATAGGTAATGTAAGGGGGTGTAACTGTACATCAGTCTGCTTGAGACGTTCTAAAAATAAACATAAAGTTCTATGGGTTATAGGTAATGTAAGAGGGTGTAACTGTACATTGGTCTGCTTGAGACGTTCTAAAAATAAAAATAAAGTTCTATGGGTTATAGGTAAGGTAAGGGGGTGTAACTGTACATCTGTCTGCTTGAGACGTTCTAAAAATAAAAATAAAGTTCTGTGGGTTATAGGTAATGTAAGGGGGTGTAACTGTACATCAGTCTGCTTGAGACGTTCTAAAAATAAACATAAAGTTCTGTGGGTTATAGGTAATGTAAGGGGGTGTAACTGTACATCTGTCTGCTAGAGACATTCTAAAAATAAACATAAAGTTCTATGGGTTATAGGTAATGTAAGGGGGTGTAACTGTACATCAGTCTGCTTGAGACGTTCTAAAAATAAACATAAGGTTCTGTGGGTTATAGGTAATGTAAGGGGGTGTAACTGTACATCTGTCTGCTTGAGACGTTCTAAAAATAAAAATAAAGTTCTGTGGGTTATAGGTAATGTAAGGGGGTGTAACTGTACATCAGTCTGCTTGAGACGTTCTAAAAATAAACATAAAGTTCTATGGGTTATAGGTAATGTAAGGGGGTGTAACTGTACATCTGTCTGCTTGAGACGTTCTAAAAATAAACATAAAGTTCTATGGGTTATAGGTAATGTAAGGGGGTGTAACTGTACATCTGTCTGCTTGAGACGTTCTAAAAATAAACATAAAGTTCTATGGGTTATAGGTAATGTAAGGGGGTGTAACTGTACATCGGTCTGCTTGAGACGTTCTAAAAATAAACATAAAGTTCTATGGGTTATAGGTAATGTTAGGGGGTGTAACTGTACATCAGTCTGCTTGAGACGTTCTAAAAATAAACATAAAGTTCTATGGGTTATAGGTAATGTAAGGGGGTGTAACTGTACATCAGTCTGCTTGAGATGTTCTAAAAATAAACATAAAGTTCTGTGGGTTATAGGTAATGTAAGGGGGTGTAACTGTACATCTGTCTGCTTGAGACGTTCTAAAAATAAACATAAAGTTCTGTGGGTTATAGGTAATGTAAGGGGTGTAACTGTACATCTGTCTGCTAGAGACGTTCTAAAAATAAACATAAAGTTCTATGGGTTATAGGTAATGTAAGGGGATGTAACTGTACATCTGTCTGCTTGAGACGTTCTAAAAATAAACATAAAGTTCTATGGGTTATAGGTAATGTAAGGGGGTGTAACTGTACATCAGTCTGCTTGAGACGTTCTAAAAATAAACATAAAGTTCTATGGGTTATAGGTAATGTAAGGGGGTGTAACTGTACATCGGTCTGCTTGAGACGTTCTAAAAATAAAAATAAAGTTCTGTGGGTTATAGGTAATGTAAGGGGATGTAACTGTACATCAGTCTGCTTGAGACGTTCTAAAAATAAACATAAAGTTCTATGGGTTATAGGTAATGTAAGGGGGTGTAACTGTACATCGGTCTGCTTGAGACGTTCTCAAAATAAAAATAAAGTTCTGTGGGTTATAGGTAATGTAAGGGGGTGTAACTGTACATCGGTCTGCTTGAGACGTTCTAAAAATAAAAATAAAGTTCTATGGGTTATAGGTAATGTAAGGGGGTGTAACTGTACATTGGTCTGCTTGAGACGTTCTAAAAATAAACATAAAGTTCTATGGGTTATAGGTAATGTAAGGGGGTGTAACTGTACATCAGTCTGCTTGAGACGTTCTAAAAATAAACATAAAGTTCTATGGGTTATAGGTAATGTAAGGGGGTGTAACTGTACATCAATCTGCTTGAGACGTTCTAAAAATAAACATAAAGTTCTATGGGTTATAGGTAATGTAAGGGGGTGTAACTGTACATCAGTCTGCTTGAGACATTCTAAAAATAAACATAAAGTTCTATGGGTTATAGGTAATGTAAGGGGATGTAACTGTACATCGGTCTGCTTGAGATGTTCTAAAAATAAACATAAAGTTCTGTGGGTTATAGGTAATGTAAGGGGGTGTAACTGTACATCGGTCTGCTTGAGATGTTCTAAAAATAAACATAAAGTTCTGTGGGTTATAGGTAATGTAAGGGGGTGTAACTGTACATCAGTCTGCTTGAGACGTTCTAAAAATAAAAATAAAGTTCTATGGGTTATAGGTAATGTAAGGGGGTGTAACTGTACATCGGTCTGCTTGAGACGTTCTAAAAATAAACATAAAGTTCTATGGGTTATAGGTAATGTAAGGGGGTGTAACTGTACATCAGTCTGCTTGAGACGTTCTAAAAATAAACATAAAGTTCTATGGGTTATAGGTAATGTAAGGGGGTGTAACTGTACATCTGTCTGCTTGAGACGTTCTAAAAATAAACATAAAGTTCTATGGGTTATAGGTAATGTAAGGGGGTGTAACTGTACATCAGTCTGCTTGAGACGTTCTAAAAATAAACATAAAGTTCTGTGGGTTATAGGTAATGTAAGGGGGTGTAACTGTACATCAGTCTGCTTGAGACGTTCTAAAAATAAACATAAAGTTCTATGGGTTATAGGTAATGTAAGAGGGTGTAACTGTACATTGGTCTGCTTGAGACGTTCTAAAAATAAAAATAAAGTTCTATGGGTTATAGGTAAGGTAAGGGGGTGTAACTGTACATCTGTCTGCTTGAGACGTTCTAAAAATAAAAATAAAGTTCTGTGGGTTATAGGTAATGTAAGGGGGTGTAACTGTACATCAGTCTGCTTGAGACGTTCTAAAAATAAACATAAAGTTCTGTGGGTTATAGGTAATGTAAGAGGGTGTAACTGTACATTGGTCTGCTTGAGACGTTCTAAAAATAAAAATAAAGTTCTGTGGGTTATAGGTAATGTAAGGGGGTGTAACTGTACATCAGTCTGCTTGAGACGTTCTAAAAATAAACATAAAGTTCTATGGGTTATAGGTAATGTAAGAGGGTGTAACTGTACATTGGTCTGCTTGAGACGTTCTAAAAATAAAAATAAAGTTCTATGGGTTATAGGTAAGGTAAGGGGGTGTAACTGTACATCTGTCTGCTTGAGACGTTCTAAAAATAAAAATAAAGTTCTATGGGTTATAGGTAATGTAAGGGGGTGTAACTGTACATCAGTCTGCTTGAGACGTTCTAAAAATAAACATAAGGTTCTGTGGGTTATAGGTAATGTAAGGGGGTGTAACTGTACATCTGTCTGCTTGAGACGTTCTAAAAATAAAAATAAAGTTCTGTGGGTTATAGGTAATGTAAGGGGGTGTAACTGTACATCAGTCTGCTTGAGACGTTCTAAAAATAAACATAAAGTTCTATGGGTTATAGGTAATGTAAGGGGGTGTAACTGTACATCTGTCTGCTTGAGACGTTCTAAAAATAAACATAAAGTTCTATGGGTTATAGGTAATGTAAGGGGGTGTAACTGTACATCTGTCTGCTTGAGACGTTCTAAAAATAAACATAAAGTTCTATGGGTTATAGGTAATGTAAGGGGGTGTAACTGTACATCGGTCTGCTTGAGACGTTCTAAAAATAAACATAAAGTTCTATGGGTTATAGGTAATGTTAGGGGGTGTAACTGTACATCAGTCTGCTTGAGACGTTCTAAAAATAAACATAAAGTTCTATGGGTTATAGGTAATGTAAGGGGGTGTAACTGTACATCAGTCTGCTTGAGACGTTCTAAAAATAAACATAAAGTTCTATGGGTTATAGGTAATGTAAGGGGGTGTAACTGTACATCTGTCTGCTTGAGACGTTCTAAAAATAAACATAAAGTTCTATGGGTTATAGGTAATGTAAGGGGGTGTAACTGTACATCAGTCTGCTTGAGACGTTCTAAAAATAAACATAAAGTTCTATGGGTTATAGGTAATGTAAGGGGGTGTAACTGTACATCAGTCTGCGTGAGACGTTCTAAAAATAAACATAAAGTTCTATGGGTTATAGGTAATGTAAGGGGATGTAACTGTACATCAGTCTGCTTGAGACGTTCTAAAAATAAACATAAAGTTCTATGGGTTATAGGTAATGTAAGGGGGTGTAACTGTACATCAGTCTGCTTGAGATGTTCTAAAAATAAACATAAAGTTCTATGGGTTATAGGTAATGTAAGGGGGTGTAACTGTACATCAGTCTGCTTGAGACATTCAAAAAATAAACATAAAGTTCTATGGGTTATAGGTAATGTAAGGGGATGTAACTGTACATCGGTCTGCTTGAGACGTTCTAAAAATAAAAATAAAGTTCTATGGGTTATAGGTAATGTAAGGGGGTGTAACTGTACATTGGTCTGCTTGAGACGTTCTAAAAATAAACATAAAGTTCTATGGGTTATAGGTAATGTAAGGGGGTGTAACTGTACATCTGTCTGCTTGAGACGTTCTAAAAATAAACATAAAGTTCTGTGTGTTATAGGTAATGTAAGGGGGTGTAACTGTACATCTGTCTGCTTGAGACGTTCTAAAAATAAACATAAAGTTCTATGGGTTATAGGTAATGTAAGGGGGTGTAACTGTACATCTGTCTGCTTGAGACGTTCTAAAAATAAACATAAAGTTCTATGGGTTATAGGTAATGTAAGGGGGTGTAACTGTACATCTGTCTGCTTGAGACGTTCTAAAAATAAACATAAAGTTCTGTGGGTTATAGGTAATGTAAGGGGGTGTAACTGTACATCTGTCTGCTTGAGACGTTCTAAAAATAAACATAAAGTTCTATGGGTTATAGGTAATGTAAGGGGATGTAACTGTACCTCAGTCTGCTTGAGACGTTCTAAAAATAAACATAAAGTTCTATGGGTTATAGGTAATGTAAGGGGGTGTAACTGTACATCGGTCTGCTTGAGACGTTCTAAAAATAAACATAAAGTTCTATGGGTTATAGGTAATGTAAGGGGGTGTAACTGTACATCAGTCTGCTTGAGACGTTCTAAAAATAAACATAAAGTTCTATGGGTTATAGGTAATGTAAGGGGGTGTAACTGTACATCTGTCTGCTTGAGACGTTCTAAAAATAAACATAAAGTTCTATGGGTTATAGGTAATGTAAGGGGGTGTAACTGTACATCAGTCTGCTTGAGACGTTCTAAAAATAAACATAAAGTTCTATGGGTTATAGGTAATGTAAGGGGGTGTAACTGTACATCAGTCTGCTTGAGACGTTCTAAAAATAAACATAAAGTTCTATGGGTTATAGGTAATGTAAGGGGATGTAACTGTACATCAGTCTGCTTGAGACGTTCTAAAAATAAACATAAAGTTCTATGGGTTATAGGTAATGTAAGGGGGTGTAACTGTACATCAGTCTGCTTGAGATGTTCTAAAAATAAACATAAAGTTCTATGGGTTATAGGTAATGTAAGGGGGTGTAACTGTACATCAGTCTGCTTGAGACGTTCTAAAAATAAACATAAAGTTCTATGGGTTATAGGTAATGTAAGGGGATGTAACTGTACATCGGTCTGCTTGAGACGTTCTAAAAATAAAAATAAAGTTCTATGGGTTATAGGTAATGTAAGGGGGTGTAACTGTACATTGGTCTGCTTGAGACGTTCTAAAAATAAACATAAAGTTCTATGGGTTATAGGTAATGTAAGGGGGTGTAACTGTACATCTGTCTGCTTGAGACGTTCTAAAAATAAACATAAAGTTCTGTGTGTTATAGGTAATGTAAGGGGGTGTAACTGTACATCTGTCTGCTTGAGACGTTCTAAAAATAAACATAAAGTTCTATGGGTTATAGGTAATGTAAGGGGGTGTAACTGTACATCTGTCTGCTTGAGACGTTCTAAAAATAAACATAAAGTTCTATGGGTTATAGGTAATGTAAGGGGGTGTAACTGTACATCTGTCTGCTTGAGACGTTCTAAAAATAAACATAAAGTTCTGTGGGTTATAGGTAATGTAAGGGGGTGTAACTGTACATCTGTCTGCTTGAGACGTTCTAAAAATAAACATAAAGTTCTATGGGTTATAGGTAATGTAAGGGGATGTAACTGTACCTCAGTCTGCTTGAGATGTTCTAAAAATAAACATAAAGTTCTATGGGTTATAGGTAATGTAAGGGGGTGTAACTGTACATCTGTCTGCTTGAGACGTTCTAAAAATAAACATAAAGTTCTGTGGGTTATAGGTAATGTAAGGGGGTGTAACTGTACATCAGTCTGCTTGAGACGTTCTAAAAATAAACATAAAGTTCTGTGTGTTATAGGTAATGTAAGGGGGTGTAACTGTACATCTGTCTGCTAGAGACGTTCTAAAAATAAACAAAGTTCTATGGGTTATAGGTAATGTAAGGGGGTGTAACTGTACATCGGTCTGCTTGAGACGTTCTAAAAATAAACATAAAGTTCTATGGGTTATAGGTAATGTAAGGGGGTGTAACTGTACATCAGTCTGCTTGAGACGTTCTAAAAATAAACATAAGGTTCTATGGGTTATAGGTAATGTAAGGGGGTGTAACTGTACATCGGTCTGCATGAGACGTTCTAAAAATAAACATAAAGTTTTGTGGGTTATAGGTAATGTAAGGGGGTGTAACTGTACATCAGTCTGCTTGAGACGTTCTAAAAATAAACATAAGGTTCTATGGGTTATAGGTAATGTAAGGGGGTGTAACTGTACATCAGTCTGCTTGAGACGTTCTAAAAATAAACATAAGGTTCTATGGGTTATAGGTAATGTAAGGGGGTGTAACTGTACATCAGTCTGCTTGAGACGTTCTAAAAATAAACATAAAGTTCTGTGTGTTATAGGTAATGTAAGGGGGTGTAACTGTACATCTGTCTGCTAGAGACGTTCTAAAAATAAACATAAAGTTCTATGGGTTATAGGTAATGTAAGGGGGTGTAACTGTACATCAGTCTGCTTGAGACATTCTAAAAATAAACATAAAGT
Source organism: Mytilus trossulus (assembly GCF_036588685.1). Lineage (NCBI taxonomy): Eukaryota > Metazoa > Mollusca > Bivalvia > Mytilida > Mytilidae > Mytilus > Mytilus trossulus. The sequence continues at coordinate 1,631,722 of NC_086380.1, forward strand.
TCTATGGGTTATAGGTAATGTAAGGGGGTGTAACTGTACATCTGTCTGCTAGAGACGTTCTAAAAATAAACATAAAGTTCTATGGGTTATAGGTAATGTAAGGGGGTGTAACTGTACATCAGTCTGCTAGAGACGTTCTAAAAATAAACATAAAGTTCTATGGGTTATAGGTAATGTAAGGGGGTGTAACTGTACATCAGTCTGCTTGAGACGTTCTAAAAATAAACATAAAGTTCTATGGGTTATAGGTAATGTAAGGGGGTGTAACTGTACATCAGTCTGCTTGAGACGTTCTAAAAATAAACATAAAGTTCTATGGGTTATAGGTAATGTAAGGGGGTGTAACTGTACATCAGTCTGCTTGAGACGTTCTAAAAATAAACATAAAGTTCTATGGGTTATAGGTAATGTAAGGGGGTGTAACTGTACATCAGTCTGCTTGAGACGTTCTAAAAATAAACATAAAGTTCTATGGGTTATAGGTAATGTAAGGGGTGTAACTGTACATCAGTCTGCTTGAGACGTTCTAAAAATAAACATAAAGTTCTATGGGTTATAGGTAATGTAAGGGGGTGTAACTGTACATCAGTCTGCTTGAGACGTTCTAAAAATAAACATAAAGTTCTGTGTGTTATAGGTAATGTAAGGGGGTGTAACTGTACATCTGTCTGCTAGAGACGTTCTAAAAATAAACATAAAGTTCTATGGGTTATAGGTAATGTAAGGGGGTGTAACTGTACATCAGTCTGCTTGAGACGTTCTAAAAATAAACATAAAGTTCTATGGGTTATAGGTAATGTAAGGGGGTGTAACTGTACATCTGTCTGCTAGAGACGTTCTAAAAATAAACATAAAGTTCTATGGGTTATAGGTAATGTAAGGGGGTGTAACTGTACATCAGTCTGCTTGAGACGTTCTAAAAATAAACATAAAGTTCTATGGGTTATAGGTAATGTAAGGGGGTGTAACTGTACATTGGTCTGCTTGAGACGTTCTAAAAATAAACATAAAGTTCTATGGGTTATAGGTAATGTAAGGGGATATAACTGTACATCCCTCTGCTTGAGACGTTCTAAAAATAAACATAAAGTTCTATGGGTTATAGGTAATGTAAGGGGGTGTAACTGTACATCTGTCTGCTTGAGACGTTCTAAAAATAAACATAAAGTTCTATGGGTTATAGGTAATGTAAGGGGATGTAACTGTACATCGGTCTGCTTGAGATGTTCTAAAAATAAACATAAAGTTCTATGGGTTATAGGTAATGTAAGGGGGTGTAACTGTACATCAGTCTGCTTGAGATGTTCTAAAAATAAACATAAAGTTCTGTGGGTTATAGGTAATGTAAGGGGGTGTAACTGTACATCAGTCTGCTTGATACGTTCTAAAAATAAACATAAAGTTCTATGGGTTATAGGTAATGTAAGGGGATGTAACTGTACATCTGTCTGCTAGAGACGTTCTAAAAATAAAAATAAACATGATTAATTTGTCTGCCTTATGTCCTCTGTATTCTACTTGAAACAAGCATTATTTTTTTTAATGTGGAATAACTTTTGAATTCTGGAAAATTGATAAGAAAAGTATGATGAAAACTAAAAAGGGTTGAATGTGCTCATGGCTATTAGTTCATACTGAAATACGAGTGAAAGTAAAATTAACCTGTAAGCATGCTCTGTTAATGATTTAGTTTTCACTATTCATTCTTTTCTTTCAATTTTCGAAATTCAAATTTATTCCAGATTTTAATAATTCCTTGTTTTGAGACGTTAAAAAAAACAACAAAAAAACATGAACATGTGATTCAAATGTACAAAAAAACAGTTCTATAATATAAGTTAGTTTGTAGTTCACACTGTACTATGAATATTTCTTTAACTAATTGACTTTGTTATACAAGTATATAAGGTCACACTGATCACACAACTGATAAGCCTAGGACAACCACACTTGTGGTCCAGTCATTAAACAAATAGAACTTTGATCTCAAATTGTTTTCCATTTGAGTGTGGAGTTAACATCCAGGTAAGTCAAATAATATATGTATCCACTGCTCTGTAAACCATGGTAAATGTCTGTGTATTAAACATGCATGTTTATAACACTAAAATTGGTACACACAAACCAAAAACTGGTACTCTTTTCCCAATATACACCCCAAAAACTTAATCCCTCCTCCTCATAAACACCACAAATCTTATGCCCTTTATGTAACATACATCCCCAAAACTTAATCTCTCCTCCCCATGATCACCACAAATCGTATGCCCTTTATGTAACATACATCCCCAAAACTTAATCTCTCCTCCCCATGATCACCACAAATCTTATGCCCTTTATGTAACATACATCCCCAAAACTTAATCTCTCCTCCTCATGAACACTACAAATCTTATGCCCTTTACGTAACATACATCCCCAAAACTTAATCCCTCCTTCTCATGAACACCACAAATCTTATGCCCTTTATGTAACATACAACCCCAAAACTTAATCCCTCCTTCTCATGAACACCACAAATCTTATGCCCTTTATGTAACATACAACCCCAAAACTTAATCCCTCCTTCTCATGAACACCACAAATCTTATGCCCTTTATGTAACATACAACCCCAAAACTTAATCCCTCCTTCTCATGAACACCACAAATCTTATGCCCTTTATGTAACATACATCCCCAAAAACTTTATCCCTCCTCCTCATGAACACCACAAATCTTATGCCCTTTATGTAACATACAACCCCAAAACTTAATCCCTCCTTCTCATGAACACCACAAATCTTATGCCTTTTTTGTAACATACCTCCCCAAAAACTTAAAACCCTCTAAAACCAATAACCACTCTAAAATCCTAATCCCTCACATACACACCAATATCTCCATTCCTCCTCCCCACATGCACACCAATATCTCCATTCCTCCTCCACACATGCACACCAATATCTCCATTCCTCCTCCCCACATACACACCAATATCTCCATTCCTCCTCCCCACATACACACCAAAATCATAAAGCCTCCACCTCAATTGCACATTAAACTCTTATACTCTCTTCTCCGCATACAACCCAAAAACTTAAACTCTGTCCTCCAGGAGTCCTTATACCCATTTTAAAACCATAAACCCTCCACCTCACTTCATGCACTTGCACATCAAAAACATAAACCCTCCAACTCACTTGCACATGAAAAATTTAGACCCTCCAACTCACTTGCACATCAAAAACTTAAACACTCCTCTCCGCATACAACCAAAAAACTTAAAACTCTGTCCTCCTTAAACCCTCCACTTCACTTGCACATCAAAATCTTATACTCTCCTCCCTACATACACCCCAAAAACTATCCCTACTGTTTCCCTAAATTATGGCTGTTCTAGATAATTTTACATTTTTAATATAATATATATGCACATGTATGCATGGTGTAAAATATAATACATGTATGTTAACTGCAAAGCATGGGGGCAACAACACTGTAAACTTTCTGATGCAATATCAGACACAATGCAGTTATATAATCAAATAACATGTACACAGTACATGTGTAAGTACAAGATTCAAATAAACAAAACAAAATACACATGCACACACACACAAACGTAAGGTATTTACCTCCTGTATCTCCTTTCAGAAAACTTGTCCTGGTCATTTTTATAATTTCTCAACCAGTATATGACTCTTTACATGTAACTTTTTATAAACAATAACAACCTAATTCAGATAAAACACATATGACCTTGACCCTGATCAGACAGTACCCACATGACATCGTTTGACATTTAAGTACTAAGATAATACCAGTTTTATCAATGAAGTAGGTATTAGTTTTATCAATGGACAATCCTTACGGTTTTCTTGTTATAAACATACATTCAGTCATGACAGTTGTCCATCCCATAACAATAAAATTAGATTTATATTTTTCGATATAAAAAAAGATGTAGTATGATTGCCATTGAGACAACTCTCCACAAGAGACCAAAATGACACAGAAATTTACAAGTTTAATACACCGTATTGCCTTCAACAATGAGCAAAGCATACCACATTGTGAGTCAGCTATAAAAGGCACCGATATGACAATGTACATGATGTAAAACAACTCAAACGAAATAAAGGGTTGCGCTTAAGCGAATGATACGCCCGTTGCTCTTTTAACGAAAGTGTTAGTTATTGTCCCAAAATTGGAAAATCCCCCCTTTTTTAAGCATAAAAATTCATAACACGGAAATGTAAAATCTGAAATTTATAAAAATTGAAAGGGAGCTTACATCAATAGATATAAACAATCCACCAAAGTTTTATGGACATTGGTGAAAGCCTTTATGAGTTATTGTCCGAAGTGTTAAAAATCCCCCTTTTTATGAATAAAGCCCCATGAATCCAAAACTTAAAATCTTAATTTATAAAAATTGAAAGGGAGCTTACATCAATAGATATAAACAATTCACCAAAGTTTTATGAAAATTGGTGAAAGTGTTTTTGAGTTATTGTCCAAAGTGTTGAAAATCCCACCCTTTTTATGAATAAAGCCCCATAAATTCAAAACTTAAAATCTGAAATTAAAAAAAAAACGAAAGGGAGCTTCCGTCAATAGATATAAATAATTCACTTAAGTTTCATGGAAATTGGTGAAAATTTTTTTGAGTAATTGTCCGAAGTGTGGATGACGGACGGACTACGGTATACCATAATACGTCCCATCTAAAAGATGGGCATATTAAAACTAACAATGTTTCTAAGAAGTTTGATGGTAGTGATTGAATGTCTGTAGAAATAGACACTACATGTAGGTACATGTATAGATTTGCCAGCACGAAGATCAAGAAAATGATATATACAATTCTGCATAATTATTCTAAAAGTCTAAAAATATATCTAGATATAGGAAGATGTGGTATGAGTGCCAATGAGACAACTCTCAATCCAAGTAACAATTTATAATAGTAAACAATTATAGGTCAAGGTACAGCCTTCAACACAGAGCTTTGGCTAACAACCAACAGCAACTATAAAAGGGTCCTAATATATATTTAAAGAACACGTCAAATATCATATTTATTTTCCTTATGATAACTGATTATGAAAATATACCTTACTACATCCCTCCCTGTCTATGAATGTTGGCCAATTAACAATCCAATTACTCCAGGTCTTTACACTGAGTAAGTTTGAAAATAGTGGGTAGACTGATATCTTAGTTTTATTTGACAATCATAGGTAAAGTTACTGGTACATGACAATACTATGTAAACTTACTAATATCATCAGAATCTATACAGTGGAACCCCGAAGGTCTAGGTTAACTTACTAATATCATCAGAATCTATACACTGGAACCCAGAAGGTCTTGGTTAACTTACTAATATCATCAGAATCTATACACTGGAACCCAGAAGGTAAAGTTACTGATACATGTACATATAAGTTAGTTTGACAATACTATGTAAACTTACTAATATCATCAGAATCTATACACTGGAACCCAGAAGGTCTTGAAGAGGTGGTTCTCATTTATTAAGTTCTACTGTTTTATCCAATGATCTGAAATCATACAATGTTCAAATTTGTAAAAAAGTACTTCTAAGATGTACATATTAAATGTCATGAAAAAACATGCATCTTATAACATTGAATGTACATGATGTATATATTACTTAGGCCATGGGAAAATAATTGATGGTTTCCCCTAACCCGACCGGGTCATTCTTTAACCATGTTAACCGCCGGTTATTAAATTTTTCTTTGAAATATTGGTCTTCGAAACTTGTAGTTTTTGCTGTAGACTGTTACAAAAGGCGCAAATATTTTAAAGCTTTGAATGGCATGAATAGTCAAAATATATAATGTATACATACATGTACAAGTTGGGAATACTACATGTATCTTTATTCTGTCCCTATCATGAACATGATGAATGATGATTATTAAACTGTTACTATTTTAAATCATATATATATATAATAATTAACTGCCATCATGGTCATGACTGTATATATATTACCACTCTCAAAATAAACAAAAGATACACATAGTATCCTGTTTCAAGATATATTTATATGTACATATTATTTATAATTATTATATATTTAGTAGTTGTTTGTGTAACACAATCAATGGGAATCTGCTGATATAAAAATTATGAGCTACAAAATGTAACCTGAGAAAAATCGTTTTTACACCTCAAAACTTGAAAATTTTAGGGAATGTAAAAAAAAACTTACATGTACATGAACTTATACAAGTAATTTTCAATAATAAGATTAATCAAACATTGTGAACAAAACAAAATTTACTTTTTTATTTACGTCACATGTACTTACCATACATTATAATTTACTTTTATTATAGCTTGCTATTCAGTGTGAGCCAAGGCACTGTGTTGAAGGTCATACTTAGACCTATATTGGTTTACTTATTACAAATTGTGACTTGAATGGAGAGTTGTCTCATTGGCACTCTTGCCACTAATCTTTATATAATTATTTGCAACTGTGACTGATATCCAAAGGTGGACTTGCACCCCCTTTTTTTACTGTGAAAAAAATTGCTTGATTATAGAGGGAATCACTGGAGCATGACTGAATCAGTTCCACTCTTATCTGCTCTTAGGCAGTCAGTGGTCCCCCACATATGAAAATGTCTGGTTTAACCACTTTTAAAGGGTTCCAACTGAATGTCCCCATTCAAATGCATTGATCATCCAAAAAAACAATCCGGACCGCTCCCCACCCCATCCCACCTTGTATCTGCCACTACACAATTTAATGGTATATGATAAGTAAAATAATTACCCTTCAATGTCTAGCCTAAGTTTAATATTATACTACTAGAAAAAGAGTAAAGATTTTTCAAAGAAAATAGACCACTTTCGAGTTCATCCGTCACCGGAAAAAACTCGTCAATTATACGCGCCTTTATCACCGTCATCTGTGCGTTTAGGGGCGTCGTCACTTCCTTACAATGTTGAGCGAGTGGTTGGAAAATTATAATTCTATATTGTACGAATTATTTGGCAAATTGAATTCTGAAAATAGACAATCAACACTGCTGTCATTAGGGAATTGTCAGTAAGTACCTACAGAGCAACCATTATTTCTAGTTTATCCTGCACAAAAACGATCACTTAGACGCTTGATGAACGTAAATAGTGCAGGGATACAGGCAAACCCCTCTATCTGGTAAATGACGTCATAAAGGCGTGCATAATTGACGAGTTTTTGCCGGTGACGGATGAACTCGAAAGTGGTCTATTGAACAAATTGTGTCGAGTATTGAACATGTTGAACAAAAAAGAAAGTACATAATTATATATTTTGGAAAACTGGAATAAAATTAAAATTATAAAACACTTAAAAACATATATAAAGTAGTGTTCAAAGATTTAATTAATTGAAATGTCAGATATCGTTTTTATCAAGTTCTGTTTACATGTGCAATGATGCGTGAATAATAAAATTTATTATGTAGGTCATCACCTCAGTGTCCTGAGAACTGTTGCTGGTTGAAGTTTGTGTTTATTTAAGATTTAAGATATTTCATGGAACCAAGAATATGTATGTATTTTGAATGTCAAGGCTGTTATTCTCCTGATATCACAATTTCCGTCTGAAAATTCCCAGATTCTGACAAAATATATTTTCATTTTAAATGTAAATAATTGAAATGAAAGACTTGTGACTTGAAAGTTTAATATCACATTATGACATTACTTGCAATTCGTTTGTTGTTTAGTGTCTACAGATTTTTAACTATGTTTTATCGACATAAATAAACAAACACATCTAACATGATAACCTGATATCTTACCAGCAATGTTTTTCTGTTTGTAGGTAAATGACCGAATTTTTGATTGATACTAAAGTGTTGATTTACTCATTGACACGTGACTAACTTATTGTGCGCTTCAAATAGGTGATTTTTATTTTCATCTACACCATTTCTTCTGTGAATTTGTTTACTTACCCCAATCTGGAATACTGTGTGTTTATTGCTTATTTTATCAACGAAATCCACTTAATAATTGATCAAGAGATGAACACACTACAGATCAAAACTTTGGCACGTACTGGTTTCCTGTTCATAGTCCCTTATCATCCTTATCTCATGATGCAACACATTCCACAGAGTAAACTTGGGGGTGTGTCCGTTGTGACCTTGAACGATATTCTCCATCGTGACACTTTTCGTGTTCTACTGGGGGGTATACTGGATATCACGTTTTCGTATTTTTTCAAAAATAAAATTAACGTTTCTATTCTTTATAAACTTTCTGATTAAATGTTTTACTTTGTTCCCACTAATCTTTATTTTATTTTATTTTTATGTTGTTGTTTGTTTTGGTTTTTTTTTTGGGGGGGAGGGGGGGTTCTAAGAGACTACTAAACTCCGTTTGACTTTTTTGTGTTGAAGTCAAACGGAAAACATTCTTCTCGGCCAGACGGGATTTTAGGAAGAATCCACGAAACATTAGATTGCAAAAAGTGTTCCGAAGATTTCTGAACACAAGAGCTCGCTGAAGACGGATCGTTCTCATTATAAAGTTAAAAAAATATATGATTGCAAATGAGATGACAACCCACATTGATATACCAGTACAGTGTTACAGTGTAATTTTGCATAAACATTCCTATTTGAACTTTTATAAAGAAAGGCTTTTATTTTATTTAATATTTGAATTTTTTCTTCAAAAGAAAATCATTTTGTAGTTTTGTTACAATTAACTGCACAGTTAATTTATTCTTTGTTATATTAAGAAATTGTTAAGAACATATTAAGAATTCCTTTTTCCTTTGTCATATCTTAAGTGACAGATTTTATTACATAAGATCGTCTCACACTTTTTTGTCCAAATAGGTGTAAATTCTTTGCTAATCAAAATATCTTTGTATACAATATTTGCAATTAAAGTTCCTACATCTCCAAGCAATTTAGTGGATAATCCTAATACGTGGTAACTTTAACTTTTGCCGTGTTACCATGGATTAATAAGAAGAATCGGATTCCGATTGCAGTAAATACAAACTATTCTCACTGAGTAATCAGATTTGGTTATTGTCAGGCCTGTCAAAAGACTTTAGCGAACAATTAAGTCTATCTTGCCACAGCTTTACTGATCATAAGTCAATTCCACACTTGTATCTTTCTGGCACGTACCCTCTTCTCAAGCTCTACAAAATTCGTACACCCAAAAGTCAAGTTTGACACGACGAAAACAAATTTGAAACAGTTCAAATAAAATGACCATATAGTGCAGGCGATTTGGTGTCACGATATCACAGTAGCATGGGTTCGAATCCCGGCGAGGGAAGAACCAAAAATTTGCGAAAGCAAATTTACAGATCTAACATTGTTGGGTTGATGTTTAGACGAGTTGTATATATATATATATATATATACAGAGCAATAATAAAAAAAAAAAATGATAAGCACCAACAAACGACCACCATTGAATTATTTGATCCAAAATACTGAGAACAAACAAACGAATGTGGAAAAAATGTAAACTTTACTGACGCCTAATAGACTGGAATTAAGGGCGGACATTGTGGAAAATTTTGGTATACTGGAAAAGGGCAAACATTTTGCCTTGTAACAGACCTTTTACGGACCCAAAGTGACTTGTGGCAGAAAAAATATCAAATAAAGTTTATCCATCTGCCAAATGAGTCAACGGTGTAATTTTTTAGCGCAGGCTCCCGATATTCTCACGCCATATACATGTATATACAAAACATACACATGCCAAGAAATCCTCGCTAAAAATTCCGGTCGACCTCCTACGGCACCCATTAGTATTTTAAGATTTGATTTCATTCAACAAATTAATTTTGACCTTCATGTACGTGTCGCTTAGAACACAGCCATATATACCAATGGTTAATATTAATCATCCATGACGTAATTTGCTCTTTGGGGTGTTTGCAGAATTTCAACGGAGGCAATTTCTTGGCATGAATATATAAAAGGAAAAAAACATAAATATTAACTAAAGTTGAGTTAACATTATTTTCAGTAGTACCAAAATTAAACATGCTGTATTCGTTATAATTTTGGTGGATCCAGGATTTATCAGAATGAAGGGATTGCACTGTCTGTTTTATATAAAGTAATTTTAAGCCCCTTTTAAATATATCCAGCCTAACTTATATAGTTAGCACGTGCACCTGACTAAAATCTCATTGTTGAAAAAAAATCATATTTATACATGCGATACTTGAGCGACCCTTCTTTCGGTGGTCGGCTTTGGCGTGGTCAATGTTTATTAAGATGTAAATTATAATTTAAAGTAAATCTGCAAACGAACTAAAACTTATTCAATTTTCTTTCAGATCGTGGAAATTACCTGTTAGTAAAAGAAGTATAATATCTGACTGACAATAATGGAGATATTGATTTGGGCTGTATGTTTCAATCTAGTGTCGGTATCTATATCGAACCAGTTTGATCCGCACGTTTACCCAGCCGTTGGGCCTTTCTTTGAAGGATGGTACATGAGACTAATTGATTTCAGTACCAATAATAGCTATGGATTGTTATTTGGTCATGTCTTGTCTGCACCGTCAACAAATTCCTCCTCTCCCAAAGTACTGGCTTCGTTATTACACAGAAACCATTGCATAGAACACAATAATACTTGCAAGCTTTACTCTACCAACGTCGTATGTCATGCAAAGGATGTTAATGTGACAGTCAGGAATGGCCCTGTTATCAAAAATCCAGATGATAAAAGTCCGCCTCATTTCACATGGCAAACTCCGTTTGGTCTCTTTACACAAACTAATAACATAACAACATTTCGCTTTGATTTTGGAAAATACATTTTTAGAGGTATAATTGGACAACCTGTACCATGGGGACCAGACGGGGAGGGACCTGAAGGTTGGATTGATAAACTTCCGTTTGTTCCACTTCACTGGTTTGTATTTAGTCTGAGATCACCTGTCATTCAATATGAGCTATTGGACGTTCAAACAGGACAATTAGTTGGGGGAACCAATGGCGTAGTTCATATGGAGAAGAATTGGGGGAACTCCTTTCCTAAAGGCTGGATATGGTCACAAGGTGTCTCGCGCCAAAATATATCATTTGCTCTCTCAGGAGGATTAGTATCATTAGGAGGAATAACAACCACACAGTATTTAATGGGATATCGTAATCTTGCCAAAAATCTCAATTTGAATTATCGGCCAGGGAATGCAATGTTTTCTGCTACACATAATGGCTGTGGTGGATTGTTTGAAATAAAGGTGTACGGCGTATTGCATGAAATCCACCTATCAGCATCAGCAGATTTGTCTACATTTAGCGACTGCCTGTATGGTCCCGAAATAACCGGTTTCAGACAAGCGTGCATTGAAAGCTACGACGCAATTATTAACATCACTGTGTTTAAGAGGGAGTTTTTGTCTTTAAAGAAAATTGATACACAAATAATTAAGTTTTCAGCACTTGAATTTGGTGGAACGTACACCTGTAACGGGCAATGCCAAGGGTGAATCTTGATGTTCTTGCATGAAATAGCAAAGCATTTGCGTTATGGCGAAGTGTACGTTAATGGACAGTATTTTGGAATTCGGACTGAACTGCATCTGAAAATTGAACTGAATATTGTGATACTGATATTTAAAAAATGAGTTAAAGAATTAGAAATGTGTTAGTCGATCATTATTAATATGTCACCCTCCCACATGCATTACTCGTCAAAAAGGGGGGATCCCCCTACCCCAACTCCCCGACCCTCTGGATCCGCCACTGAATTTTAAAAGGCCCCGAAATGACAAGTGTAAAACAATAGCAACGAACGACAACCATTGCATGAATAGCAGGCTCCTGACTAAGAAAAGATGCATTAATTCTCTCGTATTGATTACTAATCTGAGGGTGCATGGTAAGGGATGGTTATGATCTTTTGTTGTTGTTGTAAATTTTGTTTAGTTCTGCATCAGAAGTTCTTTATTGTTTGGACTTTATTAGCTTTAATACTTCTTAAATCATTTATCAAAATAATGCTAGCCAGACAAACATAGGTTGAAAGTTCTTCAATCTGAGTTAAATCCTTGTATCGGAACTCATGTTCTGATCTATAATGACTATATAGCTTATGAGCATAATGGAATCAAAGATCTAATATAGGATTAACAAGTATTGCATTGGTTATCAAAATCTTTGAACATTAAGTTTAGTCCAGTTAAACATTGAGAAGTGGCTTATTAGCTGACCCAGCCCGAAGGGCCAAGGGAGCTTTTCTCATCATTTTGGGTCCGTCGTCCGTCGTCGTCTGTTAACTTTTACAAAAATCTTCTCCTCTGCAACTATCGGGTCAAATTTAACCAAACTTGGCCACAATCATGATTGGGGTATCTAGTTTTAAAAATGTGTCCGGCGGCCCGGCCAACCAATCAAGATGGTCGCCATGGCTTAAAATAGAACATGGGGGTAAAATGTAGATTTTGGCTAATATCTCTGAAACCAAAGCATTTAAAGCAAATCTGACATGGAAAAAAAAATTCAGATGAATTAGACAACCCATTGTTGGGTTGCTGCTCCTGAATTAGTAATTTTAAGGAAATTTTGCTGTTTTGAGTTATTATCTTGAATATTATTACAGATAGAGATAAACTGTAAACAGCAATAATGTTTAGCAAAGTAAGATTTACAAATAAGTCAACATAAAATTGAGAATGGAAATGGGGAATGTGTCAAAGAGACAACAACCCGACCAAATAAAAAACAACAGCAGAAGGTCACTAACAGGTCTTCAATGTAGCGAGAAATTCCCGCACCCGGAGGCGTCCTTTAGCTGGCCCCTTAACAAATATATTCTAGTCCAGTGATAATGAAAGCCATACTAATTTCCAAATTGTACACAAGAAACTAAAATTAAAATAATACAAGACTAACAAAGGCCAGAGGCTCCTGACTTGGGACAGGCGCAAAAATGCAGCGGGGTTAAACATGTTTGTAAGATCTCAACCCTCCCCCTATACCTCTAACCAATGTAGAAAAGTAAACGCATAACAATACGCACATTAAAATTCAGCTCAAGAGAAGTCAGAGTCTGATGTCAGAAGATGTAACCAAAATAAACAAAATGACAATAATACATAAATAACAACAGACTACTAGCAGTTAACTGACATGCCAGCTCCAGACTTCAATTAATCTTGACTGAAAGATTATGATTTCATCATACGAACATCAGGCACAATCCTTCCCGTTAGGGGTTTAGTATCATACCATCATAAAATATATGAGAAGAACATAACCCGTGTCATGCCAACAACTGTTTTTAGAATAAATGTGTTTAGTTCCGATGCAAAGACCTTATCAGTGAATCAATATTACCGCCAAAAAAATCTTTAATGACTTGACAACAGTATCGTAATTATATCCCTTCTTAATAAGTCTATTCAAAGGTTTGTAAGTTTCTGAGGTGAATACTGACACCTTTGTGCTTTATAAAGAATATTTCCATAAAAAAAATGGATGTGAAATACCTGAACGTATAAAAAGTCTGCATGTTGACTTATATTTACGAATGATGTCTTTATACCGATGATAAAATTTAGTAAATGTTTTGACTAGTTTGTGATATCGAAAACCCTGGTGTAATAATTTTCAGTAATACAAATTTCTCTCGTTAAAATCTAAAACATTGTTACATACACGAGCGAATCGTACAAGTTGAGATATATAAACACCGTAAGATGGTGACAAGGGAACGTCACCATCTAAAAACGGATAATTATAACGATATGAAATGAAAAATCATCCCTTTTATCATAAATTTTAGTATTCAGCTTTCCGTTAGTGATATAGATATCAAGATCAAGAAAAGGGCAGTAGCCATTGTTAGTATTAGCTTTATCAACAGGATAAATTTCATTAATATACATACTGAAGTCGTCATTATTGAGAGCCAAAATATCATCCAAATATCTAAAAGTATTATTAAATTTGTTTATCAGATGTTGTTTCGATGGGTCTTTGCTTCTTTTTGTCATAAATTGTAACTCATAACAATACAAAAACATGTCCGCAATAAGGGGTGCACAGTGCACATCTGAAGATATACGGAATTCCCGAAGCGAACAAAAATGTTATCTAGTAAAAATTCAAGGGCATATATAGCACCAAAGCATGTCCAATTAACATAGTTTTTTTTCTATTGCTACTAAAAAATGACCTAAAAGAGTTTGAACATATGTTCACATTCTGATTTTTGGAATGCCCATTTAATTATGTGTGTGATTTTTTTCTTAATGAGAATGTGAGGCAAGGTGGTATACAGGGTAGAAAAATCAAAACTTTGAACAGATTCAAAATCACCAATATAAGCATGCAATTTATCAAGTACTTCCAACGAGTTCTTGATACTCCAAAAGTAGAAAAAAAAGCTAAAAGGTCCTAGCATTCCATTCCATTATTCAAAATATCCATTTCATTATTCAAAATTGGCTATGTCTTAATTTTCTCGCATATTTTGGCATTTAGGTCCGCCGTAACCCCCTAATGGTCATAGCGGCACAATTGACTTGTTTTATCTATAATTTATTAAAGGATGAAGAATAGCAAAGGTCCACGGTGAAAATTTAAAAAAAAAGACCACGTAGATTATTTCAATTTTGAATTATGTTTTGGTATTCAGGTCGTCCATACATTGAACCAAGGAATTTCTGTTAAAAATAGTTAGGAAAACCCACTAGTTTATCATCCGATACTAGGAACTAGATAAATATATAGATTAAAGAGTGTTTTTATTTATTTTTTCTGATATTAATTTGAATATTTAATAGATAACACAAAAAAGACGAATTAGTAAGTGTAAGTGATCATAATCATACACTCATGTCACTTTTACTTGTGTAAACAGAATGCGTTGGTTGTCCCTTTTTTTTTACTTAAAACAAAATAAATAAATAAATAGTTAAAACTGTTTTTCTTGAGAGTCCTCAAAATGATAATAACATATTTATAAGTCCATACAGAATAATAATGATATATTATACACAATATACATGCAATTGTATCTAGATAATAATAAAAAGCATATTAATTTCCACACTGATAGATGAAAAATGTGTAACATTTTGTTTTAAAAGATACAAGTGTATTACTCTTTTTTTTTTATTTCAGTTGGTAAAGTGTTCAATATTTGAGAACCTTAATATGTAAATGTTTTCGGTTTTGGAAGATTTAATAGTTTTTCATCAGCTGAACGTAAATTATAATTTTGATTACCAGTAAAAAAAAATCTTGTAAATATTTAGGAACCATGCCATTTAATAATTAAAACTTCACAACATAGCTGACTTTTCTTATTTTCAACATTGTCATTTTAGTTTTCAACTATGTTTATTTTTTTAATAGGGATTTTTAATATGTCTTATTCAAACAGCAACACCTAATACATTTTCTTTGGTTTTATACATGATTTCAGAAACTAAAATAGTGGGCTTAATTTAAACATATTTATGTATAGTGGATTGGGTAACAATATAACTTATATTAATCCCTTTCCTCTTTGCGGGTGCGATTGATGCCTTGTAGTGGCATTAGCCTGCTCAAGAATTTTCGAAATCAAATCTACAATTAAGGGTGTCTTTAACGTGCAAGAGATATGGCTCTCTCTTAACACGAGAAAGCCATTTGTCGCCATCTTTCGACGGACTATCGTCGTTTCCTCGAAACCATACTAAGAAATGGTGTCAAGAGAAAGCCGAAAATTCAGTCCCTGAAATTTTCATCCCAGTACGGGAAACGAAACAGGGACCTTTTTGTTAGTAGTCTGATGCACAAACCGCTACACAACGATCGACTCTCTCTAAATAGCGAGCTTGTTCAAATTTAGATGCGTCGAAGACTGGCTTGGTTAAAACTAATCGACAAGCTTCTACGATATAGCATTTTATTTTTGGTTTTAATATATTATTTGATTTATTTTTTTCATATTTAATTATTTGAGACCTCTGACGAATGATGGCAAGGATATTTTGACGTCAGTACGTTGATGGTTTTTCTGAAACGCAAGAAGAATAAATCCTTATTTAAATCAGTTCTCCACTCTTTTAAAATCAAGTTTCTGTATCATGTCTCTTAATTAAATTTATCCATTTATTTTTAACTCTAAAAAAATGTGCGGGACGGAATACATATTTTGTTATTTTCAATGTTGTAAGCGACATTTCCTGATTTGTTATTCATGAAAGTGGGACATCTTCATGCAAACAAATTGACCATTATATCAGGTAGTTATTAGTTCTTATTTAGTCAGTTAGTTGTGGAATAGACCAATAGATATGCAATACAATTATTTAAAGTAATGCACATGTTTAAATACCATAAGTACGCCCTTGCGCAAGGCTTGTGTAACCGACAACACCAGATGTACAAATGTATACAAATCCTTGACCAGATCATGCAGATGTATACATTCATTTTGATTTGTACATACATCAAATGACAAAGCATAACAGGACAGGATCAAACATAAAGTATCTAGGCTGTGTGTACCCACGTCCGGTTTTATAATAAAATGCCGTCATTGGGAACGACACATGAACATCATCTAAATAGCAGAAAGCAAAGTTAAAGGATATTTCTAACTTCTTATCTTTCTTCCTAAGAAGTTCCTGCATGAAGTCAGCCTCATAATAATAAAGAAACAAGTCAGCAAGTAGAGGGGCACAGTTTGTTCCCATTGGAATGCAGACAGTCTGATGAAACACACGTCCTCCAGTAACAAATAACCCAACCTGCCTTTAGTGTAGTCTGAGATTACTCTGACATTCAATGTCCGTTTTGCCAGACAAGCTGGGGCCGTGGGATGTCAGAGCTCATCCCATATCAAAAAGTGTATATTTGCCCACCCAAAATAGATTTGCTGCTTTGTCGCTTCTGGAACAGACTGACGGCATTGGAATTATATAAATTGGGCATCAATCTTCATTTTTCATTTATCTCTTCATTATGTATGTTTCACCTACCGGTCAACCTTTATTTTTCCATATTTTAACAGTTTTCAAAGAGACCCATCGATTTCGGCATTTTGACTTTCACTTTCAAATGGACGTCAAGTTAAGAGAGAGTTCGTGGTCTCGAGACTCAAAATATGCAAATATTTATATTTTTTAAAAATCTTTTATAGGAAATCGATATTTAACATTTAGTTGAAAACCATGATTTTTCACCTCCTTTCCAGGAGATCGGTATGAAGCATTGAGTTCCAACCACATTACAATCGGTAGCTCTAGGACATTTAGATAACTTGCATCTTAAATGAATGT
Source organism: Mytilus trossulus (assembly GCF_036588685.1). Classification (NCBI taxonomy): domain Eukaryota; kingdom Metazoa; phylum Mollusca; class Bivalvia; order Mytilida; family Mytilidae; genus Mytilus; species Mytilus trossulus. Next base: position 1,649,014 of record NC_086380.1, read on the forward strand.
GGTGTTACATTATGGACATTTGCATAAATCATCACTGTTTTCTCGTCACTGGTCACATGATAATCTTTGAAAATGAAAGGCAAAATGCAGAAATCAATGGCCCTTTTGGGTCACTGTGCAAAACTGTCTAATTATGAGAAAATAAAGGTTGGCAGGTACATGTAGGTGAAACTTACATATATGAAGAGATAAATGACAATTGAACAGATAGATGCCCTATTTATATAATTACAAGGCTGTCAGTCGGCACCAGAAGCGAAGAAGCAGCGCATCTATTTTAGGTGGGCAAATATCCACTTTTTGATATTGGACGAGCTCTGATGTCCCACAGCTTGTCTGGCAAAACAGCCGTTGGACGTCAGAGTAATCTTGTACTACCTTTAGTGGCATTGAACCTTCTGGTAAAAATTCATAGAGATCCATTTACTAAAACTAAAGTTATTGTCTGGAAACTAAATGCGTCTTTGGACGAGAAGGACACAGACGATGACATGATAGCATTATACACCACAATTTTTTTTTGCTGTCATATATATTTACAAAGCATGCTTTTATCAGTGCTATTGTCATGCTTTTTTTATACGACCGCAAATTTTGAAAAAAATTTCGTCGTATATTGCTATCACGTTGTCGTCGTCGTCGTCGTCGTCGTCGTCCGAATACTTTTAGTTTTCGCACTCTAACTTTAGTAAAAGTGAATAGAAATCTATGAAATTTTAACACAAGGTTTATGACCATAAAAGGAAGGCTGGTATTGATTTTGGGACTTTTGGTCCCAATATTTTAGGAATTAGGGGCCAAAAAGGGCCCAAATAAGCATTTTCTTGGTTTTCGCACTATAACTTAAGTTTAAGTTAATAGAAATCTATGAAATTTTGACACAAGATTTATGACCACAAAAGAAAAGTTGGGATTGATTTTGGGAGTTTTGGTTTCAACAGTTTAGGAATTAGGGGCCAAAAAAGGGCCCAAATAAGCATTATTCTTGGTTTTCGCACAATAACTTTAGTTTAAGTAAATAGAAATCAATGAAATTTAAACACAATGTTTATGACCACAAAAGGAAGGTTGGTATTGATTTTGGGAGTTTCGGTCCCAACAGTTTAGGAATTAGGGGCCAAAAAGGGACCCAAATAAGCATTTTTCTTGGTTTTCGCACCATAGCATTAGTATAAGTAAATAGAAATCTATGAAATTTAAACACAAGGTTTATGACTATAAAAGGAAGGTTGGTACAGATTTTGGGAGTTTTGGTCCCAACAGTTAAGGAAAAAGGGGCCCAAAGGGTCCAAAATTAAACTTTGTTTGATTTCATCAAAATTGAATAATTGGGGTTCTTTAATATGCCGAATCTAACTGTGTATGTAGATTCTTAATTTTTGGTCCCGTTTTCAAATTGGTCTACATTAAGGTCCAAAGGGTCCAAAATTAAACTTAGTTTGATTTTAACAAAAATTGAAACCTTGGGGTTCTTTGGTATGCTGAATCTAAAAATGTACTTAGATTTTTGATTATTGGCCCAGTTTTCAAGTTGGCCCAAATTGAGGTCCAAAATTAAACATTGTTTGATTTCATCAAAAATTGAATAATTGGGGTTCTTTGATATGCCAAATCTAACTGTGTATGTAGATTCTTAATTTTTGGTCCAGTTTTAAAATTGGTCTAAATTAAAGTGCAAAGGGTTTCGATTCCCGTTTGGGATAAAAATTTCAGAAACTCAATTTTCGGCTCTCCCTTGACACCATTTGCGAGTATGGTCTTGAGGAAACGATGATAGTCCGTCGGACGGGGACGATAAATGGCTGGCCCGTGTTAAGAGAGAGCCACATCTCTTGCACGTTAAAGACACCCTTGTAGATTTCGAAAAAGAGTAGGCTTATGCCGCTACAAGGCAGCACTCGCACCCGCAAAGTGGAAAGGGATTAATATAAGTTGCAAAACTTGTTTCCCAATCCACTATAAATAAATATGTTTAAACTAAAGGGTTCAAAATTAAACTAAGTTTGATTTTAACAAAAATCAAATTCTTGGGCCTCTTTGATATGCTGAATCTAAACATGTACTTATATTTTTGATTATGGGCCCAGTTTTCAAGTTGGTCCAAATCAGGATCTAAAATTATTATATTAAGTATTGTGCAATAGCAAGTCTTTTCAATTGCACAGTATTGTGCAATGGCAAGAAATATCTAATTTCACAATATTGTGAAATAGCAAATTTTTTTTTAATTAAGAGTTATCCTTCTTTGTCCAGTATAGTTAGCAAGAAATATCTGCAAGAATTTTTTTTAATTGGAGTTATCTTTCTTTGTCCAGAATCAACTTAAATCTTTGTTATATACAATATACAATGTATATTCACTTTTTACTACCAACTGATAAATTTAAATAATCTTTACCATTCAGTGATAACAAGCAGTTTTTTTTACATCTTAATATTTTATGATGTATTTAAATGAGTAGTAATTGTTGCAAACTCCATTAGAATGTTTTAATTGAAATTAGTTTTGGAATAAGGGAAAGGGGGATGTGATTAAAAAATTGGGTTCAATTTTTCTCATTTGAAATTTCATGAATAAAAAGAAAATTTCTTCAAACATTTTTTTGAGAGGATTAATATTCAACAGCATAGTGAATTGCTCTAAGAGAAAACAAAAATTTTAAGTTCATTTGAATACATTCATTCTGTGTCAGAAACCTATGCTGTGTCAACTATTTAATCACAATCCAAATTTAGAGCGGAATCCAGCTTGAATGTTGTGTCCATACTTGCCCCAACTGTTCAGGGTTCAACCTCTGCGGTCGTATAAAGCTACGCCCTGCGGAGCATCTGGTTAACATTTGCCAATGAAAATGTCAAATATATTTTGAAAAACCTTATTGTATTAAAAGAATGAGTATGAAGGCAAAGAATATATTGGAGCAAAATATTGGAAGAATAGATACATGTACAAGATTTTCTTCAAAAGTATAAATTCTTCATTCTCTGAACTCAGTGTGTTCAACTCGAACGTGTCAATGACAGGAATTGTCTGTATCAAGGTTATATATGGGGTGAACTCATTTTGGTCTCCAGTGGACAGAAGAGGCGGATTAAGGGAGGTGGCCTCCCCCTTTTTGGGAAAAAAACTGGTTGCTCATATAGACAATCACTGAGTCATGACTGAAGTGGGCCCCCTCTTAGGCAGTCAGTGGGCCCCCATTTATGAAAATATCTCGATCCGCCACTAAACAGTTGTCTCAGCGTGCTCATTGGCAATCATACCACATCTCCTTTTTAGCTCACCTGGCTCAAAGGGCCGAGAGAGCTTTTCTCTTCACTTGGCATCCGTCGTCCGTCGTCGTCGTCCGGCGGCTTTAGCTTTTACAAAAATCTTCTCCTCTGAAACTACTGGGCCAAATTAAACCAAACTTGGCCACAATCATCATTGGGATATCTAGTTTAAAAAATGTGTCCGGTGACCCCGCCAACCAACCAAGATGGCTGCCATGGCTAAAAATAGAACATAGGGGTAAAATGCAGTTTTTGGCTTATAACTCAAAAACCATAGCATGTAGAGAAAATCTGACATGGGGTAAAATTGTTTATCAGGTTAAGATCTATCTGCTTTCAAATTTTCAGATGAATCCGAAAACCGGTTGTTGGGTTGCTGTTCCTAAATTGGTAATTTTAAGGAAATTTTACTGTTTTTATACGACCGCAAATTTTGAAAAAAATTTCGTCGTATATTGCTATCACGTTGGCGTCGTCGTCTGCCTCGTCGTCGACGTCGTCGTCGTCCGAATACTTTTAGTTTTCGCACTCTAACTTTAGTAAAAGTTAATAGAAATCTATGAAATTTTAACACAAGGTTTATGACCACAAAGTGAAGGTTGGTATTGATTTTGGGAGTTTTGGTCCCAACATTTTAGGAATTAGGGGTTAAAAAGGGCCCAAATAAGCATTTTCTTGGTTTTCGCGCTATAACTTTAGTTTAAGTTAATAGAAATCTATGAAATTTTGACACAAGTTTTATGACCACAAAAGAAAGGTTGGGATTGATTTTGGAAGTTTTGGTTTCAACAGTTTGGGAATTAGGGGCCAAAAAAGGGCCCAAATAAGCATTATTCTTGGTTTTCGCACAATAACTTTAGTTTAAGTTAATAGAAATCAATGACATTTAAACACAATGTACATGACCACAAAAGGAAGGTTGGTATTGATTTTGGGAGTTTAGGTCCCAACAGTTTAGGAATTAGGGGCCAAAAAGGGACCCAAATAAGCTTTTTTCTTGGTTTTTGCACCATAACTTTAGTATAAGTAAATAGAAATCTATGAAATTTAAACACAAGGTTTATGACCATAAAAGGAAGGTTGGTATTGATTTTGGGAGTTTTGGTCCTAACAGTTTAGGAAAAAGGGGCCCAAAGGGTCCAAAATTAAACTTTGTTTGATTTCATCAAGAATTGAATAATTGGGGTTCTTTGATATGCGGAATCTAACTGTGTATGTAGATTCTTAATTTTTGGTCCCATTTTCAAATTGGTCTACATTAAGGTCCAAAGGGTCCAAAATTAAACTTAGTTTGATTTTGACAAAAATTGAAACCTTGGGGTTCTTTGATATGCTGAATCTAAAAATGTATTTAGATTCTTGATTATTGGCCCAGTTTTCAAGTTGGTCCAAATCAGGGTCCAAAATTAAACTTTGTTTGATTTCATAAAAAATTGAATAAATGGGGTTCTTTGATATGCCAAGTCTAACTGTGTATGTAGATTCTTCATTTTTGGTCCTGTTTTCAAATTGGTCTACATTAAGGTCCAAAGGGTCCAAAATTAAACTTAGTTTGATTTTAACAAAAATTGAAATCTTGGGGTTCTTTGATATGCTGAATCCAAACATGTACTTAGATTTTTGATTATGGGCCCAGTTTTCAAGTTGGTCCAAATCAGGATCTAAAATATTATATTAAGTATTGTGCAATAGCAAGTCTTTTCAATTGCACAGTATTGCACAATGGCAAGAAATATCTAATTGCACAATATTGTGCAATAGCAATATTTTTTTTTAATTAGAGTTATCTTTCTTTGTCCAGAATAGTAAGCAAGAAATATCTAATTGCACAATATTGTGAAATAGCAATATTTTTTTTAATTGAAGTTATCTTTCTTTGTCCAGAATCAACTCAAAACTTTGTTATATACAATGTATATTCACTTTTTACTACCAACTGATAAATTAAAATAATCTTTACCATTCAGTGATAACAAGCAGTTTTTTTACATCTTAATATTTTATGATGTATTTAAATGAGTAGTTATTGTTGCAAACTCCATTAGAAATTTAATTGAGATTAGTTTTGGAATAAGGGAAAGGGGGATGTGATTAAAAAAATTGGGTTCAATTTTTTCATTTGAAATGAAATTTCATAAATAAAATAAAAATTTCTTCAAACATTTTTTTGAGAGGATTAATATTCAACAGCATAGTGAATTGCTCTAAGAGAAAACAAAATTTTTAAGTTCATTAGAACACATTCATTCTGTGTCAGAAACCCATGCTGTGTCAATTATTTAATCACAATCCAAATTTAGAGCTGAATCCAGCCTGAATGTTGTGTCCATACTTGCCCCAACCGTTCAGGGTTCAACCTCTGCGGTCGTATAAAGCTACGCCCTGCGGAGCATCTGGTTGGTTATTATCTTTAATATTATTATAGATAGAGATAAACTGTAAACAGCAATAATGTTCAGCAAAGTAAGATTTACAAATAAGTCAACATTACCGAAATGGTCAGTTGACCCCTTTTGGTGTTATTTCCCTTTATAGTCAATTTTTAACCATTTTACGTAAATTTTAGTAATGTTTTACAAAATCTTCTCCTCTGACACTACTGAGCTTAATTAATCCAAACTTGGCAACAATCATCATTAGGGTATCAAGTTTAAAAAATGTGTCCGGTGACCCGCCATCAAACCAAGATGGCTGCCACCGCTAAAAATAGAACATAGGGGTAAAATGCAGTTTTTGGCTTATAACTCAAAAACCAAGCATAAAGAGCAAACCTGACTGAGGTTTAAATTGTTTATCAGGTCAAGATCTATCTGAACTGAAATTTTCAGATGAATCGGACAACCTGTTGTTGGGTTGCTGCTCCTGAATTGGTAATTTTAAGGAAATTTTGCTTTTTTTTATACGACCGCAAAATTTGAAAAAAATTTCGTCGTATATTGCTATCACGTTGGCGTCGTCGTCTGTGTCGTCGTCATTCTAATACTTTTAGTTTTCGCACTCTAACTTTAGTAAAAGTGAATATATAAGAAATCTTTGAAATTTTAACACAAGGTTTATAACCACAAAATGAAGGTTGGTATTGATTTTGGGAGTTTTGGTCTCAACATTTTAGAAATTAGGGGCCAAAAAGGGCCCAAATAAGCATTTTCTTGGTTTTCGCACTATAACTTTAGTTTAAGTTAATAGAAATCTATGAAATTTTGACACAAGGTTTATGACCACAAAAGAAAGGTTGGGATTGATCTTGGGAGTTTTGGTTTCATCAGTTTAGGAATTAGGGGCCAAAAAAGGGCCCAAATAAGCATTATTCTTGATTTTTGCACAATAACTGTAGTTTAAGTAAATAGAGCTTTATGAAATTTAAACACAAGGTTTATGACCATAAAAGGAAGCTTCGTATTGATTTTGGGAGTTTTGGTCCCAACAGAATAAGCAGTCAGAGCTCAGACATAAACAAGTCTATTTTTGTTTTTGACTTATATAAGTCAAAACATGTATTTATGTTAAAAACGTAGTTTCAATTTTAGACTTATTTAAGTCAGAAAATGACAGACTTGTTTAGGTCTATTTATGTTGCTGAAAAAACTTAATGTTACTTTCTGGCCAAACTACACCACCTATGACAGCAAAAACCTGTATAAGAGTTCAGAAGGACTTGAGCTATCTATATTTAATTATCTAATTGAACATCCTTACTAAACACAGATGTTTTACCTCATTAAGTGTGCTTCCAGGTGGTTGCATTGTTAGGTTAATTAACATTATCTCCGATTTTTTAGAGTCTCATTCATATTTTTCTTTAGAAGACAAAGCATTGACTTTCAATGTTGTCATTATTTGATTTAGATGCATGACCTCCTTATAAGTATGCGTGGGTCTTGAAGTTAACCAATTTTGATCACTCATCGACTTGTAGGAGTCGATATTTGCAACTTTTTGATTCTGGTCAATTATTTCTTGTTTAACAATGTTGGACTTATTCAAGTCGTATTTTGTCTTACATTAAAGGGAGACAAATCCTAAAACTTACAAATTTAGACCTCTATGAGTCAAAAGCAGATTCAGACTTATTTATGTCTGAGCTCTGACTGATAAGGGGCCCAAAGGGTTCAAAATTAAACTTTGTTTGATTCCATCAAAATTGAATAATTGGGGTTCTTTGATATGCCGAATCTAACTGTGTATGTAGATTCTTAACTTTTGGTCCCGTTTTCAAATTGGTCTACATTAAGGTCCAAAGGGTCCAAAATTAAACTTAGTTTGATTTTGACAAAAAATGAATGGGTTGGGTTCTTTGATATGGGACAATTCCCCTAATGGGCCTTGAAATGAGGAACACAAAAGTCACGTGTAAACAAAAAATCTCTGTGTAGTGATATTTGACACATTTCTATGATAAACAAATGACTGAGCTGAACCATGCATTAGTGTTAATTTAGAAAATAAGGGAACACAGAATAAATGTGTAAAAACCATGGAGCTATGAAATGTGTTCAAAGTATTAAAATTTCAAAGAACTTATTGTGTTAAAATTGGGATTTTTTACCATGAGGAGCAACATCGCAAAAGGATACTCGGGGTTTGCTAAATTACGGAAAAATGAATCACACTTCGTACCCCGAAAATTTAACCACATATGTAAAAATGTCTCAGCTTCGAAACAAGCCATCATACATATACAAGTTTACGATATGGGCTGAGCAACAGAAGAATACATTACCATTACGGCCTATGGAATAACAATTGCGCATATTGCCCCATATGCTGAATCTAAAAATGTACTTAGATTCTTGATTATTGGCCCAGTTTTCAAGTTGGTCCAAATCGGGGTCCAAAATTAAACTTTGTTTGATTTCATCAAAAATTGAATAAATGGGGTTCTTTGATATGCCAAATCTAACTGTGTATGTAGATTCTTCATTTTTATACGACCGCAAATTTTGAAAAAAATTTCGTCTTATATTGCTAGGGGACGACCATTTGATATTCTGGGGGGGGGCCAGGAGGATTTGTTTTTGATCGGTTATTTATTTTTGTAAACTGAGAGAACAGATTATTCATTTTCTGCACTATTGAAGCAAGATTTTTCATTTTCATTAAAGCAAGGGACTGATTATTCATTTTTTACCACTATATTTTATATGATATTCGAAAAACATACAATTTTTTGAATATTTGTTAATTATGAATAATTAGATATAGGAAGATGTGGTGTGAGTGCCATTGAGACAACACTCCATCCAAATAACCATTTAAAAAAAGGCAAACCATTAATACATGTATAGTCAAGTCATTGTGTACCATTTAATCAGAATACTAGTAGATCATTATCCCCTTCAGAAATTGTAAGATTCAAGATTTCATTCATAACCTCAGACACATACTTGGGTACAAGAGGACAATATATACAAATATTTTAAGATAATACATAGCGAGACAGGACAAACGAAACACAAATACATAGTAATAAGTATATTATAAGAGACAATTGGTATAATTAGATTAAGTATTTTATAATTTTCTGATCGAAAAAGAATCATTTATATTCCCAAGCAATATTCACATATTGCATACATAATGTATAGTATTAAAGTGAATCTAGTTTGGTTTTACCTAGCCTCTTTCAAAAGTATTGTCAAACATATTTCGCCGAGCGAAGCGAGGCAAAATTTTTTTTTTAAGGGTTTTGGAACCGCTGAAGTCCCAATAAGCTATAGACCTGCTTAGTTATTTATTTTCAATACATTGCAAGTCAGGTAATTTATTTTCAAACTACCACAGAACAATCCATTTATTTTTGTGATTATCAAGGCTGAGTTATTTATTTTCAAAATCCTCCTGGCCCCCCCCCCAGAATATCAAATGGTCGTCCCCCTATCACGTTGGCGTCGTCATCTGCGTCGTCGTCGTCGTCCAAATACTTTTAGTTTTCGCACTCTAACTTTAGTAAAAGTGAATAGAAATCTATGAAATTTTAACACAAGGTTTATGACCATAAAAGGAAGGTTGGCATTGATTTTGGGAGTTTTGGTCCCAACATTTTAGGAATTAGGGGCCAAAAAGGGCCCAAATAAGCATTTTCTTGGTTTTCGCACCATAACTTTAGTTTAAGTTAATAGAAATCTATGAAACTTTGACACAAGGTTTATGACCACAAAAGAAAGGTTGGGATTGATTTTGGGAGTTTTGGTTTCAACAGTTTAGGAATAAGGGGCCAATAAAGGGCCCAAATAAGCATTTTTCTTGGTTTTCACACAATAACTTTAGTTTAAGGAAATAGAAATCAATGAAATTTAAACACAATGTTTATGACCACAAAAGGAAGGTTGGTATTGATTTTGGGAGATTAGGACCCAACAGTATAGGAATAAGGGGCCAAAAAGGGGCCCAAATAAGCATTTTTCTTGGTTTTCGCACCATAACGTTAGTATAGGTAAAAAGAAATCTATGAAATTTAAACACAAGGTTTATGACAATGAAAGGAAGGTTGGTATTGATTTTGGGAGTTTGGTCCCAACAGTTTAGGGAAAAAGGGGCCCAAAGGGTCCAAAATTAAACTTTGTTTGATTTCATCAAAATTGAATAAATGGGGGGTTTTGATATGCCGAATCTAACTGTATATGTAGATTCTCAACTTTTGGTCCCGTTTTCAAATTGGTCTACATTAAGGTCCAAAGGGTCCAAAATTAAACTAAGGTTGATTTTAACAAAAATTGAATTTTTGGGCCTCTTTGACATGCTGAATCTAAACATGTACTTAGATTTTTAATTATGGGCCCAGTTTTCAAGTTGGTCCAAATCAGGATCTAAAATTATTATATTAAGTATTGTGCAATAGCAAGTCTTTTCAATTGCACAGTATTGTCCAATGGCAAGAAGTATCTAATTGCAAAATACATGTATTGTGAAATAGCATTTTTTTTTTAATTAGAGTTATCTTTCTTTGTCCAGAATAGTAAGCAAGAAATATCTTATTGTGCAATAGCAAGATTTTTTTTTAATTGGAGTTATCTTTCTTTGTCCAGAATCAACTTAAATCTTTGTTATATATACAATATACAATGTATATTCACTTTTTACTACCAACTGATAAATTTAAATAATCTTTACCATTCAGTGATAACAAGCAGTTTTTTTTTACATCTTAATATTTTATGATGTATTTAAATGAGTAGTTATTGTTGCAAACTCCATTAGAATATTTTAATTGAGATTAGTTTTGGAATAAGGGAAAGGGGGATGTGTTTAAAAAATTGGGTTAAATTTTTCTCATTTGAAATTTCATAAATAAAAAGAAAATTTCATCAAACATTTTTTTGAGAGGATTAATATTCAACAGCATAGTGAATTGCTCTAAGAGAAAATAAAATTTTTAAGTTCATTAGAACACATTCATTCTGTGTCAGAAAACTATGCTTTGTCAACTATTTAATCACAATCCAAATTTAGAGCTGAATCCAGCTTGAATGTTGTGTCCATACTTGCCCCAACCGTTCAGGGTTCAACCTCTGCGGTCGTATAAAGCTACGCCCTGCCGAGCATCTGGTTGGTCCTGTTTTCAAATTGGTCTACATTAAAGTCCAAAGGGTCCAAAATTAAACTTAGTTTGATTTTAACAAAAATTGAAATCTTGGGGTTCTTTGATATGCTGAATCCAAACATGTACTTAGATTTTTGATTATGGGCCCAGTTTTCAAGTTGGTCCAAATCAGGATCTAAAATTATTATATTAAGTATTGTGCAATAGCAAGTCTTTTCAATTGCACAATATTGTGAAATAGCAATTTTTTTTTTAATTAGAGTTATCTTTCTTTGTCCAGAATAGTAAGCAAGAAATAACTTATAGCACAATATTGTGCAATAGCAAGATTTTTTTTTAATTGAAGTTATCTTTCTTTGTCCAGAATCAACGTAAATCTTTGTTATATACAATATACAATGTATATTCACTTTTTACTACTGACTGATAAATTAAAATAATCTTTACCATTCAGTGATAACAAGCAGTTTTTTTACATCTTAATATTTTATGATGTATTTAGATGAGTAGTTATTGTTGCAAACTCCATTAGAAATTTTAATTGAGATTAGTTTTTGGAATAAGGGAAAGGGGGATGTGATTAAAAAGATTGGGTTCAATTTTTCTCATTTGAAATTTCATAAATAAAAAGAAAATTTCTTCAAACATTTTTTTGAGAGGATTAATATTCAACTGCATAGTGAATTGCTCTAAGAGAAAATAAAATTTTTAAGTTCATTAGAACACATTCATTCTGTGTCAGAAACCTATGCTGTGTCAACTATTTAATCACAATCCAAATTTAGAGCTGAATCCAGCTTGAATGTTATGTCCGTACTTGCCCCAACCGTTCAGGGTTCAACCTCTGCAGTCGTATAAAGCTATGCCCTGCGGAGCATCTGGTTGGTTATTATCTTATTATAGATAGAGATAAACTGTAAACAGCAATAATGTTCAGCAAAGTAATATTTACAAAAAGGTCAACATTACCAAAATGGTCAATTGACCCCTTAAGGAGTAATTGTCCTTTATAGTCAATTTTTAACAATTTTCATAAAATTTGTAAATTTTTACTAACATTTTCCACTGAAACTACTGGGCCATGTTTATTATAGATAGAAATAATTGTAAATTGCAAGAATGTTCAGTAAAGTAAGATGTACATACACATCACCATGACCAAAACACAATTTTGTCATGAATCCATCTGCTTCCTTTCTCAAAAAGTCACATTTACTTAGGTGAGCGACACAGGCTCTTTAGAGCCTCTACTTTATATCTAAAGCTAAGAAATTTTCTATTTAAACTTAACAAACAAAAAATAACAAAATCAACTTGCTAAGAATTATATGAATTACGATTCATATAAAAAAGAAGGTGTAATATGATTGTCAATGAGGAAACTCTCCACAAGAGACCAAATTACACAAAATTTAACAACTATAGGTCATGCAGCGTACAGTCTTCCAAAATGAGCAAAGCCTGTACTGCATTGTCACCTATAAAAGGCATGTATTTAATGCATTGCAACTAAACACATTTAGTCAAAAACCAGTTGTTGGCATGACACAGGTTATATTTTTCTCATATGTTATGATGGTATGATACTAAAACCCCGAACGGGAAGGATTGTGCCTGAGGTTCATATTATGAAATCATAAACTTTAAGTCAGTTTAATTGAAGTCTGGAGCTGGCATGTTAGTTTACTGCTAGTAGTCTGTTGTTATTTATGTATTATTGTCATTTTGTTTATTTTCTTTGGTTACACTACATCTTCTGACATCAGACTCGGACTTCTCTTGAACTGAATTTTAATGTGCGTGTTGTTATGCGTTTACTTTTCTACATTGGCTAGAGGTATAGGAGGAGGGTTGAGATCTCACACCCATGTTTAACCCCACCCCATTCTTGCGCCTGTCCCAAGTTAGGAGCCTCTGGCCTTTGTTAGTCTTGTATTATTTTAATTTCAGTTTCTTGTGTACAATTTGGAAATTAGTAAGGCGTTCATTATCACTGGACTAGTATATATTTGTTTAGGGGCCAGCTGAAGGACGCCTCCAGGTGTGGGAATTGATCGCTACATTGAAGACCTGTTAGTGAACTTCTGCTGTTGTTTTTTCTATGGTCCGGTTGTTTTCTCTTTGACACATTCCCCATTTCCATTCTCAATTTTATTGTATAGATTTTCTTTTAAAAGTTAAACATCAACTTAAGTATTTACACTATGCAAAGCAATCGTGTAGGTGATATATATGAGCCAATCCCTGCGAAAAGTTAAAACAGTCCTTTTGATATTAAACTTTACAGAACATGTTGTTTTATAAATAAGTCTTTAAATATTTTTGAAAAAACGATTACAACCTTTGATTGCTCAAATTTGTTTGTCTGGTACGATTTTAAATTTTAGATTCTTATGTGTATAATTCGGAGTTTAGTATGACGTCCATTATCACTGTACTATTATGCATATTTTTAGGGGCCAGCTGAAGGACACCTACGGGTGCGGGAATTCTCGCTACATTGAAGACCCATTGGTTGCCTTCGGCTGTTGTCTGCTCTATGGTCTGGTGGTTGTCGCTTTGACATATTCACTATTTCCTTTCTCAATTTTATTTACTCATTTAACATCTTTGTATGAGCCATATTTCCTCAATAGTATCTGGTAACCTGTTTACCTTGCTCATATCTTAAAGTACTAACAAAGGAACTCTTTTTACAGCTACAGTAATCAAAAATGTTATTCCCTCCTGTTATGAATGTAACACATCTTGCATTAGGATGTGTTTATTTGAACAACTGTCATTTAAAAATCAGTAAAGGATCGTCAAAAATCAAAAGAATTTCTATTTTTTTTTAATTAACTCTTACTTTCATAATTGAATTTTATTGATTTTAGTTGATGGTATTTAGAGAAGTAAGATTACCTGAGGTTCCTACCTATCTGCTGACTCTAGAATCATGCCATTGTATAATATATCAAGATAAAAATCAATCAGACTTTCGCTTAATTACTGATTTTTGTCATTTTATGTTACAGTCACAGAGAAGAATATAAGTGAAGGTAGGAATAGATTTTACTTTTGTTATATAGATTGTATATGTTTTATAGTGATGACAAAGGATGGATATTTTCTAATGGAAATCTCAAGATTATTAACTGTAAAAGATCTAAGACACCTTGCCTTTGATATATATCTCCTGTTAACTTTATGTAAGATTTTAATTTTCATTTCTACATTTTAACATTCTCCTCCTACATGCCCTATCATGCCTTTATATATCTTCTCCAAAAATTTCCATCGACCTATAATTTTTTAACAACACCTAAATTCTTAAACTTTGGTAGGTCAAAACATGCTATGCAATCTTTTTCTTGTTTGCCTTTTATCTGAAGAATTTGGAACAAACAAATCTTGCACAGATGTAACTTGTAACAAATTAAAGGCTTTCAAAGGTTACTCTGGAGGCTGCATGTAAATACAATGTTACAGCAGTGTTGTGAAGATGTCAGACAACTATTTTAAAATACAAACAATTGCGGTATGGGCTTTGCTCATTGTTGAAGGCTTTACGGTGACCTATAATTGTTAATGTTTATGTCATTTTGGTCTTTTGTGGTTAGTTGTCTCATTGGCAATCATACCACATCTTCTTTTTTATAATTTCATGTTCATCATTACACATCAATTGATGGCTGTAGTCAAAAGAAATTCAAGATTAGAAGAAATGAAATGTAGCGGGTTATATGCTGTACATGTGGATTCATTATTACTGGCCATGGTGGGATACCAATTTTTTATGGATTTCCGGGGTATGGGTAAATCACAAATTTAAATGTTCAATAAATAAGACATTTATTTTTAGGTTTAATGCATGCTGACTTGTGGGAATCCACTAAATTGCAAGTTTTTGTCAATCCACGAAAATTGGTACCCACGAAAACAAATAAATCCACAGTGCATATATACCACCAAAAAAATTCACCTGAGTACAAGAAATAAAAAAACCTACAAGTATAAGAAGTTATAAATTTGTACCTCTGACTGAATTACAAAAAATGTAAAGACAACAGATATTTGATCGAGTTATTAAAATAGAAGCCATTTTTTTCTGATGTTAATCATATTAATAAAACATGGAATGATTTTGTAATAATAGCAACACTATAGACGAGCACAGATGAAAGTTTTCCATTGCTTCTCAATTAACAAAATCATTGTATTAATAACCTGAGCTTGGCATCTATCAGTAAAGTAATTACTTCGAAATAAACTAGGTATAAAAATATTATTCTGCAGAAGAAAACATTTATTGTAACTTTCTCTTGTCAATTGTAATATAGTTATGTAATTAGTGGTTGTACTTTATGTACAAAGAACACACCAGTACATGTATATTATAAATATTTTTATCAGTATAAAATTATACCAATGTATACTTACAGTAAAAGTTAAATGTCAAATTGTGGTAATTATGCATGAAATATTTGCAGCTGGACATTAAACAAGCTGCAATTAACTGGTCACTTCATTAGTTCTAATTTATATACAGATATACATGTACGAAATGGAAATAATGTTACAAAATTAATAAATCATGGGATTGCATAATCCATTCAAATATGCCACTCCATTTTGTAATGGGTTAATCATGAAAGCCAAATTGATAATAAGAAGTGAGACTTTATTTGGCAGTGATGCTACATAGTGATACAGTCTAAAATAAAATCAAAAATTTGCAAAAATTATTATAGATTAAAGGAGATATTCAAAAGACACCAATATAAGCAATAAGGCAAAATTCCCATGAATGGTTTATGAAACTTTTAAAAAATTCTGGACACACATAAAACCTAGGAAAAGCTGTACAAACTAATTGTATTACCATGGGAACACTTTCTTACATTTTTATGACTTTGTGTATCAAACCTGAGTTCACCTACAGTTAATTATTATCAGTTAATTCTACCACAACAGAGTGTATAATTTACTTGTTAATTTTCCAGGTCATTAGAAATAAGAATTTTTTAGGTTTGCACTCATTATATCAGTACAAATAAATGGTTTATAAGCGAACCAAGAAAAACAGTATTCAATTGTAGTTATATACAATTTGCATTAAATGACTTATCCTAAATTGTTCATAATAAATGGTATTGGTCTTTCACGTAAGACTCTATCATTATTTGAAATCATTTTGATAATATTTTGAATTTAAAATATTCATTGTCTGTCCATTTGGTTGATTTAAAGGATACTTGTTTAATTGTATGTCATACCAAAATCCCAGAGGTGGATTTAGGGGGAGGCACAGGTGCCCCCCTTTTCTGGGAAAAAAATGGTATATTATATAGGGAATCAATGAAGCATGACCAGAGTGGGCCCCCACTTATGAAAATTTCTGGATCCGCCACTGAATCCTGCTAATTTTATTCTGATCAGTAACAAATAAAATAAGATCATAGAGAAGTGGGGTATTTAGAAATAAGCCGACATTGGGCTTTGCTCATTGTTGAAGGCTGTACAGTGACCTATAGTTGTTAATGTTTGTGTCATTTTGGTCTTTTGTTGATAGTTGTCTCATTGGCAATCATACCACATCTTCTTTATTATATTACCCATAGGCATAAAATCATAAAATAAAAAAACAGAACGATATTTAGTAAATCTGACCTGTGAATTCCTATTTACTGTAAAGTATTTTGGATTATATTTTCAAAGGATATACTAGGTTATTTCATCACAAGCAAAAAAGATCCACCATTGACAAACATCAAAAATTAACGATTATAAGTCTTATATACATGATGGAATTGGGAAATTGTGAACGTGTATTCCCCACACACCCCTACTTTTTCTCCTTTCCAATGAGGACTTTGTTTAATTCAGTTGTCTGTCTTTAGAAAAAACATGAAATATTTTCTCAATAAGAGAGAAAAATTATGTGCCTGTTAGCCTTGAACTGGTTCTCTGTTGTGTTATTGTCCTTGCTTATGTTACGTTTGTCCCACACAATACTGACTGGTATATTTCAATCCTTGGGGAAATGAATATTTAGATCTATTTGTTTTACAGTGCCATTTATAAATATAATAATTCTAGCACTGACTGTGAATTAATTAACACAAATTAATTATTTCTGACAGAGATTTTTGTGTGGAGGTTTTTCTCGACATTGAATGTTTTAGATCAATAACTGCAGCAGCAGAGTGTATTCCCCACATCGTAGATAGATCTTGTGGTATTGATCTAAGTTTAAATATCACTGTATGATAATGCCTGTGTCTACATTGTACTATCCCATTGCTGTAACTTACAATTAGATTAATTTCTATATATATATAGTAAATAGTGTTAAATCTGTTGATTTATGGATAGTAAATATTGTGAGGAATAAACAATATCTGTTTTGGTAATGTATTACATTTTTTTCTGTTTGTTTACATTTTTCTAATGTCATTGATTTTTTTACTATCTACATTAAATGAGAATAGAGAATTTCAAAGAATAATAATTTATTTTGTGTTTTGTCATGTTTTTCCCAGCAGCTGTTGTTTTCTACATACCAATCTGTTGTTTATGTCAATTTCATTGACCTTTTATGTCGTAGTCCATATACTGTAAACTTCTCAGATCAGAACCTCCACGGAAGGATTTCAAGCACTCAAAGTACACACTGATGCATCAGTCTTATAGTCATATTATACAGGGGTGGAACCAGCCATTTTTAAAAGGGGGTTCCCAATATAGGATTAAGGGGGATTCAAACTATATGTCCTTATTCAAATAAATTGATCGTCCCAAGAAAAAGGGGTTTAAACCCCTAAACAACCCCCTTCTGGACCCCCCACTGTCATATTTTGAATATATGCTATGGCCGCGAATAGGAACAGAGTGTCAAAGCCAGGGCTGCAATTAATTTAACTTCCCCAGAATACACCATTGGTTAGATTTTTTGCTTATTTTTTGAAAACCCACATATTCATATAATTATTCTTGTTTTTATGAAGAAAAAAAACATCATTCAATTCATTAATATTTGATGTAAAAGTTTTCCATCAAATTTCATATTTTTAACATCTCAAAGTAGGTGGGCTGGACCCATTTCAGCGGCACTTCTGTGTATTGAACTTCAGAACCTTATTACCTCCCTTTCCCAGGTTTTTTTTTGTTAAATAATTAAGTTGTTGCAGGGTACATGGAACTTAACCAGATGTCAGTACGACCTATTTAGAACACTCCTGTGTACAATTTTGGCCTGATTTTTATGAATTTTATATCATCAGTAATGATCAGTTATTGCCCTTGTTCCTAATGGATAGATAGAATATGTGCAATGTGGGGGGATGGGGTGGGGTAGACAGTAGAAATCTGTTCTTTTATTAAAAATTAAATTGAAATTTATACCTTGATGGAAAATATTTATATGCCCTGAGGAATGATCACACTCTATTATTACAACTTGAGTTTTTGTCGAGCCTGCAACTTTTTGAACATAGGGATAGTGATCCGGGGGCGGCTACGGCGGCGGCGGCGGCGTTAGCTCACTTCTTAAAAGCTTTATATTTTAGAAGGTGGAAGACTTGGATGCTTCATACTTTGTATATAGATGCTTCATGTTACGAAGTTTCCGTCAGTCACATGTCCAATGTCCTTGACCTCATTTTCATGGTTCAGTGACCACTTGAAAAAAAAGTTCAGATTTTTTGTAATGTTGAATTCTCTTATATTATGAGTAGTAGGAAAACTATATTTGATATGTGCATACCTTGCAAGGTCCTCATGTCTGTCAGACAGTTTTCACTTGACCTCGACCTCATTTCATGGACCAGTGAACAAGGTTAAGTTTTGGTGGTCAAGTCCATATCTCAGATACTATAAGCAATAGGGCTTGTATATTCGGTGTATGGAAGGACTGTAAGGTGTACATGTCCAACTGGCAGGTGTCATCTGACCTTGACCTCATTTTCATGGTTCAGTGGTTATAGTTAAGTTTTTGTGATTTGGTGTGTTTTTCTCATACTAAATGCAACAGGTCTACTATATTTGTTGTATGGAATGATTGTAAGGTGTACATGTCTAGCGGGCAGATGACATGTGACCTTGACCTCATTTTCATGGTTCAGTGGTCAAAGTTTAGTTTTTGAGTTTTGGTCTTTTTATCTATTACTATATGCCATAGGTCAACTATATTTGGTGTATGGAAATATTTTATGATCTTTATGTCAGTTGCGCAGGTTTTATTTGACCGTGACCTCATTTTCACGGTTCATTGCACAGTGTTAAGTTTTTGTGTTTTGGTCTATTTTTCTTCTACTATAAGTAATAGGTCAACTATATATGTTGTATAGAAGCATTGTTAGCTGTACATGTCTGCCTGGCATGGTTCATCTGACCTTGACCTCATTTTCAAGGTTCATTGGTCTTTGTTTAGTTATCTTGATTAATGTTAAGTTTATGTGACAGTTGTAATAAAGCTTTATACTTAGGACTATCAATATAATATCAATGATTAGTACAGAAGGCGAGACATTTCAGCGTGTGCACTCTTGTTATCACATTGTCTTTTATGTCACAGGAAACAGTATTTGAATATTGTGGTTTATTTTTTTAATGTTGCTACATCAGATGTAAAAACAAATGGATCACTCATCTTGGCTTAATTTCATATGAAAAATTTCTACGGGTCAGCATATCATCTTTAACTGCACTTTCTGTTGCCATCGACGTAGACTTTTTATGAAAGAAGTTGAAAATACTTTTCTGCAATAGTTCAAATTTGAATATTGATCAGATTTGATGATTTTGTGCAGAGTTAGACTTAGAAAATTCATACAAATAATTAGTTTACCCCACTTTTTAGGCTTGCTTGAAGATATTGACTTGACATTTGACAGGCCCGTTTTCTAAGCCAGGAATTTTCAAGGGGGGGGGGGGGGGGGTCGTTGGAATCACAAACTCGACTTGAACAGTCACAATTCGAACAGAACATTGACTTTAACAGTGCTTATTTGTTTTCAAAGGGGGGTTCATCCAAACCCCCCGAACCCCCTGAACCCCCTGGCTACGGGTATGCATTTGATATATTGTTTACACCATAACAAGTTATAGATCAAGTAAGCATTTGTTTCCAATACAATGAATGAATTTTTAATGTTAGGGTATTCTAAGACTTCTTGTGAGACAGCAGATGGGATGAATGATTTGTATTGTTTACAGACAGATATATAACTTCCTAGCCAGTGATTAACAGCCTTACAGGTGCTTGTTTTAATCATTTAGTAATCAACAGGTGCTTATGTTCTTATCATAAGTAAAGCAGGTTAACACAGGTACTTGTAATGTTTACATTTTCTGCCAGAGTATTTTACACAGAATTTTGTTGTTTATATTTTTTGTCAGAGTATTTTACACAGAATTTTTTTGTTTATATTTTTATGTCAGGGTATTTTACACAGAATTTTGTTGTTTATATTTTTTGTCAGAGTATTTTACACAGAATTTTTTTGTTTATATTTTTTGTCAGGGTATTTTACACAGAATTTTGTTGTTTATATTTTCTGTCAGAGTATTTACCACAGATATGAATAACATTAGAGATGACTGACACGAAACAATGCAGAAACCAGCACAACATACAAGAAAAGTGTTTAGTATGACACCCATTATCACTCAACTAGTATACATATTTTTAAGGGGCCAGCTGAAGACCCCCTCTGGGTGTGGATTTTCTCAATACATTGAAGACCTGGGCATTGGTGACCTTCGGCTGTTGTCTGCCCTATCATGTCAGGTTGTTGTCGCTTTGACACATTCCCCATTTCCTTTCTCAATTTTATTAAAATGCTTTTTCATTTTTTAGTCTACATTTTAAAGATCACAAACATCACATGGAAAGATACCTTAAATACTTATGATATCTTGAAATAGTTAGTGTTCACTTGTTGATAGATTATCAATGTAAATGTATTTATTTATGATATGATATGTAAAACTAATATAGCTTATGATTTGAGGATGGATGATAATGTTCTGAAGATATAGCTTGTATTTTGGGGAGGATTATATATAATATGCAAGAATGTGCAGAGAAAATTTATATGTTATTAAAACATTCAGCAGATTTTTACAAAGTTATCTCCCTTTAGTGTTATGTACCACCTTAAATACAAGATATTAACTTACTTAGTATAGTAACAATTTTATAGTTCTTTTAAATCCACATCATTTGAACTCTGTTTTACAGTTGTTTCATTGGCAATCATACCACATCTTCGTATTTCATATATAAGATATAAAATTTCACCCCTGTAAATTTTTTTTACTGAGGGTATAGTTTGACGGTCTAGATGGTCGAGAGACCCGCTGTAGCCTGTCCACGTCTAACGTACAACTTTAGGATTTCGAAATATGTCAAAATATCCCAAGAAACTTTTTGATTATGTAGAATTTCTTTTTTTCCAAATACAGATAGAATCTCTGATGACATAAAACATATCTGAATTTTAAAGACCTTTGAAGTATCAGTATTGAGTTAAATCTACTTTAACAGAACTTTGGTCTAAGATATCTAAACTTTTAAAAATATCTAAAATAGGTGAATATGTACATGATAAAATATTTAAAGGAAATTTCAAATTGAAAGGATTTGGTGAAATTTCTTTAGTAGGTGAATAATTGAATAGACAAAGACAATTTTTCCAAGATTATTAAAATAACAAGATTACTGGTAGGTGGAATTTTTATGGATATATATAGACAATACTTTAGGATAAGGGTAACATTTCTAAAATTATATCACGTAAACAAACCTTATAGGTGGTAATTATGTCAAATCAAATGGGTTAAAGATTCCTATCAAAACTATTAAGTGTGTTTTTGTAGAGAAACCATTTAATTTTCCATTACTGTGTTGATGTTTTCTGATTAACTTATAACAATTACTCGCATCACTTATTTTGTCTTTGAACTATTTATCCCCCCTCCATTCATTCTCTGACCTAATCAACGCCAGTTTGATTTAGAATGAAAATTAGTGGCGTTATTCCAGTATGTAGGTTCCCCATTACTCCCATCGCTAACTTAAATCTTCTTGGTGTTTCATTGATCTTACAAAAACTTAGAGATATATTTCTATTTCTAAATGTCAAAGTTCATACTTCCAACTTCTGTGCTAATTATACTATTTATTTTGGTAAAATGTCAGAGTTTAGTGTGTGTGGAAATGTGTTAATTTATTTAGATCTAAGATATTTATTTCATCTAATGGATTATATTTTCTTTAAACGTGATAAAAAAGTTAAAATGGATTATTTGTGGTATAAAACTGAAATCAGGTTGGTTCTCTAGGGTTTATTTATTTTCTACTTTTAATAGCATAAATCTTGTACAAGTCCTTAACAAATCATATCTCTTTTAATGTGTCATTAATTTGTCTTTTTGTCGAGCCTTCGACTTTTGTCGAAAAAGCGAGACTAAGTGATCCTACATTCCGTCGTCGTCGGTGTCGTCGTCGGCGGCGTCAACAAATATTCACTCTGTGGTTAAAGTTTTTGAAATTTTAATAACTTTCTTAAACTATACTGGATTACTTCCAAACGTGGACAGAAGCTTGTTTATGATCATAAGATAGTATCCAGAAGCAAATTTTGTAAAAATAAAATTCCATTTTTTCCGTATTTTACTTATAAATGGACTTAGTTTTTATGCAGGGAAACATTACATTCACTCTGTGGTTAAAGTTTTTAAAATTTTGATAACTTTCTTAAACTATCCTGGGTTTGTACCAAACATGGACAGAAGCTTGTTTATGATCTAAAGATAATATACATAAGTAAATTTTGTAAAAAGATAAATCCGTTTTTTTGGTATTTTACTTTTAAATGGACTTAAGATTTTCTGCCAGGAAACAACACATTTGCTCTGTGGTAAAAAATTTTAAAAATCTTTTAACTTTCTTATACTCCTTTTACTTTGTACCAAACTTAGACAGAAGCTTATTTATGATCAAAAGCTAGAATTTAGAAGGAAATTTTTTTAATATTTTGTACCTGTGTAGTGTGTATCTGTATTTTACTTATAAATGGACTTAGTTTTTCTTCCAGTTAACATAGCATACAGTCTGCAGTTAAAGTTTTTAAACATTTATTAGATTCATAAATTATCCTTGATTTTTACCAAACTTGGACAGAACTTCAGAAGCTTCTTACAATCAAAAAATAGTATCAAAAGGAACATTTTTTATTGATTTTTTTCCTCATTTTTGTTGAGCCTGTGATTTTCAGCAAAAGTAGGCGAGACACTGGGTTCCGCGGAACCCTTACAAATTTTTTGTTTAATATAATGGAATTGGAATTGGTGCAAACCCCCTTGAAAACAGCGTTCTGTTTGAATTGTGACTGTTTAAGTAAGGTTTGTGAGTCCATGTAATTACAAATGTACTGATATTAATCTTTTTAATAGAAATTTATTTGATAAAAATAAATGTTTTCAAAAAAGTGCTTAAATATTAGAAACATGACTTTGTATATTTCCTGTATATATAAGTTCATAGAGGTGTAAATCACTTTTCCATCTTATACTTAATATAAAAAGGTGTGATTTAAATCTCCTTTAAAAATGCTGAGTAATGGTGTTTAAGTACTCTCTGACTGTTATTTAGGTAATTTCAGTTTCAACTTTACCAAACTTCTGTAAATTGACCTGTCAAATAAGCGAAATGTAAGTTTACTTTTGTGAAACCTTCCCAGTTATAATTATTAATTGAAACAGGCAGAAAAAAATTGAAGCAAGTTGTCATTCATGTTTTATTTGTGTGTGTGGTTGCTGTTTTTATCTCCCATTATTTCTTAATATTAAAATATGAATTTATACACATATTTCATGTATTTACCACTGGTATGTATAGTACAAATGCTTGTCAAAAGTTAAAAATAGATGTTTGGATACACTGGATATATATGTTATTTGATTTTAATTACTGAATGATTTAAATCCTATTTTTTTTATTAAAGTAATGTTTTTGTTACCTATAGATCATGTAGATAATACTGTAAAAGTTTGTTTCATTATTATACTTCAATAATAATTCTGGATACAACATGTTTTTCATACCCACATTGTTATTATTTAAACTATGTACATATTTTTTTACCCCTGATTTTTCGTTTGCTTACATTTCTGAAATGATGTGTGGTATGTAAACAAATAAAATACTTTAGATTATCTGTACATGATTATACTGCATTCATATTGGACTTTGAACAATTTTTTTGTTGTTTTTTTCCTTTGAAAAGGTAAGGTTTTGTCACTTTCATGGAAATTTAGAAAAGATTTCATACTAGATTAATGACAATTAAAAATAAATACAATTAAATGAATAATGATTTCAGTTTATGTAATTTGTAAACGTAGATTTGTGTACATGATCGTCATTTTCTTTGTCTTAAAACAGAATAGTAGGTATCAAAATTTATAATGTAGTTTGGTGAGTTTCACAATTGACAATTCAATATAAGATAAGATATTTTTTTCCCAATTAAGGGACCCATGTAGAGAAAAAGAATTTAATACAATGATTTTTATTTGACACAAATAATTTGAAAAATCATATAGAAATATGAATATTATGTCTAACGAAATTTGAGGATTGAAGTTGTAATGTATAGCTAGTCAAATAGTTGAAGTCATTATGACAAAAGAAAAGAAAATTGATTGCAAAAACAGGAAATAAATATGAGAAGTAGTTTTTATCAAGCCAGCAACTTTCGTTGCAAAAAAGGTTTACATAGGGATTGTAATCTGGCAGCAGCTGTGTTAGCTAACTTCTTAAAAGCTTTATATTTTAGAAGCTAGATGACCTTGATACTTCATACTTTGTATATAGATGCCTTATGTTTAGAAGTATCTGTCTTTTATAGTCCATTGTCCTTGACCTTATTTTCATGGTTCAGTGACAACCTGAAAAAAGTTAAGACTTTTTGGATTGTTAATTTCTTTCTTATTAGGAGTAGTAGGGTAACTTGTAGGATAACTATATTTAGTACCTTTGAAGGTCTTCATGCCTGTCAGACAATTTTCATTTGACCTCAACCTCAGGGATCAACGAACTCGATTAATTTTTCATAGTCAAGTCCAGATATCAGATGCTATAAGCAAAAGGTCTACTATATTTGGCATATGGAATGATTGTGAGGTGTACATGTCCTCCTGGTAGGTGTCATCTGACCTTGACCTTGATCTCATTTTAATGGATCATGTTAAGTTTATGTGTTACTTGTAGTATAAAACTTTATTATTCAAGACTATCAGCATATAATCAATGTGGTTGTAAAGAAAGCATGTGTGCACTCTTGTATTATAGAGTGATTAAAGCTAAAGATTTAGGTACAAACTATGTTCTTGCACTATATGTACCTGTATGGCATTCCATATCAATTGTATACCTGCTGTTTTACCATGTTAATTCCAGTAATGAGTTGTGTCAACATTAATCATCTATTAACTACAATTAAAGTTACATGGCTTCATTAACTAAAACTTAATACATTTCTAAAATATAATAAAATCTGCATTTAAAACAGTATCTGAGTAAAAGAAGGCAACATGTAAACTCTTGACTGGACTGGACTGAACCTCACCAATGGACTGGATTAGACTATAAGACTGACTAGAAAGGGTTTAAAACTAAAAAAAAAGAAGAAAATCCATTTTCTTTAAAAAATAAAAAAAAAAGATGTGGTATAATTGCCAATGAGACAACTGTCCACAAGTGACTAAAATGACACAGACATTAACAACAAGTCCATTAGTCGATTCAAAGAGTCCTCTCCGTTCCTTTCAGGACTTTACATTTTGCCTAAAAGTAGTGAAGAAACCTTTAATGT
Organism: Mytilus trossulus; assembly: GCF_036588685.1. Lineage (NCBI taxonomy): Eukaryota > Metazoa > Mollusca > Bivalvia > Mytilida > Mytilidae > Mytilus > Mytilus trossulus. The sequence goes on from NC_086380.1 coordinate 1,674,691, forward strand.
GTCAGGTGGTTTTTGTCAGATTGGTAGAATTTTAATGAATATTTATTGTTGGTTTGAATAGGGTCTATCTATTTATGTTAAGGTAAATGGATTTTAATTAGTTTTCTTAATGATATTATAAACTTTAAAATTAAATACAGCTGATGAGTATATATATATATATATTACAGACAAGCATAAAATAAATTAATTTAAAGTTTTATCCATTAATTCCTTACAATAGGGTAATAAAATTTGAAATGACATGTATCCATTTTCCCTGAATACAGGATCACAATGTAATATTGTATCTGTAAATGTGTGTAGCATTTTGTTTTTATTTTTGTATGTGAGTCTTCTTATGATGAGTTTCAGACCTTTAGAATTGCTCTTTGGGAATCAGCAACCCTTAACCACACTCAAACTATTCCTTTGTGGCATCAGATATTTTCAATGGGACTTCAAAATTTTATCTGAAACCTGTGTGATGTCCAGTAATGGCAGACAAATAGCAATAAGATGTATACTAGATTTCATGACTTTTTTATTCATTTTTCAAAATGTTTTCAAACTGCCTGGTATTTGATGAAATTTCACATAACTTCTTACTTTGTCTCATTTCTATTAAACAAACAACAGCCTGTTTATTATGTCTGTTTAATGTGATTCAAGTTAAAATTGTTTGACAAAACTACATGTATATCCATTTTAAACTTCAGTTATTTTACATGCTCTTTTGCTTTCAAGTTCTTCTTCAATTAAAAATGAAATAGTTGTTGAGTGGAGTGCACTCGAAACCTATATACATAAATAAGCTATCATTGAATCAACATCTTAGCTAGCCTAAGAATTATGATCCACCTCCCTCTTCATTGCTCTCAGTGTAGAGGAGGAGGCTGGATCATATCCATTGGTTGGAGATAATGTAAGTCTGCTTGTTTTTATAATGCCAGTATAGCTTATAGCTAGTTTAAGCAATCAATGAAGGAGTTCCTAACTAGAGCTCTATTTATTAACTTCTTCTGCCCTTTCATCTTTAATGAAGATAATTTTTAGGCAATATAAGAGAGCAGTGCTTGTTTTTACCATACCAGAAGCTTTATGGTCTTCAATGAAGACATTCACAAGCCAGAGCACTATCAAGATGGATAGTTTTGTGCATCTATAGTGGTACTACTCTAACAACATGCAATGTTAAAAAAACCCAACCTAGACAGAATTTATTTTTGTTAGAGGTTAAATATCAAAAATGAATTCCTTCCTTCCCATCTTATTAATCATTACGGAAGACAATATTCAGACACTTGAGAAACAGGAAAATAAAACCTTTCTTATATGTTTTACCCTTGAAAAATCACAGAAAAAGAAATCACCCATTAATAGTATCATTAACATCTTCCCAATTGGTCACAGACATATAAGCTGTATGACACTAATAACAAAAAGACATCTAGAGCCCGTCTTTGTTTTGGTATTTTACAAGGTTGTTTTTTTTTGGCTGTTCTGACCCAAACATTATTAATGAAAACATTAAAACTTTTATATTATGTCATTCATATGGACATAAAAATGGAATATTAGTGCATAGAAAAAAGCTTCTTCAAATTCTGTCAATCCAGTTTAAAAAAAATAACTTAATAATTATAACAACTATGATAATTAAGCCAAACAATGTCAGAGCAACATAAAAATTTAATCTTAACATTGTAATTTTTGTATGGAAGTGAAAACTATATAAAGTTTCATATTAATATATTACATATAATGCCTGCTTAGAATGTAATTTGTATGAAGTATCATGGGAGTCGGTCATTAGGATGGCAGGGTTAATCCATACCATGAGAGACAACAAATATTGTCCTTTCATTAAACATGTTAAAGATCAAACCCTATAAACCTTGATGAAATAAGTACTGTACATCACTTGGGGGAGGAATGTAGTGTATGTCAATTTTTTTCCATAGAAAAGCTGCTAGTTATTGGAAAAAAACAAACAAAAATATGATTGATACAGTTTACATATGATCATCATTTCATTTTTATGGATAAATGTTAAACTCTCCAGAGAGCATTTATGCTGGAAGATGAAATATGCCTCAATTCCTGTTTGCCATGGTGTTGTCATTTTTTCTTTGATGTATGAGTTTTGAATGTTGCATCCCTTGGTATTAATTCTGCTGCTTATTTTTTTATACAAATGTAGAAGATTATACAAAAAAAAACATAATAGTTCTGGGAACACAGTCAATGACAGTAAAATTGAGAAAGGAAATGGGGAATGTGTCAAAGCGTGTGTATCTAATAATATATATGTTCCTGAATAGTTTAATCAGTAGTTATGGTACTTTTATGAATTTACTGTGGATTATTTATTATTCTTAGGATACCAATTTTTGTGGGTTTCGAGGGAACAGGTGAACCAAGAATTCAAATTTTCAAAGAATTACAAATTTTATATAGACTTTGTACAAATACATTGGCATTACCTCAAAATCAAATATTCACAAAAATGCAATTTTTCCTGAATCCACAAAAATTGATCCCCACAAAAATAAACAAATCTACATGCAGTCTCATTTTAGAAATAATTATTAAAATTTCTATTTCTACTTCCAGGTTTATAACTGATTACAACAAAGGAAAATGAAAATGAAGATTAAAATGATTAGAAAAATGTTTTCCAGAGAAGGAAGGGATAAAAGGAAGATTACATGACGTTTGTAAAAATTGTTAATTATTTTAATAGAGGATAATGATTTATGAAACTGCATTGGTATAATCCATATAAGGAAACCATAGTTGGATGTATTTAGTTTAGTTTAAGCAGAACATGCAGAATTGTTTGTCAAAATGTAGCTGTATGGAGTTCTAAGACAAAAGCCATGTGATACCTATGGAAACAATTTGTTCATTACTTATAACTCCAAAAAAAAGTTGATTCAATCATTCATAATTACAATACTTTTGAAATATTTTGTAAGAGACTGTGTGAATAAGTAAAGGATTTATTGACCAATCAGAACAGTTTTTGACCAATCAGATTACAGACACAATGTTAGTGAAGGAATATAGAATAGCTTTGCCTATGAGTGTTGAGGAGTACAGGATAGCACAGTTATATATGATTCAGGTTAGATATATGGTATATATATAGAAAAGAAGATGTGGTATGGTTGCCAATGAGACAACATACATAAAGAGACCAAATGACACAGAAATTAACAACTTATAGGTTACTGTATGACCTTCAACAATGAGCAAAACCCATACCGCAAATACTGTCAGCTGTATAAAGGCTATTTGGTCCATGTGAATTATTTTAAGTCCTTTCGATAAAACACAACCTAATAGACCAAGAGTCCATTAGAACTATAGTCCTTTACAATAAACAAAAAACAATTAGACCAATGGTGCCTGAAAACTTTAGTCCTTACGAAAAAACACAAACCAAAAAAGTCACCTTATTGTGACTCCAATCCAACTCTGCCTGAACAGTTTTTGCTCTAATTCCCTAAATACCACTTTTGTCAAGAAGAAGCAGCAAAAACACTTTGTCAAGAAGAAGCAGCAAAAACACTTTTGTCATGGTTAAGCTGACTGGAGTGACTTGCCCCACTCTGGGCCAGCTTGCAATTACTGTTATTTAATTATTCATAAAATTCATGCAAGACAATTTAAAAGTGTTTTCTGTACCTTACTTGTTATTAAAAAATGTGGTTTGTTCAGAACACTAGTCGCCTGGTAGCGTGAGCCCTGATTGAACCAACTAGATGTATACATACCATTATCAATTCAGCTTTAGTTTATAAAAGATCAGCATACAGTTTTAATGTGTAATTTTGTTTGATTGCCAGGTATACAGTATTTTTGATTGTGGATTGCTTATTTTAATTCCTCAATATTTTAACCCTAAGATCAAATTTTGAAAAATCCCCTTCAGGTTGATTTGACCTTTAGAGAGTTAAAATCAGGGACAAGAAAAAACCCCCAAAATGCAGTGGCGGATCCAGGGGGAGGAAGGGGTTGGAACCCCCTATTTTTTGGCCCATCAATGCATTTGAATGGGAGAATATAGTTGGAACCTCCCCTTTACTCTGGGTTGGGAACCCCCCTTTTTAAAATGACTGGATCTGCCCTGAAATACCTATTGAACCTAGGGTTTATTAATGGCCCAGGAAATCATTTAGTTCAAAATCTGCAGTAGTGCAAATGTATATTTGAAAGAAATGACATTTCAATCGATAAAATGCAGACAAATCCATGACATTTAATGAAATTGCATTCCAATATTAGACTGTAAGCTTGATGTCTGCACTCTGCACCCACACACATGCATTTTACAACAACTACAAATGTACGTCGTAATAGGAAAGGACATTAATAATTTATTACAGAAATCTCAAAAGATATAACATATTGTCTCTTTGACACATTCCTCATTTACATTCTCAATTTTATCAACATAAAAATATACATATATTGTATAGATCTGCAAGTTTATATAGTTTATATAGATAGATCAGCTAGGGGTTGTATTTGGTAGTCGTTTGCTGTAATTTGTTTTTAACTGGGTTTTCCAATCATGCCAATGGAAATACGGTTATTGATTTTAGGTTGAACTTGCTGAACAGCAGGTAGGCATTGTTTATACATGGCTCCAGTTGTTTCTGTGCCGTAATTCATAAAATTTAGAATGAAAATAAGGAATGTGTCAAAGAGACAATTAACAACATGACCAAAGAGTAAAAAACAGCTGAAGGTTATCAATGGGTCCTCAACACAGAGAGAAAATCCTACACCCAGGATAAACTGTTCAACTCATGACACTGCATGAATGCTTTTCAAAATTTAATATTTTGCTACTGATGGGGGCTTGGAGGGGTCCTGATCTCGAAATCCCGGCTTAAAAACATGAAATCCCTAGGTCCCGAATTTAAAAAAAAAAAAAATCCTGACATCCCAAAATAAAAAAAATAAAAAGTCCCTGATCCCTAAAGGATCAATCCCGAAATAACAAGCTTAAAAACACCCAATCATCAGGTGTCACGATAAATGGCCATTCCCACTCACTGATGACCAAAATTGAGTTCACATTTGATATATTAAAAATATTTTCCATTTTGACATTCAGGTGTCCTTGATTGATTAGAAGATGGCACTGTTTGTCATTTCCTGGCAATCATTATTAAACATGTTAAATGTTCAACCAGTACTAGTTCTTTTCATATTTATTATTTTGCTGCTGATGACAAAATGGAAGATATTATTGATATTTACAATTTCGTTTTTTACTGTTAATGAGTTATGGTCCTTTATTGATTAGAAAATGTCACTTTATGTCCTTTCTTTGCAATAACTTAAAAGATATTCAACCAATCATTATTATAGATATAAGATGTGTGAAATTTTATGTGCAATGAGACAACTATTCATCCAATTTGATATTATACTATACATTTGCTATAGTCTGTGAATGCAGGATTAAAAAATGAAAAAGCAGAAATATAGATTTCATAAGAAAAAAATAATACTAAACATGCTGTAGTAAAATACATGTTATATATTATTTTAGTGTACATGGATAACTGCAATGTTCGAAACTACCTGAAGACTCCCACATTACATTTGTAAAGTTCTATATAAGCTGATACAACATGCTAAATTAGAATCAGCTCTATCCTCTCTGACAAAGTCTTTATAAATATGATTACTTTGTATTACTGTAAGCTTAATGTATCTGATTGGAGGTGAACATGACATTTCTATCATTTTGTCTACTTCGACAACAGATCAAGGTTGTTTGAGTTTAGAAAATATCTTTATTGTCCAGAACATACATTTTAAAATGAGAACCACATTAGTATGAACTTGGCATTAATAAAATGGTCTTGATTTGCTGCTAAACATGAAGCAGCTTTGAGTTACACATTAAACATGTTTCTTGTTAATTTATTATACAGGATTGTAGGTATAATCCAATCCCAATAAAACATTTACAGTCAATATTATAGTCTTGATTATGATAATATTTTTCAGAAAAAGAGTCGAGATGAAAGCTCTGGTGAAGGCAGTGGTGTTGAAATTATCGTGAATGAACCCTACACGGATGGGCCAGGAGGAAATGGCCAGTACACATATAAAATCTATCACATTGGATCACATTTACCAGGTAGGAAAAATTCTTCCGAAGCACTTGAGATCACATCCAGTGTTTGGTGGGGTTGGTGTTGCTTAGTCGTTAAAAGTTTTTCATGTTATCATGGTTATGTTTGTTAACTATTCTTTGTCTGTGGGTCTTTTTTAAACTTTATTCATGCATTACTTTGTTAGTTTTTTCTTGACTTATCAGTTTGAATGACCCTGTGGTATCTTTGGCCTCTCTTTTTTTAGCTCACCTTGCCCTTCAAGTTAGCTTTTCTTATTACTTGTCGTCCGTCGTCGTTAACTTTTACAAAAATCTTCTCCTCAGAAACTACTGTGCCAAATTTAAGCAAACTTTGCCACAATTATCATTGGGGTATCTAGTTTAAGAAATGTGTCGGGTGACCCAGCAAACCAACAAGATGGCCGCCATGGCTAAAAATAGAACATGGGGGTAAAATGTAGTTTTTGACTCAAAAATGAAAGCATTTAGAACAAATCTGACATGAGGGCAATTGTTAATCAGGTCATGATCTATCTGCTATGAATTTTCACATGAATCAGACAACCTGTTGTTAGGTTGCTGCCCCTGAATTGGTAATTTTAAGGAAATTTTGCTGTTTTTTGGTTATTTTCTTAAATATTATTATAGATAGAGGTAAACTGTAAACAGCAATAATGTTCAGCAAAATAAGATCTACTATAAGTGAACATGACCAAAATTGTCAATTGACCCCGTAAGGAGTTATTGCCCTTATAGTAAATTTTTACCAATTTTCATTAATTTTTGTAAATTTTTTGAAAATATTTTCAATTGTAATTAATGGGCCAAGTTCATTATAAATAGAATTGTAGCAACAAAAATGTTCAGTAAAGTAAGATCTACATACACATCACCATCACCAAAACACAATTTTGTCATGAATTTATCTGTGTCCATTGTTTGATATGCACTTAGACCAAGGTGAGCGACACAGGCTCTTGAGAGCCTCTAGTTCTTCTTTTTGGCAATCTTATACTCCATTGTCCATGTGCTTATTAATATATTTTTGAATAGGTCATGTAAATCCTGTCATATAAAACTGTCCATAGATAGAATGTTATAAAAGCAGCATGAGCAATTGTGCCAAGTACTTTCTGGATGCTGCTCATCTGTTTTTCTATCAATATGATTAAGTTATTCTTTTCATTTAATTCCCCAAAACATCAATTATAAATGAATAATTTAATCTTATAATTATATCATTGTCAAATGATATATTACAGATCTATATAGGTCTATGTTTGTACAAGAGGAATTATAAAGAATAATTTGCCATGTGACCGGGACGCCATCAATGTTTATGTCATGAATTTATAACTCCTTGAAAATATAATTTTATTAAGTTATTTAAGAAATGGCTGAACGACATTTTCTGTCTTTTCAAAATGTAACTTAAAAAATGTAGATGATTCAGTGTGCACCACCGTTTTGATGTTATTTCTTCATATCAAGACAGTCACCCCCTATCCCCCCCCCAAAAAAAAAAATAATTCCCATATGTTACTATATCAGACAAGAATAAAATGCCACCATTAAATTTTTATTCTATTTTAAGTGATATAAGCTGTAAGTATAAAAAAAAAAGTCACTGGTAAAATTAGCACATGTTTTGGCTACACAATTCTAATGCTTCAAGTCAAATGAGCTATATAACTTTTATATTGCTTAACACATATTGTCCTTAAAGAATTCCTGAATGAATGTGAAGTGACGCTAAGTTATAGTCATTCATTCACTGAAATAAAATCATCAGTTATTGATTGTTGTTGGGTTGCTGTCTCTTTTATATTTGTCCATGGTTTCTATGCATTCATATGCCACATTTAAGCTTTGGCAAACATAGTTAAACCAATGCGAGGGTTTTATTGATTGTTTTAACAGCAGAAGAAACTGCTTATAACCTATGTTGCTAAAAGAGCTTAAAAATTGTGTCTTTTTAAGAAAAATTTAAGCTTATAATTAATAAAGGTGAAACTTTCTGAAATTCCAAATTCCCTCAGTAATTTAGAACTATGCGTATTATCATTGCAATTAATATTCAGAGATGCTGCATAATTGGTCCTTTAACATATTGTAACTTGGATTTTCTTTACTGACTAAATCAGATTCTCATGGGACTACAAAAAACTGATATTTGTGAAAAATTAATGTAAAATCTGACAACAGAATAACCAATACTAAATTCTATGGTTGTTCATTTCACATATATTTAGCTCAGTCTTACCCGACACAAAACTGTTTCCTGCAATATAAAATAATGAGATTTTTTTTATCAGAGACCGGTTGAATTGATTGTATTGTCAATGGCTCTAAATATAAAATTGAATTATGACAGAGTTAATCGGTACATGTTTAATTTATAGGCTGCACATCGTGTACATTAATGACATATTAAATCTCTTTATCCTATCGATCGGCCATGGTAAAGACACAACTCTAATCAATCAAGATTTGAAGAGATTAAATGGATACAGTGTTTATGCATGAAAATATCCTATGGTTATTAATCTATATATACATATACAGTAAAACCTGTGGAAACTGAACCTCCTCGGGACTTAAGATTTTGTTCAGTTTTTGCAAATAACAATTTGATATGACAGTGCTTTAGAAAATGTTTGGTTTAGACAGGTTTGGGTTTAAGCAGGATTCAGTTTAGCCAGGTTTCACTGTATATTGGTCTTTTGATTAGTTTAGATGACAGATGACTCTAAAGTCAATATTTTTTGTTATTAATTTGCATAAAAGATTTAAGATCGAAATTCTCCAGGGCAATATAAGCAAGATTAATATTTGAGGTTATTTGCTAATATTTATATGAAAAAAGGATAGTTTGGATTCATTATTATTAGCCATGGTTGGATTCCAATTTTCATAGATTTCATGCATGGGTACAGTCTACAGATGAACCACAAATATGAATTTTCAACTAATTATGAACTTTCAAGAAATTATGAATTTTCTATAGACATTTATACAGACTGTGGCAAACCAATCACCATGCAAGGCCAAATCCTCCCAAAAAAATAGCTGCCAGTACAACAGCCCATAGGACCAACCACCTAAACCCTATTTAATCCTCTCTATGACCTTAGTTTGACCTTGAATCTTCAGTATCAAATCATTAATTTTTATAGGATTACCATTAAACCATATATCACTGCATCCTTAAAATTTCTTAAAAACTCATATTACCATCGTCTAATGTAAACAAAACAAACCTTGCTTTGTACCAGATTGACACTTTTAACTGGACTAATAATGTGTTATATCAGAAGGTGTCAAGAAGGCAATGGCACTTCTTCAATGCATTATTCTGACCTCAGACAATGCTCTTATATAGTCAATAAGCGTCACATCATTAAAAATGAATAATCATCAAATTCAGAGCATTAGGCTTAGCTGTTTTTGGAATTTAATGCAATAACTCACACCTACGAAGCAAGCATTATGCTACCATGATTAATTTTCAATGGAGTATAAGAAAATGCTTGAAGAAAAAAAATACCAATCTTATTAATGCTAAATGTAATTTGGACATTCACAGACTAACACAACTGTTTCTGAATGTTTTATACTGTACCATTTAAACTTAAGTCTTATAAATACCATAAAAAGTCTAATAGATGCATATTCCCCATCAATTCCATTCTCAATTTTAAGTACACATATTCCCCATCAATTCCATTCTCAATTTTAAGTACAGTCATTCATTACAAGTGACAAAGTCAGCTGATCTGAAAGTAATCCATCTACATGCCAATCATACATCATAAGCTAACAAACATCATATAAGCCTACGAGGAATTATAGCTTTCATTTGACTTGCAAAAGCTTGACACAGTGCAAGTAGTGCTACCTTTGTGTCACAGAATAATAAGTTCAAATCAACAAATAATTATTAATTGTTATTTGCAGAAAATGTATATTGTATTTCCAATTTATAATTGTGTATATTTTTTTGTTATGGTTGATCAGTTCATGAAAAATAATTATAATTATATGGAATTGTCTGACCAGATATTGTGAGGTATATTAACATGATTAATTTAGCCTAAAAATGATCAAATTGACTTTTCAACTAATAAGTATCATATATTATATTTCCAGGTTGGTTCCGAGCTATATTACCGAAGTCAGCGCTGAGAGTAGAGGAGGAAGCATGGAATTCTTACCCGTACACCAAGACACGTTACCGATGTCCATTTGTGGAGAAATTCCTTCTGGAAATAGAAACGAAATATTTGAATGATGGAGGGACACAAGAAAATGTCTTTAAATTATCTCAGTCTGATATTAAACAAAGACAAATTGGTAGGTTTTAGTCTGTTTGGGACTGTATGTTTAATTTGTTGGCAACCATATTCTACATTGTTTTAGTTTGCACTAATAGTAGGATTAGTCTATAAATAGATTCTGGGCCTTTTATGTATTTTTTTTCCAATGATGTTTGGTAAAGACAATGCAAAAAAAAGTTGCCAATGTTGAAGACATAGTGCTTTACCTGCATTATGTCTTTATCCAGGAATTGTGTATTTATCTTCAATCAAAGAATTTTGCACAATGACAGTAGACTTACTTTTGAATTGTATTTTGATTTTGAACAAAACATATTGAAAATATTTAGAATTATATTTAAAAAACACAATGAATAAAAGGAGATGTTAAGGGTTTACACAAATTAGTCTTTTACCAAACGACATAAGAATACATGTACAAATACATTACAAATATAACATACGATAACATATGATATAACCTAAAATATAATATACATCTAAAATGAGTTTTTATACATCTGCTCTATGTTCTGGTTGTTGTCTTTTTGAACATTCCCCATTTCCATTCTCAATTTTATCTATGATGAGTTTACATACTACATGTATATAAAAATAGCCATATTGTATTTCAGATTATCTGGACATTGTAAAAGACCCTATATCTAGTGGGGACTATAGGAAAGAAGAGGACCCCAAGTTATATAAGTCTACCAAAACTCAAAGGGGTCCATTGACAGACACATGGTGGAAAGAACATTCTGAGGGGTTAAAAAATCCATCCTCTGGAAAAGCTATCATGACTGCATATAAACTCTGTCGTGTGGAATTCAAATATTGGGGCATGCAGAATAAGATAGAGAGATTTATACATGAAATAGGTAAATGAATCTGATACTAACTTATCATAAAATAACAAGATAAAATTTTTATAGTAAAAATATACTTTAAATTCATCATAAAACAATATCAGAGAGTTTATACAAGAAATTGACCAAATATATTATTGTTAGAACTGTTAAATATTGTTTTATGCCAACTCAGGACAAAGAAGCTTATATATTGTAATAATAAATTAACTAATTAACTAATGTGAGGCATATTTTTTTTTTTTTAAACATCTGCATGCAGAACTTGTTATATTTACACACAAAACATCATAAAAATCTGACTTTTGTGACATTTACAACATAAAACTTTGTTTAATAATTGACAAAGAAGTTTAAAGGACTAAGATAATGGTAATTCTAGTACATGTTTCAAATGAATATATTTGTAGTCTTAATGGGGTAATTAGGTGTCAAATTCATGTTGACTGATTTGACTCAAATTCTCATGTTTGATTTAAAAAAGTACTAAAAAGTATATAACCAATTATAACAAGTCTACAATATACAATTTGCAATGCATGGTATATATAATATGAATCTGCAAACAGCAAGCTATAAAGTGCAAAAAAAACCATATTACCAGTGTAAAACTATTCAAACAAAAAAAACCAACAATCTAATCTAACGTTATGAACTACATCAACCAGTGCTAACCACTAAACATCATGTTTCTAACTTAGGACAGGTGGAAACAAATACAGAGGGTTTGAAACTTTTAATATGCACCAACCTTCACCCTTACTTGAAACAATAGTGGTTCAACATAACATAGATAAATACAGATATATATATGAATATAAATAACACAAGAAGGTTAAAAGAGCATGTAAAAACATGTTTATTGTTGAACATTGGATGTCTTTTGATAATTTGTGATGTTAAATTGCTGTTTCATTGATGTACAGTTCACATCTCCCTTTATTCATATTGATCAGTGTTTAGACTTCTGCATGTATTTTAGTTATATGTGTCTTTGGGTTGATGTCTTTTGATTGATGCATGATCTGAATTGATGCTACTATTTACAGGTTTAAGAAAGACCATGTTGAGAGCCCATAGACAAGCCTGGTGTTGGCAGGACGAGTGGTATGGGTTACAGATCAGTGATATAAGACGTTTAGAACTAGAAACACAGAGAGCACTAGCGGAGAAGATGGGATTCGCCAGCGAGAACGAGGAAGAGGAAGAATCAGATGATCAGGGCAATACATTAAAACATAATTCCACATCGTCTCACGATGAACGTCCAAAGATCCCGATCTCTAAGTCAGAAGACACAGTGTCCACTTCGTCCGACAGCAAGTTAACAGTTCGTTCAGGGGATTCTCCTGCTGTGATGAAGGAACATAGATCTCTGTCAGCTTCCTCTAAATCAAGATCATTTGGAAGTATGTCCATTCATTCTATACATTCTAGACAAATATTCATGTTTTCTTATTTAAAAATAAACTATACTTATAAAAAAAAAAAAAAGACGTTGCATTTAAGAAAATAAAACACAAGGTTCAATTTTTGTTGACAAAACACAATTGCAATATTTATACTTATGGAGTATCTTTATCACTGCATTATTAAATTCACTATTCTAATATGACGTTCTCCAAATGCATTGGGTTGCAATTAGATGAGTCTTCATTCTTATGTTACAGGTTCTGCTAGAGAGATTTCTACAACTAGAATGTTTGAGAGTTTAGAAAAGTTACAAGAATCCAGTTCAGATGAAGAATTCTATGATGCTGAAGGTAATTTACAGCATGTAAAACCTATACATGTTATTTACTAGAACATTTTGTTATACAATATGGGCTATTGATGCTGAGTTTTTTCCCCCTTCATTTTGCATGCAAGAGATATGGCTCTCCCTTAACATGGGTCAGCCATTTTTCGTCCTCTTCCGACAGACTATCATCGTTTCCTCAAGACCATACTTTAAAATGGTGTCAAGGGAGAGCTGAAAATTGAGTCCCTGAAATTTTCTCCCTAAAGCAGGTATCAAACCAGGAACCTTTGTTCACTTATGATATTCCAGGAATAATTCTGAATCATTACAGATCATTTATTAGGGGTTACCTTTACCTTGATTACATAGACATTACACAGATCTATCTACTGTAAAATTACGAGATAACTGTATTGTATTTTAAGCTTGGCCTTCGTAAAACCTAGATTTTACTGTTGCAAATTAAGTTTACCTAGCGACGCGGAGCGGAGATAGGTAAACGGATATTTGCGACACTAAAATCAAGTTTTATGAAGGCCAAGCTTAAAATACAATACAGTTATCTCCATTCTAATGCCACATATTAAAATAAATGTCATTTGATAAATATTTGGCTTATAAAAATGACATAAATGAAAAAGTCCGCGAAACTGTTGCATTGTCTTTAGCATCTAAACAATGTGACGTCATGTGTTTACTCTGGATGTCAAACATGAATACTAAACACATTTTTACTTTTCGTACGCTTCAGAATGGTTTCAATATAGACTAATGTGTATATCTTGTTTATTTTTTGAGAAGTTACATATCCCAGAATTCAAAATGGTGGCTTTCTTAGTTACGGACTGGTAGAACGTGGAATCTAACCCCTCAAAATATTTATCAACGTCCAATGAAAATTATCGTTACAAACTAATTGCATTAGAATGGTGTTTTTAAATGGTGTAAAAATTTCATTATAGTCAGTGTCAAATTTGTCTGTTATGATTTATTTTCTTGTTTTTCTTATACATGTAGCCTGTTTTGATGTTGTGATGCTCCTATCATATAGCACTTATCAGCTTTATATTTTGTGTATGATTTATTTTGTTTTGTTATATTTTGAGAGCACTACCATGATAAAACTGCTTTAAAGTGTTCATGTATGATTTATTTATTTTCAACTATGTTCTTTGGTCTTTTAATTTGTTAACAGTTGTCTCATTTAATAACAATCTTTTACTTTATATATGGTCATGTATAAGGTTACTTCAAATTGATCATGAATGATTTATTTTATTTCATTTTCAAGAAAGCTGTCTCACATATTTTGGCTTTATATACTGTTAAGTACTGTTGATTCATAAATGTTTGTTGGATACCAATTTTCATGAATTTCATATGTAATGACAAAACCTAGAAATCTAATATTCACAAAAGTTCAATTTTTCTTCAATCCTGTAGAATTGGTATCCTCAAAAAAAAAATTCCACAGTATAGCAATGATTTGTAGTTGTTGTCAGGACTTTGTTGCATATTTGTCTCAATCTTATGCATGTTATGTGTGTGAATGATTTTAAAAGAATTTACCCTATTTATTTGTGAACTGCATGTTTTTAATTTAATTTTTGAATGATACAAAAAAATAGAATTATTTTGTTTGTTTCTTGCATGTTTTTCTTTACCTTATGTTTGAATGATTTCAGAGGAATTAGTAGAATTTTATTTGTCCAACTCTAAAGAAGACCTATGTAAGTAAATGTTGTGTTCAGAACTTGTTTCTGTTTTTGACAGCTTGAAATATTACAAGGTGTGCCTTCATTTACTTAGGGTTGACTTGCACTAGGTTAATGGTTTATCAAGGGTAAGGGTCTGAACTAACATTTAAGTTTGGTTTAATATACTTGTTTCTGTTATTGACAAATATTATTATAAAAGGTGTGCCTTCATTTACTTAATTGGATCAAGCAATTTATGATTAGGGTTCAATATGATTATAATTGTGTTAATTAACGGTAAGGGTATTGGTGGACTTGCATATAAGGTTGGCTATATGATAGAGTATGGGGTAGTGATATAGTTATATTAAGTTAAAGGTTAGCTTTAAGAGTATGGCTAGTTATTTGACACTGGTATGGATTGGGTCCTTAAAAGTAAATGAAGGCAAAAAGTTGACACTTGCAGTAATTTGAAAAAAATAATAACACTTATTGTTGAAGCTGATTTCAATTAGGCATTTAACTTTTGAGTTGTCATGGCTATTAGATGGAACAGAAGAACTACATTTTAAAATAATTTCAAAATTTATGAAACTTTTTGTTTAACATTCAAGTGATCATTTTCAGATAATAATTACATTAGATGTATGTTTCATTATAATACTTTATTCTGATTGGCTAACTGCACATTACGTGTTATTCTGTAAGCAATTGCATCACTCAATAAAACGTTGCATTCATGATAACACGTGGTCCCACAATAAAGTGCACAGGTGAATAAAATAAAAGAAATATAAAATTCATGTTTTCATGATCATAGCTAAATAATTTAATTGTAAGTATTGAATGCTTCTTTTTGTAACTTCATAGGGTTGTAAAAGCGTGGACTGTGCACACATTTTAGGAATGAAGCGCTTCCGCGTTTCATACAAAATGTACTTTGGTCAACGCTTTTACACCCCAATGAATTTACAAAAAGAAGCATTCAATTCTTAAATAATTCACATCAATTCAGTTTCAGTTTCAGTGGCAAACAATGAGTTTGAAATTTGAACTTATTTCATAGTTATTTGATTTGAAACAAACTTCAGTTCACAGCATAGTGTAGTTTAGTGTGTGACATTAATACATGATAGATAATATACATGTATAACTATAATACTAACACTAATATCATAGTAGCAACACAGTTAATATTAGTAACACATATGTGATATTAGAATAGACCTGCTAAAATTTCCAATTTATGAACTCTTGATCTGACTCTTGAAATCCTCTAGCCTATATATATTAACTTAAATAGGTATACTCAGTCAAAGGTGAAGGGAAATGTCTGCTGTTTTATGTAATTGAACACACTATTAGTATTGAAGTAAACTACAAAGAAAACTAGCTGAGAGGGTGACAGCAGATTGGTACCCCTTGAAAAGCATTGTCAACCGGGTATTTGCCGCCGTTAACAATGTTTTCATGGGGTACCAATCTGCTCAATCATCTTCTCAAATATGTGTTATTTATATAATGTTGCATATAAGCTGACATTTGAATATATTTGAATTTTACCACAGGTTGTATATATACTCAAGGTGTTTGGAGAATGTCATGATACAATTCATCTTATATCTGTCATATTTGCATGACTGCACACTGTGTAACATATTTTAGGATTTTGAATCTGGAAAAAAGTATACCAAATAAATAGAATCTAGCCTAATTTGGTGTCCTCCTTTCCAGCTTTATGCAGAAGAGGACCATGCATAATATTAGGCAGTTTTAACAGGAGGGGATCTGGTGTTCTATTTGCTTGTAAATATCTGTTTACCTAGTTTTCCTTTTGTAGGTAAACTCAATTCACAAAAGCTGAATATACATTTTATGTGGACAAAGCTAAAAATACAATATATTTTTCTTCTAAGTGTAAATTATTACTTAAAACTAGAAATGTGATAATGTGAGTCCTTTGGAAACTGTGTTTGTGCTTAATATATAAACATGTTGGCATGACACGGGTTATGTTCTTCTCATATATATTATGATGGTATAATACTAAACCCCTAACGGGAAGGATTGTGCCTGATGTTCATATGATGAAATCATAATCTTTCAGTCAGTTTTATTGAAGTCTGGAGCTGGCATGTCAGTTAACTGCTAGTAGTCTGTTGTTATTTATGTATTATTGTCATTTTGTTTATTTTCTTTGGTTACATCTTCTGACATCAGACTCAGACTTCTCTTGAACTGAATTTTAATGTGCGTATTGTTATGCGTTTACTTTTCTACATTGGCTAGAGGTATAGGGGGAGGGTTGAGATCTCACAAACATGTTTAACCCCGCCGCATTTTTGCGCCTGTCCCATGTCCCAATTGTTGTTTCTTTGACACATTCCCCATTTCCATTCTCAATTTTATGATAAATTTGAAAAGAACCTGATAGATTGATTGTTGTTTGGTAAATACCTTGAAGAGTTATACAAATTATTCATAAACTAGTGTATATACTTTCAGATGAGAGAAGTGCTGACCCCCAGTTATTGAGGTCATCACCAATAGATGTACAGTCCCTGAATGATGAGTTTGCTGATGCCAGGTCTACTATATCTCTTGATCCAGCAGGTATGTTTAAACCTTATTACTATTTCAGAATCTGCCACTCTTGAACTATTGAATTTTGAATACAACAATCTTTGTTGGTGTCAGACAATTTCTATTGTGACTTTAAAGTTTTACAGGAACCTTTGTTATGTTTAGTAAAAGTGGACAAATAGCAAATATGCACATGATAGCACATAGTCACCAATTTCTTATATTAAAGATCTTTGGAATCACAAATCATTGCCTGGATAGAAAAAAAAAGGGCAAAAAATATCTACAGTACACAAAAACATTTTTACAAAATAATTCAGACATGCAGAGACTAAATACAAATTTACATATAACTTAGACTAAAACTAACTAGAAAACATCTAGATTAATAATATGAACAACAATTTGTATTTTTTAAGTTTGTTGGCTCCCATTGAGTCTTTATCTGCTATTGAGGATATATATTTGCAAATATTGTCTTATTTTGGTGTTAACAGCTTATTCCATTGACTTTGGTTAGCTTGCTTGCTAGCTGAACTGTGAAGTCATTATAAGGTAAGGTATTCTACCCTCCTTTTGAAGTAGCCTAGTCCTACAGACAGACAGATTGATTATCTGTCGGACTAGTCTACTTTATTAAGAGGGTAGTTTACCTGACCTAATAATGACTTCACGGTTTAGCAAGCAAGCAAGCAAACCAAAATTATAACCTTTGCGTACATACTCAATGGAATCTGCTGTAATGTTTCTGAATTGTTTTATTTTAGATACGCCATTGGAAAGAAGGATGGAACAGATACGTCAACACTACAGCATTGACCAATCAACACACCCACACACATCACCACCAGACTCAGCCAGTTGTAAATCTAGTATATTGTTTATGGTGCTTCATGGAGGTAATTTATCATTTGTGTAACTCCCAACCCTCCTTCAGATATATTATATAAGATTACGATTTAAAAAGTAACTTCTAGATGTTCATTTTTCATTGTTTTTGTCGAGCCATGACTTTTGTTGAAAAAGCGAGACACAGCTGTGATCCTACATTCCAATTGGCCGGCCACATACATTCACTCTGTGATCTATGTCTTAAATTATCCTGGATTTCTACCAAACTTGGGCAGAAGCTTGTTTATGATCAAAAGCTAGTATCTAGGAGGAAATTTGTTAAAATTTTGTACCTGTTTTTCCATATTTTTTACTTATAAATGGACTAAGTTTTTCTGCCAGTTAACATAGCATTCACTCTGTGGATAAAGTTTTTAAAACATTTATTTGATTCATAAACTATCCTGGATTTTTAACAAACTTGGACAGAAGCTTCTATCAATCAAAAGAAAGTATAGGGAGGAATATTTTTATTAACTTTTTCCTCATTTTTTTATGAGATTGCGATAAAAAGCAAAAGTAGGCAAGAGACTTGATTCCGCAGAACCCTTACAAATTTTTTGTTAAATCATTAACTAGAAACAGATAGACTTTTTGATAACTTTTTGTTGTTTAGTTGCTGTCTACCATATATCTGTTTAATCTCACAACTTATTTCATTGTTTGTTGTCTACAGCATCTATATTGATTCTCATGTTTTATTTCTATAGGTTGTCTTGTTGATACACACGTAGAGAACCAGCATCCCTCCAAGCGGAATGACTTTGTTACTATGAAGTCTTCATTTGAAAGTGTTATACGTTCACATTATCCAGGAGCTTATGGACACATAGCATTCAAACTGGTCCCTTGTCCACAGATTTGTTCTGATGTTTTAGATATATTAGCAAGGTAAGTAAAAACTGTGTTTCAGCCTTTTGATTGGATGATTTAGTTTCAGGTTTTTTATGTCAATAAATTGAAATATGATCAGAAGTGATAACAAGCATGAAAAGTCAACATAGTAACCAAAATGATTAACTACAAAAAAATTGCTAAAGAAACCACCTTTACTAAGCAAAATGTGTGTTATAATCAATAAAATGACAAAAATACTGAAATCTAAGCAAAATTCAAATTATAAAGTCCCTCATCAAATGGAAAAACCCAGAAGGTATAAAAGACCACTAATTTGAAGTTCCTCTTTAAGACAATTCATATAGATTGAACCTGTTAAGAACACCTGTCTTATGATACCACTATTTTGCACCCTCTTAAGTTTCCTGTTAAAGTAGGTTTTACTGTACGATATATTGATAGTACTGTCCCCCTTAAAACAAGACATAAACTACATGCTTACTTTATTTGGGATATGATACCGGTATTTTTCTTTCAAGGTCTGATATAAAATACTGTCATTGATAATTGTCATACTGATTACAATGTATTGCATGATGACATAACATTTATTGACTATCAACATTTTATTTATATATGTTTACAGTATAACCCCGTTTTCCTTTGAATCTCAGTCACCAAACAGCGTGGATGGACCAATATGGACACAAGAGTTTGTTCCCCTTGGTGCGATAGCATTATTTGCGAGTTCTAATCCTGATTATCACGAGTGTGTCAATAAAACTGTGTCTAAGGCTAATATAGTATACCAGGAATTCTTAACTTCAGACGAAGGAAAAGGATTCAACGGACAGGTAAATATAAAATAAAGCCATGTCTTAGGCTAAGTGACTATTGGTCATGGCAGTTGTTAACAAAACCGTGTCTAAGGCTAATATAGTGTACCAGGAATTCTTAATGTCAGATGACAGAAAAGGATTTAATGGACAGGTAAATATAAAATAGGTCTTGTCTAAGGCTAAATGACTATTGGTCAAGGCAAGTTGTCAATAAAATTCTATAAAGTCAACTACACTAAAATAAAAAAGAGTGGGGTAAGAAAAACATCTTTTGGCATGTCTTATGTCACAAAGTTTATGTGGAGATTTCCGAGTAATCTGCATACAGCATTTTATAGATATATGTATCAGATATCAAAATGTGAGTTATCATTAAATGATATACACTTACTCGCTTTATTTGCATTAATGAAAACCTCCCAATTATTTTAAAATTTACAGTATATAATTGACATTTATTTCATTACAGGTTTGTTTGATAGCTGATAGTACCAGTTCTGTGTTAGCGTATGATGCCCTATGTCAAAATCCTTCCTGTATGCGATATCTTAGTACATATGACAGTCGTGAGGCTCTTCCTGAGGTCGACTCTACGACATCGTTCAGAAGAGAACGTTCAAAAACAGAATCCTCGGGTGCAAAAACAAACATAGACACAACAAGACAATTGAGTCACAGTGACCCAGATTTAACATTAAATAGTCCTAATGTAAACAATCAGTGTAGTAAAAGTGATATTGTGAGCATAGATTACAAAATGAAAAGGACATGTTCTACAAGAGATCCACCTAATCACCCAAGTCATCAATCATATCTTAATGTAAATGAGAAAGACCCTTCAAGGAGAACTAGTACAGGAAGTAATTTTGAAGGGACATATTTAAAATTTGACTTTGATGTGTCTGACATGTTCATTCTAGGATCACCGTTGGGACTTGTGTTAGCTTATCGAAGGATGTACTGTGGTGAAGATAGATCTTGTAAGTCTTTTAATGTACTATTATAACAAGGTTTCCTTATGCTGAGGTGGGAGATATATTTGATCAATCATAGTTGTGTCATTATTATTTTTTACTAAAACTTATTAATATAAAAATAAGAAGAGGAATTATTCTCAATGAAACAATGATCCAGTAGAATTAAGAGGTAGTGGTAGTAAACAATACAGCATTTAACATGATTGAGACCACCTCCCAAACCAACATTAACATTTCAGTGCTAAAATATTTAACAGTTCTTTAGCAGCGATCTTTCCCTACCTATGTGATTTTGGAGAGTACTGTATTGCATTAAAAGCTGCCTACAGAAAACATATATATTACGGTCACAAAGTGACATGAAGTAGAGCTAGGTAAACATATATTTCTAACAGTTAAACAAAGTTTACTCAGGCCAAGCTGAAAGTACAACACAGTTATCCTCATTACATAATTTACATCACAAATGAATTGAATTTGACTTATATTACAGTACAATATGTATTTGGCTTTGTTTCAGTTTCTACATACAATCCAGAATTAATGCATTCAGCTACTCTACAAATTTTAAGTAGTGATAATTTATGTCTCAGTTGCAATGATCATCTTTTTCTAAATTAATGTATTATAATAAATTATGATTTATTTCAGTTTCTCCCTACAGTCCAGCCTGTGGTCAAGTCTACAACATATTTCATAATAGTGACCCATCAGCATTTAGACTGGAACCCTTATTAAACAACACATTTAGATACATACCACCTGTTAAAGTTTCTAGATACTCAAAATATCCTCTAGGTGATGGGGAACCAGTTCATGTTGGTAAGTGCTAGAACCAATAATTTATAGTGTAGTACAAAGATCTACAAAGGGGAAAAAATACTAAAGGGGCACTAAAAAATATATTGATGGATAATATAATGCAGACAGAGAAATATGAACAGAAAACAAAATCAACAAAACTTTGATCTTTACACAGAAAACTAAAGATTGAACAACAAAACTTTATGGTAACCAAGAGAAAATTTTAAATCATCAAGGGCAAGTAGGTTTTGCTGCACTATATATATAGCTAGTGATATTATCCGGGAAGCCATGAACCAGGATTTGGTATGAAAACAACATGAATAAAATATATCTTAAATCATATATACAGCACTCTTTCAATAACAACTATATCAGTATGTATAGGTTGAAGCAGGCTTGGTATGTCAACCTGTGGAAATTTATCTTTTTGTATAATTTTGTTGTTGGCTTGTTTTATATATAACATATGCTTATTTTTATGCGACTGCCATAGTCTAGGGGACATGTTAAAAGGGTTACCATGTCCTTCTGTATGTCTGTACGACCGAAATTGGTTTTCTTCTCTAACTTAAGTTTGTCTCAACCAAATGCTATGAATCCTATACACAATGTTTTTAACTACAAAACACTGATAATTTTTTTAATTTGATTGTATCACTTTTCTCGTTCTGTAGTAATACTCCTTTACAAATAAAAAAAAAATGCCAAATATATGTTACCATTCTCAAATTTAAGTTTGCTTCCACCAAATGTCATGACTCTTGAACACAATGCTTATTATCACAAAACTCAGATCAAGTATGAATTTCAGTAGTGTCGCTTTTATTCTTATGGAGATATATCCCTTTAAAACGTTATATGCAAGCAGGGGCATCATCTGTGTCCCATTTCCCAATTAATTTTTTTATGAATATCAATGTTTATTTCCAGTTGAAACAGTACAGAGTAATTTATCCTTGTTTCTGGGAACGAGGAAAAGTTCCAGTGGCCATATTTTACAACGACAAAACAGTATATCCAGTGTCGTTAGTAATATGTCTGGGATGGGAGAGAATACTATGTCAGTTTTAGCCAATGGTAGGTGGTAACACATTTTCTAATGCAACACCCTTTGTAACTTTCATCTTGATTGGATGACATCCTCTATATTCATGGCATCAACTAACAATTGATGCTATGAAAATATAAGAGCAAGTGCAAACGACATATGACAGATTTTAAATGCATGTTTTGATGAAGTTTTCTATCAGTTTAACTGGAAAGGAGATAACAGTATTGTATTTTAAGCTGAGACAGCATCAATTGGTGGTTTGACGGTCGCAAATACCTATTAACTGAGGAATGTGTCAAAAAAACCAGACCAAAGTGCAGAAAACCACCAAAGGCCTGCAATGGGTTGTCAACACAGTGAGTAAATGCCCCACCAGGAGGTGTGTTCTAGTTCAGTGAATATGGACATCACACCAATTATAAGTGAAAGCTTAATTTTCTAGATTTCTATAATATATATTTCATATTATTTATTTGGTATTTGTGTTTCAGTAACTAGTAAATGGTGGGGTAACAAGAGGATAGACTTTGAGTTATACAGTCCAGATATCCTACATTCATTCCCTACATCAGCATTACCTCCCCTGTTTCATGCCAGTTTCTGGGAGTCATCAGATTTAGCATCGTTTATCTTAAGACAGGTGAGTTACCTCCCCTGTTTCATGCCAGTTTCTAGGAGTCATCAGATTAAGCAACATTTATCTTAAGACATGTGAGTTATCTCCCATTGTTATCAGATTTAGCAACATTTATCTTAAGACATGTGAGTTATCTCCCATTGTTATCAGATTTAGCAACATTTATCTTAAGACATGTGAGTTATCTCCCATTGTTATCAGATTTAGCAACATTTATCTTAAGACATGTGAGTTATCTCCCATTGTTATCAGATTTAGCAACATTTATCATAAGACATGTGAGTTATCTCCCATTGTTATCAGATTTAGCATCATTTATCTGAAGACAGGTGAGTTACCTCCCATTGTCATCAGATTTAGCATTGTTTATCTTAAGACAGGTGAGTTATCCCTCATTGGTCCATGTTTGTTTCTGAGATTCACCAACCTAAACGGAATTTATACTAATTTTTTGGATTAGTATTTTTGAATTTATTGGCAAAGCCTTTGAAAGGTGAACCAAAAATTTAAATGTTAAATGAAATACTCATTAGGCTGATATGCAAACTTTGGCAAAACCAGAAAAAATACAATTTTTCCTCCGTTCTTGATAATTGGTTTCCACGAATAAAATGAATCCGCAATAGTTACTACTGTTTGACAGTCTAGAGTTATCATATAGCTAAAGGAAGAGATATCATAAGAACCAT
This sequence comes from Mytilus trossulus, assembly GCF_036588685.1. Taxonomy (NCBI): domain Eukaryota; kingdom Metazoa; phylum Mollusca; class Bivalvia; order Mytilida; family Mytilidae; genus Mytilus; species Mytilus trossulus. Next base: position 1,698,749 of record NC_086380.1, read on the forward strand.
TATTTGTTTTTTTCTCCAGGTTTTGAGACATGATGTATTATTGAATGAAGCAGCAGAGAAACTTAGTTTATTACCAGACTCTGTGATGTCAGCCAAACAACCAAAAGAAAAGTGGTTAAAAAGGAGAACAACCATCAAAGTTAAAGTAAGAACCCTTATTTAATGTTTTATTTTTAATTCATAATCAAATTGTCAACAATTCATTTGCACTTAAGCATGTTCAAAATTTTCAAAAGCGTGGGATAATTTTAGTTTATTTTACTACTTATTCTAAATATTAATAATTGTATATTTTTCATGTAAACTTTATAACGTATATCTTCTTACTCTTTATAATACAGGCATAATGTCACAATATTATTAATCTCAGATTTAGATACTATTTGAATTAACCAAAAATAATTTGGAGATGATGTTAATTTTTCAATAATTATTTTGTTTTAGAATTTACAAGCCAATCACCGTGGAAATGATGTAATAGTGGTTGATGGGAAGGAGCAGACGATCACAGCTAGATTTATGTACGGATCATTTGATGTTACTTCTTTGTCAGGAGAAAAGGTAGGAATATTACTTATTTTTAGAATCATTTCTTCCTTCCGTAAATTTCGTGCATACCCATAGCCAGGGGGTTTCGAACACCCCTCCTTGAAAAGAAATAAGCACTGTTACAGTCAACATTATGATTGAATTGTGACTGTTTAAGTGGAGTTTGTGAGCCCAAATAAAATTCCTGGCTACGGGCCTGTCATGTATTATAAATAAACTTAAATTTTCCTGTATTATAAGTAAACTATGACAATATTAGTCATTTACAAAAATGCTGTTATTTCTGATCTTGTGTCTCAGATTCTATGTTAGGATTTCACATTTGTACAAGGTAGACTCTTTGTATTGATGACCCTAAAAAATGTCTTTTGTGATAATGTGTTCCTCAAAGGTATTGTTTATCATATATGTAAGGTATAATAATAGCAATTTTGTGTATTTAGGTAGGAATTCATGTGAATAGAAATAAAAAGATGTGGTATTTTTTGTCAATGAAACAACTCTCCATCTAAGTGACAATGTGTCAGAAGTAAACCATTGTAGGCCTTTAACATGGAAGTTTTGTGAATTTTAGATAGATGTACATGTAAACATAAGTTTTGGATAGTTTAGGAAGATGTACATGTAAACACAGACGATTTGTGTATTTAAGGTGGATGTACATGTAAATACACATTTTGTGTACTTTAGGAGGATGTACATGTAAAGACAGATGTTTTGTGTATTTAAGATAGATGTACATGTATACACATGTTATGTGTATTTTAGGTAGATGTACATGTAATCATACATTTTGCTTATTTTAGGTGGATGTACATGTAAATACACATCTTGTGTATTTTAGATAGATGAACTTGTAAACATGTGTTGTGTATTTTAGTAAGACATTCACTTCAACACAGAAGTTTTGTGTATTTTAGGTCGACGTACATGTCAACAACCAATCTACAGGAGACTGGGAATACCTAGGTACTTCTGTAACAGACAAACATGGACGTTTACAGTTTACTGTACCTAAAGAGAAAATGTTACCTCAGGGAATGCACCCAGTAAAAGTGGTTGTCAGGTATGTGGTATAATATAAAAGTAAGGAGATGTGGTTGGGTTGACAATGAGACATTGAATTATACATCAGAGCAAATGAGGTAAGCAGTTATAGGTCACAGTGCACCTAGAGTCTTAAACAACAAGAAAAAATCCATACTGCTATAAAAGGCCACACCTCAAAGGGGGGTGTAGGAGGGGTCCTGATCCTGAAATCACGGGCTTAAAAACAGGAAATCCTGAGGTCCTAAATTGAAATAAATTTAAATCCAAACATCCTCAAATTTGAAAAAAAAAATCCCGGATCACGAAAGGGTCAAAATCTGGAGCTTAAAAACACCAGATCCTGGAGTCCTGATTAAGGTACGACCCTCCTCTATATGTGATGCCTTATTTTAGGGCACAGGTTTAGTGAATATTTTGATGTCGTTACAGGAAATCAGTACATTTCTAAAATTTATACTCATATGGAACTTTTAAAATGCATGAAATCATTAGATGTTTTTGAGTAATAGAATTAATAACATATATTCACTCCATAATAATTTATAATCATATGATTTCATTAATTTCTACCTACATTTCAAATTGAGGAACAGCAACATACACACACATACATGTAGATGTGTATCTAAAGTTGTGTACTAACCTATCATAATGCAATATTAATGTATGGTACTTTTTTAATTCCAGAGGAGACCATACCTTTGCTGACTTTTTCCTGTCTGTATTACCACCCCATACTGACACAGTTGTATTCAGTATAGATGGGTCCTTTACGGCCAGTGTTTCTATATCAGGGAAAGATCCAAAAGTTAGAGGTGGGGCTGTCGATGTTGTCAGGTAATTATTTTATTTCTCTTATATTTATGGCCTTGATCTTACTTCCTGATATATTAAGATCATGAAGAGGACTTGATACTAGAAAATATTAGCCAATGTCATCATTCATCAGTGCTGCAGCAGAAATAAAATAGTCATTATTCTTTATAACAGTGATGCTTAAACTTTGCTGATTCGTTTAACTTATTCAACATCATGAAATGGTTTAATATAAAAAAAGAAGATGTGGTATGATTGCCAATGAGACAACTATCCACAAAAGACCAAAATGACACAAACATTAACAACTATAGGTCACCGTATGGCCTTCAACAATGAGCAAAGCCCATACCGCATAGTCAGCTATAAAAGGCCCCGATAAGACAATGTAAAACAATTTAAACGAGAAAACTAACGGCCTTATTTATATAAAAAAATAAAAAGACTTTTTGTGCCTCTTTATTAGATGTTTGATGATTTCAAAAGTTAAGTTGATGTACCTTCACTCCATTGCAAGAGAGGTATGTCATTTATTCAATAAAATACCAAAAACTCAAATTTTCACCTCAAAATCTCCTAATTGTCAAATATTATCACTTTTTAAACATATTGATAGATACTCTGTTAATTTGTCTTTGTTTATATTTTCAGACATTGGCAGGACCAAGGTTATTTAATTATATACGTCACAGCTCGCCCAGACATGCAACATCGTAAAGTTGTTTCATGGTTAGCAATGCATAACTTTCCACATGGCATGGTAGCATTCATGGAAGGTATCACTAAAGACCCACTCAGACAAAAGTTAAACTACCTGAAAGGACTACAAACAGATGTATGTAATAATTATACTTTATCTCATTGCATTCCATCATATGTAAAGATGAAGCAAAACATCAAATCAGACAAGAATAGTTTGAATACTGTGGATGCATTTATTTTCGTGGGTACCAATTTTCGTGGTTTGAGAAAAATTTACATATTCGTGGATATTAAATTTCGTGGTTTCGGCAAAGTCTACATTCAAACCTTTAGAAAATTTGTTTTCGTTGAACATTTGAATTCGTGGTTGTCCTGTACCCACGAAATCCACGAAAATTGGTATCCAACAAATATTAATGAATCCACAGTATTGAATTGTGATAAAAAGGACATAAATAAAATGGAAGCTTAAGTCATGGGTTATGCATGGTTGTTTGTAATTTTAATTCAATATTTTTGCTGTCTTTTTGGAGATTTGTAAAATTCCTTCTTACCTTAATTACCAATGAAATAACCTGTGAATATAAAGGGAATATTTCTTCCAAGAACTTTATACTTAAAATAAAGCTATGTTTTGTATGCAACTATATACATTCGTATATTCATGATATTTGTCAGCACTCTCCATGATGAAACATGTGAAAGGTCAAAAACCAAAATAAAACCTGTAGAATTTGTTATATCTAGTTAAAAATAGAACTATTCCATTCATCATCTTCCATTGAAGTTGTGTAATAATATATTATATTTCTCTGTAGGCCCAGATAGTTTACAGAGCAGCCTATGGCTCCAGTAAAGATATCTATGTCTATAAAGAGTTAGGTCTGACAGTGGCACAGATATTTATTGTTGTACTAATGATATATAATACTTTACTGTAGGCCCAGATAGTTTACAGAGCAGCCTATGGCTCCAGTAAAGATATCTATGTCTATAAAGAGTTAGGTCTGACAGTGGCACAGATATTTATTGTTGTACTAATGATATATAATACTTTACTGTAGGCCCAGATAGTATACAGAGCAGCCTATGGCTCCAGTAAAGATATCTATGTCTATAAAGAGTTAGGTCTGACAGTGGCACAGATATTTATTGTTGTACTAATGATATATAATACTTTACTGTAGGCCCAGATAGTTTACAGAGCAGCCTATGGCTCCAGTAAAGATATCTATGTCTATAGAGAGTTGGGTCTAACAGTAGCGCAGATATTTATTGTTGTACTAATAATATATTATATTTCTCTGTAGGCCCAGATAGTTTACAGAGCAGCCTATGGCTCCAGTAAAGATATCTATGTCTATAGAGAGTTGGGTCTAACAGTAGCGCAGATATTTATTGTTGTACTAATGATATATTATATTTTACTGTAGGCCCAGATAGTATACAGAGCAGCCTATGGCTCTAGTAAAGATATATATGTCTATAGAGAGTTGGGTCTAACAGTAGCGCAGATATTTATTGTTGTACTAATGATATATTATATTTTACTGTAGGCCCAGATAGTATACAGAGCAGCCTATGGCTCCAGTAAAGATATCTATGTCTATAAAGAGTTAGGTCTGACAGTGGCACAGATATTTATTGTTGTACTAATGATATATAATACTTTACTGTAGGCCCAGATAGTTTACAGAGCAGCCTATGGCTCCAGTAAAGATATCTATGTCTATAAAGAGTTAGGTCTGACAGTGGCACAGATATTTATTGTTGTACTAATGATATATAATACTTTACTGTAGGCCCAGATAGTATACAGAGCAGCCTATGGCTCCAGTAAAGATATCTATGTCTATAAAGAGTTAGGTCTGACAGTGGCACAGATATTTATTGTTGTACTAATGATATATAATACTTTACTGTAGGCCCAGATAGTATACAGAGCAGCCTATGGCTCCAGTAAAGATATCTATGTCTATAAAGAGTTAGGTCTGACAGTGGCACAGATATTTATTGTTGTACTAATGATATATAATACTTTACTGTAGGCCCAGATAGTTTACAGAGCAGCCTATGGCTCCAGTAAAGATATCTATGTCTATAAAGAGTTAGGTCTGACAGTGGCACAGATATTTATTGTTGTACTAATGATATATAATACTTTACTGTAGGCCCAGATAGTATACAGAGCAGCCTATGGCTCCAGTAAAGATATCTATGTCTATAAAGAGTTAGGTCTGACAGTGGCACAGATATTTATTGTTGTACTAATGATATATAATACTTTACTGTAGGCCCAGATAGTATACAGAGCAGCCTATGGCTCCAGTAAAGATATCTATGTCTATAAAGAGTTAGGTCTGACAGTGGCACAGATATTTATTGTTGTACTAATGATATATAATACTTTACTGTAGGCCCAGATAGTTTACAGAGCAGCCTATGGCTCCAGTAAAGATATCTATGTCTATAAAGAGTTAGGTCTGACAGTGGCACAGATATTTATTGTTGTACTAATGATATATAATACTTTACTGTAGGCCCAGATAGTATACAGAGCAGCCTATGGCTCCAGTAAAGATATCTATGTCTATAAAGAGTTAGGTCTGACAGTGGCACAGATATTTATTGTTGTACTAATGATATATAATACTTTACTGTAGGCCCAGATAGTATACAGAGCAGCCTATGGCTCCAGTAAAGATATCTATGTCTATAAAGAGTTAGGTCTGACAGTGGCACAGATATTTATTGTTGTACTAATGATATATAATACTTTACTGTAGGCCCAGATAGTTTACAGAGCAGCCTATGGCTCCAGTAAAGATATCTATGTCTATAAAGAGTTAGGTCTGACAGTGGCACAGATATTTATTGTTGTACTAATGATATATAATACTTTACTGTAGGCCCAGATAGTATACAGAGCAGCCTATGGCTCCAGTAAAGATATCTATGTCTATAAAGAGTTAGGTCTGACAGTGGCACAGATATTTATTGTTGTACTAATGATATATAATACTTTACTGTAGGCCCAGATAGTTTACAGAGCAGCCTATGGCTCCAGTAAAGATATCTATGTCTATAAAGAGTTAGGTCTGACAGTGGCACAGATATTTATTGTTGTACTAATGATATATAATACTTTACTGTAGGCCCAGATAGTATACAGAGCAGCCTATGGCTCCAGTAAAGATATCTATGTCTATAAAGAGTTAGGTCTGACAGTGGCACAGATATTTATTGTTGTACTAATGATATATAATACTTTACTGTAGGCCCAGATAGTATACAGAGCAGCCTATGGCTCCAGTAAAGATATCTATGTCTATAAAGAGTTAGGTCTGACAGTGGCACAGATATTTATTGTTGTACTAATGATATATAATACTTTACTGTAGGCCCAGATAGTATACAGAGCAGCCTATGGCTCCAGTAAAGATATCTATGTCTATAAAGAGTTAGGTCTGACAGTGGCACAGATATTTATTGTTGTACTAATGATATATAATACTTTACTGTAGGCCCAGATAGTTTACAGAGCAGCCTATGGCTCCAGTAAAGATATCTATGTCTATAAAGAGTTAGGTCTGACAGTGGCACAGATATTTATTGTTGTACTAATGATATATAATACTTTACTGTAGGCCCAGATAGTATACAGAGCAGCCTATGGCTCCAGTAAAGATATCTATGTCTATAAAGAGTTAGGTCTGACAGTGGCACAGATATTTATTGTTGTACTAATGATATATAATACTTTACTGTAGGCCCAGATAGTATACAGAGCAGCCTATGGCTCCAGTAAAGATATCTATGTCTATAAAGAGTTAGGTCTGACAGTGGCACAGATATTTATTGTTGTACTAATGATATATAATACTTTACTGTAGGCCCAGATAGTATACAGAGCAGCCTATGGCTCCAGTAAAGATATCTATGTCTATAAAGAGTTAGGTCTGACAGTGGCACAGATATTTATTGTTGTACTAATGATATATAATACTTTACTGTAGGCCCAGATAGTTTACAGAGCAGCCTATGGCTCCAGTAAAGATATCTATGTCTATAAAGAGTTAGGTCTGACAGTGGCACAGATATTTATTGTTGTACTAATGATATATAATACTTTACTGTAGGCCCAGATAGTATACAGAGCAGCCTATGGCTCCAGTAAAGATATCTATGTCTATAAAGAGTTAGGTCTGACAGTGGCACAGATATTTATTGTTGTACTAATGATATATAATACTTTACTGTAGGCCCAGATAGTATACAGAGCAGCCTATGGCTCCAGTAAAGATATCTATGTCTATAAAGAGTTAGGTCTGACAGTGGCACAGATATTTATTGTTGTACTAATGATATATAATACTTTACTGTAGGCCCAGATAGTATACAGAGCAGCCTATGGCTCCAGTAAAGATATCTATGTCTATAAAGAGTTAGGTCTGACAGTGGCACAGATATTTATTGTTGTACTAATGATATATAATACTTTACTGTAGGCCCAGATAGTATACAGAGCAGCCTATGGCTCCAGTAAAGATATCTATGTCTATAAAGAGTTAGGTCTGACAGTGGCACAGATATTTATTGTTGTACTAATGATATATAATACTTTACTGTAGGCCCAGATAGTATACAGAGCAGCCTATGGCTCCAGTAAAGATATCTATGTCTATAAAGAGTTAGGTCTGACAGTGGCACAGATATTTATTGTTGTACTAATGATATATAATACTTTACTGTAGGCCCAGATAGTATACAGAGCAGCCTATGGCTCCAGTAAAGATATCTATGTCTATAAAGAGTTAGGTCTGACAGTGGCACAGATATTTATTGTTGTACTAATGATATATAATACTTTACTGTAGGCCCAGATAGTTTACAGAGCAGCCTATGGCTCCAGTAAAGATATCTATGTCTATAAAGAGTTAGGTCTGACAGTGGCACAGATATTTATTGTTGTACTAATGATATATAATACTTTACTGTAGGCCCAGATAGTATACAGAGCAGCCTATGGCTCCAGTAAAGATATCTATGTCTATAAAGAGTTAGGTCTGACAGTGGCACAGATATTTATTGTTGTACTAATGATATATAATACTTTACTGTAGGCCCAGATAGTATACAGAGCAGCCTATGGCTCCAGTAAAGATATCTATGTCTATAAAGAGTTAGGTCTGACAGTGGCACAGATATTTATTGTTGTACTAATGATATATAATACTTTACTGTAGGCCCAGATAGTTTACAGAGCAGCCTATGGCTCCAGTAAAGATATCTATGTCTATAAAGAGTTAGGTCTGACAGTGGCACAGATATTTATTGTTGTACTAATGATATATAATACTTTACTGTAGGCCCAGATAGTATACAGAGCAGCCTATGGCTCCAGTAAAGATATCTATGTCTATAAAGAGTTAGGTCTGACAGTGGCACAGATATTTATTGTTGTACTAATGATATATAATACTTTACTGTAGGCCCAGATAGTTTACAGAGCAGCCTATGGCTCCAGTAAAGATATCTATGTCTATAAAGAGTTAGGTCTGACAGTGGCACAGATATTTATTGTTGTACTAATGATATATAATACTTTACTGTAGGCCCAGATAGTATACAGAGCAGCCTATGGCTCCAGTAAAGATATCTATGTCTATAAAGAGTTAGGTCTGACAGTGGCACAGATATTTATTGTTGTACTAATGATATATAATACTTTACTGTAGGCCCAGATAGTATACAGAGCAGCCTATGGCTCCAGTAAAGATATCTATGTCTATAAAGAGTTAGGTCTGACAGTGGCACAGATATTTATTGTTGTACTAATGATATATAATACTTTACTGTAGGCCCAGATAGTATACAGAGCAGCCTATGGCTCCAGTAAAGATATCTATGTCTATAAAGAGTTAGGTCTGACAGTGGCACAGATATTTATTGTTGTACTAATGATATATAATACTTTACTGTAGGCCCAGATAGTTTACAGAGCAGCCTATGGCTCCAGTAAAGATATCTATGTCTATAAAGAGTTAGGTCTGACAGTGGCACAGATATTTATTGTTGTACTAATGATATATAATACTTTACTGTAGGCCCAGATAGTATACAGAGCAGCCTATGGCTCCAGTAAAGATATCTATGTCTATAAAGAGTTAGGTCTGACAGTGGCACAGATATTTATTGTTGTACTAATGATATATAATACTTTACTGTAGGCCCAGATAGTATACAGAGCAGCCTATGGCTCCAGTAAAGATATCTATGTCTATAAAGAGTTAGGTCTGACAGTGGCACAGATATTTATTGTTGTACTAATGATATATAATACTTTACTGTAGGCCCAGATAGTATACAGAGCAGCCTATGGCTCCAGTAAAGATATCTATGTCTATAAAGAGTTAGGTCTGACAGTGGCACAGATATTTATTGTTGTACTAATGATATATAATACTTTACTGTAGGCCCAGATAGTATACAGAGCAGCCTATGGCTCCAGTAAAGATATCTATGTCTATAAAGAGTTAGGTCTGACAGTGGCACAGATATTTATTGTTGTACTAATGATATATAATACTTTACTGTAGGCCCAGATAGTATACAGAGCAGCCTATGGCTCCAGTAAAGATATCTATGTCTATAAAGAGTTAGGTCTGACAGTGGCACAGATATTTATTGTTGTACTAATGATATATAATACTTTACTGTAGGCCCAGATAGTATACAGAGCAGCCTATGGCTCCAGTAAAGATATCTATGTCTATAAAGAGTTAGGTCTGACAGTGGCACAGATATTCATTGTTGTACTAATGATATATAATACTTTACTGTAGGCCCAGATAGTATACAGAGCAGCCTATGGCTCCAGTAAAGATATCTATGTCTATAAAGAGTTAGGTCTGACAGTGGCACAGATATTTATTGTTGTACTAATGATATATAATACTTTACTGTAGGCCCAGATAGTATACAGAGCAGCCTATGGCTCCAGTAAAGATATCTATGTCTATAAAGAGTTAGGTCTGACAGTGGCACAGATATTTATTGTTGTACTAATGATATATAATACTTTACTGTAGGCCCAGATAGTATACAGAGCAGCCTATGGCTCCAGTAAAGATATCTATGTCTATAAAGAGTTAGGTCTGACAGTGGCACAGATATTTATTGTTGTACTAATGATATATAATACTTTACTGTAGGCCCAGATAGTATACAGAGCAGCCTATGGCTCCAGTAAAGATATCTATGTCTATAAAGAGTTAGGTCTGACAGTGGCACAGATATTTATTGTTGTACTAATGATATATAATACTTTACTGTAGGCCCAGATAGTATACAGAGCAGCCTATGGCTCCAGTAAAGATATCTTTGTCTATAAAGAGTTAGGTCTGACAGTGGCACAGATATTTATTGTTGTACTAATGATATATAATACTTTACTGTAGGCCCAGATAGTATACAGAGCAGCCTATGGCTCCAGTAAAGATATCTATGTCTATAAAGAGTTAGGTCTGACAGTGGCACAGATATTTATTGTTGTACTAATGATATATAATACTTTACTGTAGGCCCAGATAGTATACAGAGCAGCCTATGGCTCCAGTAAAGATATCTATGTCTATAAAGAGTTAGGTCTGACAGTGGCACAGATATTTATTGTTGTACTAATGATATATAATACTTTACTGTAGGCCCAGATAGTATACAGAGCAGCCTATGGCTCCAGTAAAGATATCTATGTCTATAAAGAGTTAGGTCTGACAGTGGCACAGATATTTATTGTTGTACTAATGATATATAATACTTTACTGTAGGCCCAGATAGTATACAGAGCAGCCTATGGCTCCAGTAAAGATATCTATGTCTATAAAGAGTTAGGTCTGACAGTGGCACAGATATTTATTGTTGTACTAATGATATATAATACTTTACTGTAGGCCCAGATAGTATACAGAGCAGCCTATGGCTCCAGTAAAGATATCTATGTCTATAAAGAGTTAGGTCTGACAGTGGCACAGATATTTATTGTTGTACTAATGATATATAATACTTTACTGTAGGCCCAGATAGTATACAGAGCAGCCTATGGCTCCAGTAAAGATATCTATGTCTATAAAGAGTTAGGTCTGACAGTGGCACAGATATTTATTGTTGTACTAATGATATATAATACTTTACTGTAGGCCCAGATAGTATACAAAGCAGCCTATGGCTCCAGTAAAGATATCTATGTCTATAAAGAGTTAGGTCTGACAGTGGCACAGATATTTATTGTTGTACTAATGATATATAATACTTTACTGTAGGCCCAGATAGTATACAGAGCAGCCTATGGCTCCAGTAAAGATATCTATGTCTATAAAGAGTTAGGTCTGACAGTGGCACAGATATTTATTGTTGTACTAATGATATATAATACTTTACTGTAGGCCCAGATAGTATACAGAGCAGCCTATGGCTCCAGTAAAGATATATATGTCTATAAAGAGTTAGGTCTGACAGTGGCACAGATATTTATTGTTGTACTAATGATATATAATACTTTACTGTAGGCCCAGATAGTATACAGAGCAGCCTATGGCTCCAGTAAAGATATATATGTCTATAAAGAGTTAGGTCTGACAGTGGCACAGATATTTATTGTTGTACTAATGATATATTATATTTTACTGTAGGCCCAGATAGTTTACAGGGCAGCCTATGGCTCGAGTAAAGATATATATGTCTATAAAGAGTTAGGTCTGACAGTGGCACAGATATTTATTGTGGGAAAAGCTTCAAAGAAAGATGCATCTAAAGCACAGGTAAGCCTTATTATGTTAGATATTTTTTTTCTTTCTAATTACCATTTCTGTGGTATCATGGTAGCTTGTCTAACTACAGAGTGGGATGTGATATGTTTGATCCTTATTGTCAAACCAGCAATTTGTTTGGAAAGTAGTAATTACTGATTATCAGCTAAGCACACATTATTTAGGAGAAAGTGCAAGGACTGGTCAGTTGAGAGTCAGAGTTATGTGTAAGGGTAGGGTGATATGTCTTCCTGTTTTTCTGTGTTGTTATTAATGAATAATTGGGAGTGAAATAAGTTGCTTATTTGTCCATGAGACATATAGATAAGAAGAGGTGGTATGAGTGCCAATGAGACAAATCTCCATCTTAGTCACAATGTATGAAAGTAAACAATTATAGGTCAGATGATGGTCTTCAAAATGGGGCCTTGGCTCACACCGAAAAAGAAGCTATAAAAGCTGCTTGTGTGAAACAATTCAAACTATGAACCCAAAGATCTAATCTATACAAAAAAAAAACCAAGAAATGAGAAACACTTAATAAGACAGCATGACAAATCAACTCAAAGACATCTCAGAGATTGTTTGGTCTTGTTTGACAGATTTACATTTGTTGCACATTATTTGAAAAAAAACTTGTTTTGATTCTGTTTGATAAGGTTTTATGCCCAAGGTTAACAGGCTATATATCATCAAAGTATTTCATTACCATCTGTGTGACATATTACTTTATTGTATTATTCAATAACATTCCAGGTTTTAGCAGATGGCTATGGTGCACATTTAAATGACTTATTATTTTATAGAATTATTCAATAACATTCCAGGTTTTAGCAGATGGCTATGGTGCACATTTAAATGACTTATTAGTTTATAGAATTGTTTAATTACATTTCAGGTTTTAGCTGATGGTTATGGTGCACATTTGAATGACTTAATTGCAGCAGGATCACTTCGCCCTGTGTTAACTAATGCCAGGATAATACGACGTGGCTGCATAGCACATCCAGAAAAATCAGAGGGCAAAAAACAATTGAAACGATCCTCTTCACATAATCCAGCGGGAAAAGATGGCAAGCAATTGGAAAACTGTGCTTCACAGATTCGAATCACTGTGGGGGAACACGGGAACACAGTGTTACAACCAGGACAGACAGATTATGGAGGGATAGTCCGACCTCGAGGCTCATCACCTCGGTTAATGACTAGTATAAATGATAGCAAGAGATAGCATCTCATGTAAATATTAATTGTGCCATCTCATGGCATGTGATTTGTTGGTAATATGTCTGGGTACTGTGTACCCTGGTTTTATCCCTATGGTTCAGAATCAAGTTATCAGATTTGGCGCTTAAAAGAAAGCTCGATCAGAATTCAAAGTAAGGTTAAGAGAATGTATTGTCTAGAATCATAGTTAATGTAAATTGCTGCGCTACTACAGGGGTTGTTTGAAGACCTTGACGACCCATGAGTTTTGTACAGTCTGTTTTGATAGATTGGTCCATTGGATTGTAATGACGCAAAATATGTTAAAAACTCGGTTGGATTAGCATTCTGTTTTCATTTATTTTTTTATTGGTGTAGTTATGAATTTAAAAGTTTAAAACCCCTTCATCTGTTGTGTCAACCTGTAACATTTTGATATTGTCATTTGTATATATACTCTTTGACACACTATCACTTCATATTGGACATTTTAGATATTACATTTTGACCAATATGTTAGAGAGTTAAAATGGAAACAGAAAATAATTTCTTCTCTGAGACTGAAGTAAAACAAATGAAAAAGAATTGAACCAGACAAAGAATGTTACAGCTGATTTCATTGAGTATGTATCCAAAGGTTACTTCTTTGGTTAGCTTGCTTGTTAGCTGAACTGTGGATTAATCATTTAAAGGTCAGGTATACTACCCTCTTTTTCAAGTAGCCTAGTCCAACAGGTATATAGATTAATTATCTGCTGGACTAGTCTACTCTTACAGGAGGGTAGTTTACCTGACCTAGCAATGACTTCACAGTTTAGCTAACAAGCAAACTAACCAAAGATATTACCTATGACTAAACACTCAATGAAACTGCCTGTAAGATTAAATATGGATTTGTTGATAGTTTTAAAAAACATGTTCCTATCCACAAATGTCCTTTTTGTAGACTTCTGTCTTTAAGATATACTTTAATATAGGTTTTTTGCAATGGTTGGCAAGATAATTTTGATTCCATGGATAAGATATATATAGTATAAAGTGAATCAAGTATATGTATAGTGGATAAGATATATTTAAGTTAGATAATATACAAATGGTAATCATTGATAAACTCATCATAGATACAAGTCAATGATGAGGACAATAAACTTACCTCACAGTGCCTTTATTATGGTAAACACTGTCAAAAACATACACATTGTCAGAACATATTGTTATTTCTTTCACAGGGGGAAGTTGTTATAGTCTGTGGCATACATACATTATTATATTTGTTCAGACATTATATTTTTGATTATAACAGTGCTGCGTTAACTTGCCATGACAATTTGTTATTTGTGAATTTTTATTGTTTCATGGAAAGTTTGTTTTAGAGCATAACTGCCTCCATTAATGATCTGATCAACTACTAAAGAGGGTGGTAAAGGGTAGTGCTTGCACGAAAAAAACGTGAAATAAGACATAATTTCATGTTGAACGCAAAATAATTTCTGTAATGAACGTTGCACAAAAAAAAATACTTTCATGACTTTTTTGTGAACCTTTTTATGACTGAGTCACTGTCTTCTTGTATATATTAACTCTTTGTTTTACTTGATATTCCCGATTTAGTATACACATTTATGATATAATTGGTTTACGGCTTTAAAAAAAAGCGTTTCTTGATGATCCCTGCCAAGTGTTTGAATTTTATTTGAAAAATACTGAGTACGCAAAATAAGACTTTGAAAACACAATGTAAAATTAAATAAGTAGAACATGTTGAACAAGACACCCGTCTTGCATGACTGAATGTCAAATAAAAAAGTAAAAACATGTTGAACGTCAAATAAAACACGGTGATCACGTTGCACAACAATAACCCTTTACCTAGTATGATAATCTAGAGGAAGGAAAGCAAGAATTTATTCTGTATTGATATATTATTGACATAAGGGGTTCTCATATTATTCTATGTAATAAAGTGAAATTTTGTCAGTTTTATATTTTTTTGTATTTAAAAAAAAATCATTTGTGTAATCTCTTGCATCATTTTTCATTGGACAACAATTTTGTCTGTGTTTTTGTTGAATGTTTTTCAAGTTTAAGAAGAAATAACAATTGGAATAACTTCTTTCAGTAACCACAGTTTTCAGCATAATATTTTGTAGTTAATTTACCTTTATTTTTATTCAAAGTTTAATATGATAGACACAATTTATAACCTGTTAGTAGATGTAAGATATGTAATAAGTGTGATATTTTGGGTTTTTAAAGAATTTATTTTTACAATTATTTAATGATAGTTTATTTTCTAAGAATAGATAAATATTTTTAAATTACCTTGTCAGAATTTATTGTTTCCTGAAAATATTGATATAGAAATAAGCAGATATTTAATTTGTGTTTGTTTGTAAATAATTTTATCTCATATACTTGGTGACTATGGTATAAGAGTTATCTTTCTCTTACAAATACCTTGAACAGTAATACAATGCACTTCATTCTATGCCAATAAAACAAAAACAAAAGTATAAAGTGTTGATTTCATTTAAAAAAAACATCAAAGTTATTGTTTTTACAAAAATAAGAAAAAGCTTGAAACAATTAACATACATAAATGTGATAAGTGATAAAATGTGTTGATTACACATCCACTCCACAACAGCAAAAAGAAAAATGCCATTAGTTTAGCTATTGAATCTCCTGCAGCATCAAACACATGAGAGTTTTGTCACTAAAGGGACATAAACATGAAGAATGTCCTTAAGGAGCCTGCTTAATTTAACTCATAGATTTTTCATTTAGAATGTCTTATTTTCCTTATAATTTTGTTTCATTCAAGTTTTAGACAATCATTGTTTATTTTTTTGTGGACTTTCTGTACTTTTACCATAAACATGTTGAATTTATTGGTTATATTCAGTGGTACATATTTTGTACAATTCTCTCATTTCTAGTCTTTCAAAACATCTTGTACTGATTTTAGTAGTCTTTTTTTCACAATGTTTATTATCTCTCTCATGTCTCTCATTTACATGTGGCCATACAATATTATGTCTTGTTTACAGAAGGATGGTGTCCTGTCTTTTATCTGTGAGCATTAAGATTTAGAAAGGAAGACTTGATCTAGAAAAAATTATCCATCCCTCTGTCATTAGAAACTTGACAATATATTCATACTGAATGTAATTAAAAATTAAGGTGCGGCCTTAATATTTGTTAAATATGTCATATTAATTAGTTGAGAATGAAGTAAAAAGAAAAGCAGTACACAAGATTACTGTAGTTTTAGTCTTTTTTTATTAATTGAGTAACATTTTCATTTTTATTAAAAATCTTAAAAACTCCTTGAAACCATTAATTGTTTTCTATGTTTTGGGCATTCATTATTTATATATGTACTGTCGTGTTATTAATTGTATGTGGAGTTGTTTATCAGATTATAATTCAGTTACAAACATCTTTTGATTGTTTTAGTTACAAGAATCTTTTGTTCCATCTCCCTTAACAGCATGAAGCATTTGTCACTTGATGTTAAGCTTCTAAAAATCAATTTTCCTTTTTATATTGGAAAGATGAACTAAATTCTGATATAAAAAATACAATTATCATGATTATTTTCTTTTGTAGACCCCCATTGAAAAAAAAGCATGTAGGGATTTGAAACATAATTCCCGTATTATCTGTACGCCAGACTTGTGTGATGTTTTCTATTAAAGTATATTGTTAATTCTGGTACATCTATAAATAGATGTTGTGATACATATTTGTTGTTATTTGTATGAAAATGAAATATATTGAATAGATTCTTTTAATTAATTAAAATCAACATGGTGGTAAAAACTTATGTTTTTATTTACACTAACTTAGCTATTATGGTCTCTCTTTAAAGCCATAGTCTACATTGTTAGATCCGAAGTCACCTTCAAATTGTAGCCAACAAAATACAGAAATCAATTATGAAATCTCTGGGACATAAGTTTAATTTGTGTTGCTCAATCAATTACCTTTATTTACATCTTGTTTACACAGAGGCCTTAGTTCAGTAGTTGTGCATGGAATGGTTCAAAAATTTCTCTAACACTGTTGTCAGCATATAAATTTAGTTCAATATATTTGATATATTCAAAATTTTCTACTGTCACCTTAATGATATTTTTCTTTAAATACATCAAAAAGTAAAATCATACAAATACTGAACTCAGATGAAAATTCAAAATGGCAAAATCAAAAATTCATACATCAAACGAATGGACAACAACTGTTATATTCCTAACTTGGTACTGGCATTTTCTTATGCAGATATAGTGGAATAAACCTGGTTTAATAGCTAGCTAAACCTCTCACTTGTTCCATGAAATTACATTAAATTGACAACGATGTGTTCAAATGATTCCTTGAATTTCCAAACATATCTTATTTCCAGAATTTTAATAGAGTATAAAGAGAGGTGAAAGATATCACACAGATAATACAATAAGTATTTTGAAAACAAATTGTCAATGCAATGGCATAAAATGACAAACGAGTAGAAAAATTAATTAGACACAATATGACAAACTAAAATAGAGCAACAGAAATCTATTAATAAAAAGGGTTGACTTGGGTGTTCCAGTATGGTAGGCGCTCGTTATGTTGCTCATTTAAGTACAAACTCGACAACAAAGCTTCTCTTATGGTAAATGACCTTTGAAAGTTTGACGGGACACAAAATGTCTTTTTGACGTTGGTGTGTAGATCAATATCGATTTCAGTCATACGGAAAATCGTTTTGGTGTATTAATATTTAAATCAGAAACTACACAAGTGTATGTCACCTTGTTGATTTGAATAAGATAAAACAAACTATCAATTTCTCTCAGGGATGATGACCCATTGGTGGCCTTGAACTATTTTCTACTCTTTGTTTGGGTTGTCTCTTTAACATATTTCACTTTACCATTCTTATTTTTATGAGTAATTCATTTACATGCAAAGTACCAACTACAATGGTAGATTAGACCTGTGTTTACAGCTAGCCAAACCTCTCACTTGTATGCCAGTCGAAGAAATTCCAGTATATTGTCAACGATGTGTGAAAAAACCAAACATGCATAATATGTAAATACGTCAAAAATAGGGTTACAGCAGTCATTTTTTTGTTGTTATCTTAATCACTATAAAACAAACAGTTATATAACCAAAAAGTTTATAAGCAAACATTAAAGACAAGAATGCAAAAAGTATCACAGAACAAGTAACATAATAACGGAATGTAAAAGTACAGAGCCGCGTCAAATAAAAACCACAAAAAGAACAAACTTGACAGTTAAAAGGATATTTATCATGACAAATAAAAGAATACTATAAGACGTTATTTAGATGACAAACAAAGTCAGTACACCCATAATCTTTACTTCAAGACCATCGTGTATTATTTGTGAAGTTGATTCGGAATATTTATCACCAAGGTCTCGGTGGTACCTACCGCCCTATGATTCAGATGAAGTGCCCTCTTACTCCTGTCCTAGTCCTAATAGCCCTTTTAACGGGCAAAGGAACACGGAAATGGAGTTATCCGGGCACGAATTTAAAAACATGGGCACCTCGACAAAACAAATTCAATCGCCAGATTTTCATAATCGGGCAAATGAATAAACTGCGGATATGCCGAAAACCAGGTGTTTTCGTGTTAGAAAAATTCGATTAGCGAACGATTATCCTGTCCGTAGAACGTTTTCCGGCGAAGGGATGACGTCTGGAATACATTTATCCAATACTTTAAGAATGTATCCGAGCTAAATGTTTGGAATAATGAAAAGGCACGTAGAGGACAAGCTGAGACCTTTGCATACGGGATGCCATTAATTATTCAAATAGATTTTGAACACTTGAAACGGAAGATGGAAGAGAGATTTGGACATACGACGAAGAAAGAAAGGTATGTAACAGAGGCAACACTGAGAAAAAGAAAACCGGAAGAATATTTGAGAGATTTCGGTGAAGCCATAGAGGATTTGTACCGTAGAGTGTATCCGGGCAATCCTGAGACTGTAGAACTCTATTAAAGCGTTCCTTGACAAGTGTGGACAATCAGTGGATTTTGGCCTTGCTGTCAAGCGAACCAGACCTAATACCATGCAGGAGGCGGCAGATAATTTAATGCTGGAAGAATGCTTAAAAATTGGAGAGAAGGATCTTGTTAGCAAGCATTCAAACCAGTTCAGCGGCCGATATTTGAAGTTGAAGATTGGGATAGTGATGAAGATGTTACGACAGAAGCAGAAGGAACACGAAGAGAATATGTCGACAGAAATAATATTCAAAAGTTCTGATAGTTATCCATGGAATACCGGGCTAGAGTCACGAGGGCGATACTTTGACCGTGAAAGATGACGTGGAAGAGGCAGATCCTTGATGTTTAAAAATCGTCCATCAGAATTTCCGGAACCGAGAAGGGGACCGTAGAGATTCTTGAGACAGATTTGTGAATAGGAGATCGACACCGGAGTCAAGGTGTCGGTCACCCGGGAATGGACGGCCTAATGAAAAGAAAAAAAAACAAAAAATGAAACGACGGAAGAAGATAGTGAATAAACCAAGTGACTTTATGAACAGTTGTTTATTTATTGTGTTAACTATGTTGTTTTATGCAGAAGTTTTTCTGTTTTTGTTTATAGTCGAAATTTAAACTTTATTTGGTGCACAAGACCCTAAACATATTGTAATGGTGTCCCGAAGCCCTTTTAAAAGTACAAATTGGTGCACGAGACCCTAAACATATTCTTATGGTGTCTCGGATCGCTTTAAACAATGATTTTTTTACAGAACAGTAAATTCTATTGTTTTAAAAGTTTTCAATATAAAAAAATGTAGACTTAAATGTATCATTGTCAACACTAGTTAACACACATATTTTTGTTATATGTCTTATTTTGATAGGTGCTTATTTTTTAATAGACTTTAATTTTCTTAGCAAAATTATTGTAAAGTCGTTATGAAAATTTGGAACCTGTGACCTTGCTATTTGCTTGGTGTCAATCGGAACAAATTTTATTTTGTCTTTTTAAGTTGTTTTATGTTCCAGTGATAATTATGATATCACTATGAGATGAGTAATTTTTATAGTTTTATTTTTTTATGGTGCAGAAACTGAACAGTGGAAGTTCCGCCGTAGTCATGGCTAAGAGGGGGCTGTGTAACGTTTTTCGTTTATTACATGCATCACTGCGTTTTATTAGCATGATATAATTAAATTGCTTATTCTCATCAACCGTTATAAGTAATTCCTTACAATCTAATTGTATCGCCTTCAATATAAGAGTGTACGTGTTAAATGTCAGATCAATCATGTTAATAAGCTGGTGCCCCGTTGATTTGTTTATACAGGTGCTTCGGTTGACCTTAGCTCCGGGCTCCGGGCTCCTGTAATATAGCTCCTGTAGAATATTTCTTAGTTCAGAGTCATTGAACCATATTATGATCAGGTTACTAGAGTAATATAAAAGAGAGAAATAGACAGTGAGAGGATATACGATATACGAGGAGGAGAGACGATATTGTGTACGAGAGGAGTGTACATGGTACGTAGGAGATTTAGGATTATGTCACCGTATTGTTGAGCGTTGTAAACTTGTATTACTGTTACATGTACTCTGGATTTTGAATAATACAGTGTTGAACTTTTAATCGACTTTGTGTTAATGTTAACTAGCAAGACTTCGTTCAGACTACACCACTGATCCATATATTTATTTATGTGACCAAGATTCTCTTAATCACGCTACCAGAAATTTTTAGTGTTACCCTATTAAAGAGTATACTTGGAATTTGTCGTTCCGTGTACGAGTGAAATGTAGACACCAAACAACTAAGCACAAACACAAGAATATACACTTAAGTTTAAGTCCCCATACTTAAAACTTTTTCGTCACAGGTATTTGAAAAAAAAAGTAAAATATGTATGTATTTGTATACTGCTTAATGCATCCATCCTGAAAATATATGTATGTTGGTAATTTTTGTTTATTTTTTTCTTTTGTGAAGAGTTGTCTTATTGGCAATCACACCACATTTTCTTTTAATGTGCACGCCGTTTCTTTTTGTTGGTGTGTAAGGGTTGTTATCTTCAGTGAGAAGTGTCGTTCGTGCGTATATCGCAAATATTGACTTATCTATTGTTCATATATACGCGGCATTGTAACAACTTCCCTTACCGAAAAAAATCAGCCTCCTGCAAATAGTTGCTGCAGGTCTGCTGCAAACTTGCTACAGACTTGCAGCGAACACAGAGTCTGTGTTTGCAGCGTGTTTGCTGCAAATCTGCTGCTAACAATTTACCATGCAAATAAGTGTTTGCTGCAGACCTGCAGACTTTACGGAAATATATAGGTGTCAGACCACTATTCAAAAATCCGTGTCTGTTTAACCAAATTTTGCAATTTTCACATTTCCAAATGTTTCACCTTAAGTTTAACTTCATAGAAACCAGGTATATCCTTATATAATTCTATACATGCCAATTTTCAACTTACCTTTAAAATCTTCTAATAAAAAAATGACCTTTCAACAGAGGTACCCCAAAAATATCCCCTTGTTTTCTGAAAATCTTTAATTAGATATAGGAAGATGTGGTGTGAGTGCCAATGAGACAACTCTCCATCCAAATAAAAATTAAAAAATTAAACCATTATAGGTTAAAGTACGGCCTTCAACACGGAGCCTTGGCTCACACCGAACAACAAGCTATAAAGGGCCCCAAAATTACTAGTGTAAAACCATTCAAACGGGAAAACCAACGGTCTGATCTATATAAACAAAAAATTAGTATACTATAGAGCGTATTAATCCTGTTTTTTTTTAAGTAAACTCATTGACAAGTGCGTTTTGACTCAAAACGGTATAAAATATATTTCTCTTTCACCAAAAGTTTCATTTCATTTCTGCAAATTTGTTGGTTAGTTTGAGTAAGCAAAGACATCAAAAGCACTATTTTGTGTCAGTGTAGGGCTACTTTTTCTACGTTCTTAATTGGAAGGAGTAATTGGTGGTCTGATACCTTTATACTCCAGCAAGATATCAATGATAATGCGCAGCTGGAATGTATACGGTCGAATGTGCCTCAGTTCAAGGACATGTGGTTTAAATAGTTGAACTACTGTTTCATATACTAAATTTAGTCCTGGTATCTATGATGAGTGTATTTTCAAGAGCCGGTCAACATTTCACTTATGAGTTTGAATCCCGCAGCGGACGTGTTCACCAGACTCTAATCTTAATTGACTGGGACTTTCAGTTTTACTATTGAAGATCGGTGGTTCTCTCCGGGCACTCCGGCTTCCTATATTATAACCACTGACCACATTAAACAACACATTATTAGTATCTAAAGTGGCGTTAAATCAATCAATCAGACTACGGTCGGTTGACAGTTGTTTTCCATTCGTTTAATGTGTTTGAGCTTTTGATTTTGCCATTTCAGTAGGGACTTTCTTTTTTTATTTTTTTTTGTTCAGTTTTTTTGTTTTGCTTTTCGCCATCACGAGTTGTTGGCAGACTGTTACTGTGCCTTCATTTCTGAACTTATTTGTAAACTAAACTTGAAAGACAGCTTATATGTTATAAGTTTAAAGTTGTGATTCTAGTATGAATCATTTCATTTCTTCTATATTAAAGGGATATAACAGTTAACAAAACAACAGTATTTTGATGATTCTATTAAGATTATATATATATATATATATAAGTACTCAAGCGTATTAACGAATATATTACACATTGTTTTGACACATATTCGATATGAAAATTTAAACAAGTCCAACAATATCAGACAAAAAATACAAACAATTAATGTCAGAGTCTTGATTAAATTAGTATTTACATTGTTCATGTTATTTAGATATAACTGATACTAATAACTGCAGAAAAAAATGTTTTTCACTCATATAATACCTCTTACCTAAATGAAATTACATAATCATCACACAAATCTATTATACAACAATGGAATATAGCTGAACTAGAAACATACATTGAACCATTTGTTATATTCTTACTACACTTAATATTATCACTTTTTTTGGATGGAATCAGGTAAATTACGTTTCAAATTCAAATTAAATTTGAGCTTTTCAAATTTTCAAATTTAATCCACTGTATAATGCAGCAATTTATAAAGTCACAAAATGAAAAATAATACATTAATAATTTTAAAGTGTGTCCTTGATGTTTACTTTAATGCAACTGATAATTGGTTCAGCTGCTATCTTGTGTGTTCTTTGTGTTAATTATTCGCGAAACCTTGAGTTAATTTTAATTGTATATTTCAGTTTAAATGTATGGCCCAAATTGACTAATGCTCAAATTAAAAATATCTTAAATGTAGGTCTTTGATGACTCGGTAACGGCAATAAACTGGATTAAAGTTATATTTGAATCTTTTAAAGTGCAGTATTCTGAATACAACGGTAATATATTTCCGTGCAAAATAGTGTGTTCTGGTGATTACTGATAATTTGAGACTTGAAAATAAAATTTTACCAGTATATCATCGTCCCTAACATTGTGTACAAATTCAAAATGATTAGGCGAATGATTTGCCCAAGAGAAAAACTGCTCTCAAATGAAACCCCCGCACCTTGTGTTATTTAATGGGAAGCATGAAAAGAAACTTTCAAAGAAACTTTCAAAGAACCTCAAATGGCATGTATAAAGTTTGATCATTATAAAGGCGAAATCAAATTACACCATGACTTGTCGATGACATCGAACGAAACTATTGAAAGGATTCTGTTAAGTTTTACATACTCATCATTTGACAATAATCATAGAGAAAACATTTCTAAGGTAATAACAGACTTTAATTTACAGAGCTTAAGCTTTATCTTAAATACAGTTGTTATAACAATAAAATACTAACTAGTGGTAAAATAGTATATCATAGACAAAAGACATTTCAATGCATATTGGTAAGATATATATTGTGGTTTACAACGATCTGGTAAAGTAATAATGCAACAATATTTCAATGGATTATTGAATAATCTGAAACATGCAGGACATAACGCAGGTGTGCATTAAACAGTAAGTCAGTTTTACTATTATCAATCTACCTTTAACAATCTTTACTACTGTCTCACAAAATTTATAGTATGTATAATAAATTGTATATTTATGATAAAAAAATAAGAAAAAACACCACACAAGATCAATGACACTGTTGAAAAAAGAAACTCATTATTTACAATATACAAATCTTTGCATAATGTTTTGATCTGTATGGAAAATCTGTCCAAATTGATTCATATAATGGAATGACTATTATAAAAATGAAATCAGATATTGATGTTTTTAACTTTGAAGAACCCAAATATACTATAACATACATTTATCTAAAGGGTATAACACAGGATGTATCTTATTTTCCCGATCATTTAAAAAAAAAATCCTATTTATTTACTTCAACCATATCAAGTAAATACATTTTTTAATTATTATTAAAAAACCGTACCCACAAAAATAGTTTACACAAAAAGTTTAACATAATTCAAAAACTCAAAAAACTTAAATTACAATACAAAAATAACATAAGTACAGACTTAACTATGTATAAATATTTTAAAACTAAAGTGAAAATATTAATTGTGTTTCTACTTATAAATATAGACAATAATAATTAGAAAAATCAGGATTTTCTAAATAAATAATCCAACTGTTTTATATAACATAAGATAAAATGAAAGATATATTCAATAAAAATAATAATGCATACACTTTACTATATTATGAAATAAAAAAATAAATAAATTAAAATTGGCCAATTCACAATTGAGCAAAGGCAAAGAGGAAAGATGTGATTAAGAAATACATCCCATCCTTTTTTCGTGGTTCCTCCAAAGGTTTTGTATCAAGGATACTTTAATTTAGTGAAAAAGAATAGCATGAAAGACTCAAGAATTAACGAAAAAGTGCGTCATTCCCACCTACATTAATAACTATTCCTTGTTTATTTACCTTTTAACTTGGGTTGTTGCATTTTATTTTGATCAACCTATATCGAAACACTCCCATAAACCTGTAACACCAAAATGTGCAGTTACATTTGTAAAGTTTAAATGTAATTGAATTATGAGATTACTTCAAAAATACGTCATACAATTCATTCCGTAGCTGGTTGATTCAAATCACAAAGGATGCATCAAAATCGAGAGTACAGAGGTTCTTAAGAAACTGAATATCGCGTGTTTTCTTAGCACCAATACCACTGATGTATGTCCATTATCTGTAGCAATGTTTAAAGGGGATTTCCCATCTATTCTACATATGTGTGTTTTTGCTCCTTTATTTAACAATAAACGTACAATATCCTCATGTCCTACTTCACATGCATAAAATAATGGTGTCGTGCCATCTTTTTTTGTCATATCTAGATTAGCGTTATGTTTCAGAAGAACACGGGCTACATCTAACCAACCCATAAAACAGGCTATGTGGAAAGGAGAAGAACCAGCTACTACATTAAAGACATAATCCTTTGACTTAATTTCGTCATAATCGACCGATCCAAAAGACTTCCTTTTAATATTTCGTTTTACATTTGATAACCCATAAGTCATAATGTTATAATATATATCTAGTTGATTTTGCACTAGTGATTTCCTTGCATTGTTATCAAATGCATGTTGGATACTCTCTTTACAGAAAATGCAGTTGGCACCGTTCTCTAACAATAACTGTGTTATTTCTTGGTTTCCGTTTAGTGCACTAAAAAACAAAGCATTATACCCTTCAAAAGTTCTGGCGTTAATATCTGAATTATATTTTACCAATAGCTTGACTAATCTGGTATTGTTATTCAAACATGCTTTAATCAGTGGTGTGACGCCAACATTGTCACATGGATCAATGTTAGCATTCTTCTCTAATAACATGCTTACTATATCACTATGACCTACTTCACACGCGTAAGATAATGGAGTGGTTCCAGCTTCTTTTTTCATGTTTATGTTAGCTTTATGACCCAGAAGACAACGGAATATGTCTGTCCAACCCATAAAACAGGCAAGGTGTAACGGAGAAGAACCAACTACTACATTAAAAACATAATCTATTGACCTACTTCTGAGACAATAATAAAAAGCCGCGCCTGCGCTGTGAAAATCGTCTAACTCATCAGTTTCATAAAATAAAGACTTTGATCTGACATATCTTTTTACATTTGATGATGCGGTTTTCATTAGAGTATAAAATATATCTAGTTTTCTCTGCTGCAGTGATATCCTTGCATCGTAAGTAGATATATCTGTTAAACTGTCTTTACAATGAATACAAATGTTACAGTCGACATTGTTCTCTAATAATAGCTTAGTAATTTCTAAGTTTCCATTCAGTGTACTGAAATATAAGGCATTAGCACCGGCAAACGTCCTAGCATTAATATAAGGTTTGTGCTTAATTAATAGTTTGACTGTACTGGCGTGGTTATTCAAACATGACTTGATCAGTGGTGTAAAGCCATCATTATCACATGGATCAATGTTAGGATTTTTCTCTAGCAAAATCCGTACCACTTCCTCATGTCCTACTTCACATGCATAGGATAATGGAGTTGTTCCATCTTCTTTTGTCATGTTAATGTTAGCATTGTGGTCCAGAAGACAACGGACTATATCTATCCTTCCCATAAAGTAGGCTATGTGTAATGGTGAAGAACCTGCTACTACATCAAAGGCATAATCTATCATTTTGTTATAACCGTCTGACGTTTCCTTTTCATGATGCCCTGGTATGTTCCTTACATATTCTTGTACCCTTAGTGGTGCATAACTGAGTCATATATTTTACTCGCTAACGGCTTCTTTGCATGATAGGAAAATATGTCCCTCCAACGGTATTTACTATAGATACATATATTACTGTTAGCATTTTTAACTAGTAATAACTGTAATATTTCTAGGTTTCCTGCCAATGAACTGAAATATAAAGCACTACCACCGTCCACTGTTCTAGCATTTATATCAGGTTTGTGCTCAATTAATAACTTGACTATACTGGTGTGATTATTTAAGCATGATTTAATCAGTGGTGTAAAGCCGTCATCGTCACATGCATCAACGTTAGGTTTCCTCTCTAGAAGCATCTTTACTACATCAGTATGTCCTACTTCACATGCGTAAGATAATGGAGTTGTTCCATCCTCTTTTGTAATGTTAATGTCAGCATTGTTGTCTAGGAGACAACGGACTATATCTATCCTTCCCATAAAACAGGCTATGTGTAATGGTGAAGAACCTGCTACTACCCCAGAGGCATAATCTATCATTTCGTTATAACCGTCTGAACTCTCATTGTCATTATGGCCTGGCTTGTTTCTGACATATTCTTGCACATTTTGTGGTGCATTACTCATTAACGCATGGTGTGATTCATATGCTTTTTCAAAGTATGCATGGTATGTTTTATATGTTTCTTCAAACGATAATAATTGTTTTGCTGGGTTAGGAAATATATCAACCAAACGGTCTTTACTATAAATGCATTTATTACAATCAGCATTGTTCTCTAGTAATAACTGTACTATTTCTAGGTTTCCTGCCAATGCACTGAAATATAAAAAAATGGCACCGTCAAATGTCTTGGCATTGCTATCAGGTTTGCGCTCAATTAATAACTTGACTATACTGGTTTGGTTATTTAAACATGCTTTGATTAGAGGTGTAAAGCCATCATTGTCAGATGAATCCACGTTAGCGTATTCTTCCAACAGTATCCGTACTAGATCCTCATGTCCTACTTCACATGCGTACGATAATGGAGTTACGCCATCTTCTTTTGTCATGTTAATGTTAGCATTGTGGTCTAGGAGACAACGGACTATATCTATCCTTCCCATAAAACAGGCTATGTGTAATGGTGAAGAACCTGCTACTACATCAAAGGCATAATCTATCATTTCGTTATAACCGTCTGAACTCTCATTGTCATTATGGCCTGGCTTGTTCCTGACATAATCTTGTACATTTAGTGGTGCATTACTCATTAACGCATGGAATATTTCATTTCTTTCACTCACTAGTTCTTTGTTTGCATGATTTGTAAATATATTCGTCAAATGGTCTTTACTATAGATACATATATTACAGTCAGCATTGTTCACTAATAATAATTGTGCTATTTCTAGGTTTCCTGCCAATGAACTGAAATATAAAGCATTACCACCATCAAGTGTTTGAGCATCAATGTTTGCTCCATGTTGCAATAAAAGTTCGACTATTCTGATGTTGTTATTACTACATGACAGGGTCAGCGGCGTGAAGCCTTGTCTGTCACATAAATTAACATTAGGATTGTTCTCTAACAGCAGCTTGACGATATCACTATGTCCTTTCTGACATGCCTTGAATAGTGAGCTATGTCCGAAACTGTTGCATAGATCAACATTTGGATTCTTCTTTAATAGCATATTAACAATAGTGGTATGCCCTTTCTGACATGCCATAGACAGTCCAGTAGTTCCATCATTCCTACGCTGATTCACATCAATATTTGTTTGTAAAATCCACTCTACCATATCAGTATAACCAAGATTACAAGCAAAAATAAGTGGATATTCACCTATTTGTAAATTACACTGAGTGCTACTCATCACTGTTGCTGCATATGTGTCGTTGGTATTGGTCAATGCTGTTTGATTTGATTTGTCAAGTTTCAGTAAGTAGTGTAATAAAAGTTGTTGAAATGATGACTCTTTCATATCTTTTTTATGAAACACATATCTCACCTTTCCTTTTGACCAGTCTTTTATCAACCTTCCTAAATATGATTTTAAATTATCATTTGTGATCTCAATTATAAATTCATTGTTAAAGGTCTTAGCATTTAATGAGTTCTTCCAAACAAAACGTCCTTCTATTAAATCGTCATTACCGTGGTCTATGAAACATTTAGAATATTTCAGACCGAAATAATGAGCAAGGAAGTCAAATAATTTATCGTGTAAGGCTCTGTATATACCGTTCTCTTTACACATAAATGTACCCTCTAAGGTGTTAAGTGCCTCTTCAAGTTCTGTCTTGGTGGTGCTTCTATTCAATCCACAAGCATCACAAGTGTCTTCAAGGATCTGCCGTTGTTGATCTTTAACTTCACCTTTGAACCATTTTTCTTCAAGTCTATTATTAAATAAAACAACAAATGCAAGACTGCAAACCTTATATTTGCCAAGTATGTCTAATTCGTTTTTATAGAAAACAAACGGGTGTTCGAAAAATTCGCTAACATTAATTGTATCATCTTTCTGATTGTGATAAAGAAAACATAAAAGAGGAAAAAAATCATATTGCTTTGCTACCTCATTAATATTTTTAACATTTGAACCAATATACATGTCAGCTATATTTGTTTTCTCTAAAGATGTTAGACACAATTCGTCTGATATTAAGTTACATTCACAAGATTTAAAAGGGGATAATAAATTAAATCTATTATCTTTGTAAATATGTAATCTACAAGATACAATAATCTTACAACATTTGTCTTCAACAATTCTGTTAATAACAGGTAACAGTTGGACCCAAGTCTCAATCTGATGTTGGTCTGCAGTGTAATTTCCACAAATATCATCTACAATGAGCACTGTTTGTTTACCCGGATCATAATAATATAGTATGTTTGTTGGTGAATAAATTGGTATTACTTTGTATCCTTCTCTCTGAAGAACTAGTGCTGCATGTCTTGCTGTAAAAGATTTTCCCACTCCGGATGAACCAGTTAAAGTTACGCAGCTGTTTTCCTGTAAACATTCCATTACGTACTCACTAGCTGTCGTAGAAACAAACATCTGATCTCCCTTTTCCCAGTCTTCAATCTCTTTATTTATATGTTCTGAAATTTTGAAAAAAAAACAATCTTCATACAATCTAACTCTTTTTCATCTTGTAACAGTATTAAAACATTTGACTTTTTACCCATTTCACAAGTATTCCACATTCCAAACTTAAAGACAAATTGAAAGAGTTGGTATTACTTTGCTTCATTAAAAAGAATGGCCAACGTAGATACAAGTACCTTGTCTCAGGGAGGGATAAATCATAATTTGTAAAGAATCACTCTGAAACTGATATTATCAAGATGCTTGATTTCTTGATCGACAACATATTTGTTACGTTCGAAGGACGTGTTTTTCAACAAACTGTCGACATTCCAATGGGAACAAACTGTGCCCCTCTACTTATAAAAAAGAAGATGTGGTATGATTGCCAATGAGACAACTATCAACAAAAGACCAAAATGACACAAACATTAACAATTATAGGTCACTGTACGGCCTTCAACAATGAGCAAAGCCCATACCGCATATAGTCAGCTATAAAAGGCCCCGATAAGACAATGTAAAACAATTCAAGCGAGAAAAACTAACGGCCTTATTGATGTAAAAAAAAGAACGAAAAACAAATATGTAACACATAAACAAACGACAGCCACAGAATTACAGGCTCCTGACTTGGGACAGGCACATACATAAATAATGTGGCGGGGTAAACATGTTAGCGTGATCCCAACCCTCCCCCTAACCTGGGACAGTGGTATAACAGTTCAACATAAGAACGAACTATAAAAAAACAGTTGAAAAAGGCTTAACTCATCAGATAGACAAAAAATAAAAGTGGACGTGGCCGGGTACATCCTGACACAAAAAGACACAATGAACAGATATGAGAGTACTCGCAGTTATCTGACAGCTAGTTCAAAGCCATTAACAACTAATAAAAAAATCATGCCTCTAAGACTAAGCAATCAATCCGTACACATCCAATATACAATGGATTTAGTGTAAAGACGTCATAAACAGCCAGAGAAAAACATGACCTTGTGCAATGCCAAGTTACAGGTATCGACAGATTGTAGAGACATGAACATGTATATGTATATAACATACTAGTAATATTTAGTTAGCTTTTAATCTACTTATAACAAAGTCAATATTTATACCAATAAATATTCAATGATCTTATCACAGTGTTGAAAAGGTAACCTTTAAGAATAAGTTTATTTAATGGAGCAATAAGTTTACATTGATCATTTCTAAATTTCCGGGCACGGTTAACAACATTTCCGTAAAAATAAGGATGTGCTATCCCGTTTGAAATAAGTTTTCTACAGGTACAACCAATCTTCAAAACCAAATCTTTATATCTATGGAAAACTTTAGAAATTTGCCGACTTGTTTCTTAATTATTATGAGGCTGACTTCATGCAGGAACTTCTTAAGGAAAAAAAGATAAGAAGTTAGCAATATCCTTTAACTCTACTTTCCGCTATATAGATGATGTTCTTTCACTTAACAATTCAAAATTTGGTGACTATGTGGAACGCATCTATCCCATCGAACTAGAGATAAAGGATACTACAGATACAGTTATTTCGGCTTCATATCTCGACTTACATCTAGAAATTGGCAATGAGGGTCGGTTGAAAACAAAACTAACAAAAGAGATGATTTCAGCTTTCCAATTGTTAACTTTCCATTTCTAAGTAGCAACATTCCAGCAGCATCTGCATACGGGGTATATATCTCCCAATTGATACGATATTCCCGTGCTTGCATTTCCTATCATAATTTTCTTGATAGAGGTTTGCTGCTCACAAGGAAGCTATTAAACCAAGAGTTCCAAATGGTGAAATCATCCCTTCGTAAATTTTACGGACGCCATCACGAGTAATTCAAGATATTAAGCCGACTTAACTGTATCTGTAGTATCCTTTATCTCCGATGGGATATCATTCTTTATCATGACCATTTTTTTACACTTTAGTCTTTTAATTTTTTGAAATTCAATTATGAATTTGATGTATACTTTTTACAATCATATTGTTTACATATGAATCTTCCATAGGGTACGAAAAGGTTGACATCAATGAGACAGTTTGAAATAGTCGGATAAACACTTTCAAAAATGATATGGTATATAAATATATCAATTACACCTTATGTCAGAATCCTGGATTTTAATTGGTCGATAGCCAGTGTATTTTTCACTAATTTACTGTTATCAAATGAATATCGTTAATTTTTTAACGCCACCGGGGTATTTGCCAAAAGGATATGCCTTTTTTACCCTCTCTGTCGTGGTATTTGCCAAAAAAAATTCTATCCGCCTTTACGCTTGTAACGTCACGATCATCAATACGTTATTTAACATTAACATTCGGTGTTCAAAATCTTCCATGAGGTATTTAGCAGACAGTTAGTTAAAAGGTAGATACAAACGTGACCTAAGGTCAAGGAACAGTAAATGGGCTATGTCACAGATTTTGCTAATAATTTGCATACAAAAATCTATGGAGTAGAATTAAAGATTTGGCGATTTTAAGACAAATTTTTGAAGGGTTTTCGCCGATTTTATGTGCTTTCTATACAAATTTTCACCCATTTTGCAAGAATTCATTCAGTAATATTTTAAATGATAAACGAGATAAATGCATTATTTTTTCGATTTTCAGTTAAAGTTCATCGAGACAGTTGTATGCCAAATTTTACTGAAATCTGTGACATAGCCCATTTACTGTTCCTTGACCTTAAAGGAATTTTGGTACACTTCCCGTCTTCTATGTTTACGGAGGGCCATTAATGCCAGTAGGATATTCAAAATATATAGTGAAAACCAACCTGATACCGATTAAATGACGATGCAAACCCCCTGTTATTTTAATGTCGATAAAAAAAGACTCTGTATATATAAAGATTGTATCAAAAAGATTTTTAAGAATAATGTCATCTTCAATATCTACGGAGGGTTTAGAATTTTTTTTTACAAAACATTAAATTTCTCGAAAAACTAAGGATTTTCTTGTCCCAGGTACCTTTAGCAGTCAGTATTTGTCACAACTTTTTGGAATTTTGGATCCTCAATGC
Source organism: Mytilus trossulus (assembly GCF_036588685.1). Lineage (NCBI taxonomy): Eukaryota > Metazoa > Mollusca > Bivalvia > Mytilida > Mytilidae > Mytilus > Mytilus trossulus. The sequence continues at coordinate 1,731,752 of NC_086380.1, forward strand.
TCTTCAACATTTTACTTGTTTGGCTTTATAAATATTTTGGAATGAGCGGTACTGATGAGTCTTATGTAGACGAAACGCGCGTCTGGCGTACTAAATTCTAATCCTGGTGCCTTTGATATTTACACCACTGGGTCGATGCCACTGCTAGTGGACGTTTCGTTCCCGAGTGTATCACCAGCCCAGTTGTCAATACTTCGGTGCTGACATGAATATCAATAAGGTGGTCATTTTTATAAATTTTCTGTTTACAAAACATTAGATTTTTCGAAAAACTAAGGATTTTCTTGTACCAGGTATAGATTACCTTAGCAGTATTTGGCACAACTTTTTAGAATTTTGGATCCCTTATGCCTTCAACTTTGTACTTGTTTGGCTTTATAAATATTTTGGTATGAGCGGCACTGATGATTCTCATGTAGACGAAACGCGCGTCAGACATACTAAATTTTAATCCTGGTACCTTTGATAACCTATCAGACGTCTCTTTTCATAAAACAAAATGCCAAAACTTCAGTACAAAGGGCAAAGGAAAATTGTGAGAGACCTCTGATCTATCAATCGGCCTATATTACGCAAACTTTTACTAGGTAGATTCAAACGTGACGAAAAAGAATAGGATTACACTTCCTGTCTTTTATGTTTACGATTAAATTTTCGATATTCAAAATATATAGTGAAAACCCAACATGATACCGCTAAAATGACCGTGAGACCCTTTATCTATCAGTCGGCCTTATATTTAGCAGAAAGTTAGTTAATGGCATGGGTAGATACAAACGTGACAAAATGGAATAACGGTACAGTTCCTGTCTTCTATTTTCGGAGGGCCCAAAGTGTCAGTTTTCGCTATATATTTTAAACATCAAACTGGCACTTTGGGATTTCAACTAAAATGTATCATAAATGGATATGCTAATCTCACAGTGAATAATTTATTACAAAAATAAAAAAAAAAAAAATCCCAAAAATCGTTTTGTTTTCTCAGAATAGAACTTATCATCCAGGTAGTAATTTGTATGCAGATACCGTGAATCAATACATAACCGATTTAAATACCTTGTTTTGTATAAAAATATATAGTTAGCAGAAGAACATAATCAAATGACTATAGTCAACATACGTTAATAGAAAAGACTACTTACAGTTACTAACATGCCAGCTCAAGACCTCAATTAAACTGATCGCAATATGATTTCTTCATCAGATGAAATTTAGCACAATCGCTTGTTTAATTTCTTAATTAAATTTTAGGTTGAAACAATTATTTTTCTTAAACAAAATTTCACAAGTTTAGAACTTTAAAACTTTTAGAATAAGAAAAAAAAAAAAAATTTGTAGTGAAGTTTTAATGCCAGGATAAATGTGTCCACACTAAGACGCCATTTTGAGAAAGTAATTTCGGCACCATACGGAATATTGAGAACATAAATTAGGATAATTTTGAAATTTCATCAATGTCAGCGTTTACTTTAAAAAATGTTAATGTCAGCATTTACGTTTAAAATTGTTAATATCAGCGTTTACTACATCAAATTGGGCACACCATTGGGAATCAACTGTAACCAACCTGTTGCATGATCCTTGAAATATATTTATCTTTGAAAAATGTGAACGAATGTCCAACTGTAGATCCACGTTCTATAGTTGTAAGGCCTTTAAGAAGCATTAAAAAAGTGATTGCAAAAAAAAGAGAACTACAAGTGAATTTCAAAACGGAATGCGCCTTATCTAACGATATATAAATATAACAATATGGACATACTTTCTGACTTGTTTTCAAAATAGTCTAAATTATCGCAAGTAATGTTGATTATCTTTTCACAGTTTTTGGTGTTGTCATTCCGACTTTGTGGTATAATATGATATATACAAATGAATTGAAGAAAATTTGTTTTGATATCATATGTCTCTTTAAATTGATTCAGTATGTATTTATTATTGAAAAAGATATTTCTCCCTCACAACACTTTTGATAAAGAAATAGTTTATTCTCAATTTTTTTTTATACCAAAAGTATATTAAACCAAATGACCTGGCCCATATAGTCCGTTTGATCACGAAAGCGTTCCTCATTTAAACCCAATTTGAAATGGGTACTTCTAAATCTATTAAAATATTCTGAAATGTGTTCAATACTATCCTTATTCATCATTCATATTATATTTGCACCATATTTTCTATATTTATTATTGAAAAGGATCTGGTTTTCCATTCTATAGAAACTTAATAAAATTATTAACAATTTTCAAAAAAGGGGTTTGGCAATATTATTAATGACTGATTGAGAATTGGCAATGCTTTACACTGTATGACTGTAACTGTTTCCTAGGTATGAATGATTTTGGTAAATTCTCTTTAAAATCATAGGCAGTCTTGTCATCAGCAAAATGTTGTTATTTGATAGGTAAATTTTTAAATGTCTCTGTCTGATTCCATTTTAATCTTTCGATCTCTCTGGTGAAATATTTCCTTTTGATGTACCGCAGACACAATCTATAAGGATTCTGTTTATTCGTAACCAAGAACACTCAGAGAAATTTCCTAAAATATATAGGGACGGTTTCCATCGACTTGTCATCATCATCTAAAGTTAAGGTTGAGTCATCATTTTGATAAAGCAAAGGGTTGTCTACCTAAATATCTTTGGTTATGTTTTTTTGCTGCACTCATCAATTATAAAGCCAACAAAAAGGTTAAGGGGATACAGACTCCTCATAATAACCCCTCTTTCTATATTAAAGAAACTCGAGCAATTAATTATGATTCAACTTTCGATATTGAAATATAAAGATTTTACCAAATTTCAGAAATCAGGTCTAAAGTTTAAGAATGCATGTGCTTTATTTATGAATTACCATTCAAGAATATCAAATGCTTTTTCAAAATATAACAGGAGAAAACTCCAAAAACTCCTAGTATACTTTCTTCTTCGGTTCTTTCTATTAAGTCAACAATTGGTCTTTTACAATCCATTTTGTATCTACCTTTAATAAATCCTAACTGTGGTTCATCGCATAATATGTTTGAGCAAATTTTTTTTCTATTTGTTTTAGATGCTAAAAAAGAAGATGTGGTATGATTGCCATTAAGACAACTCTCCACAAGAGACGAAAATATCACAGAAATAAACAACTATATGTTACCGTACGGCCTTAAACAATAAGCAAAGCCCATACAGCATAGTCAGCTATAAAGACCCCGAAATGACAAAGTTAAACAATTCAAACGAGAAAACTAATTGATGTAAGCAAATCAAAGAAAATCAATTATGTAACACATAAACAAACGACAACTGCATTACATGCTCCTGAATGTGGACAGGAACATACGTAAACAATGTGTTGGGGAATTAAACATATTATCGGGAACCTAACACCTTAACCTTGGACGGTAATGTAACAGTACAACATACAATGTAAGAGCGAACTATAAAAATCAGTTGAAAAGGCTGACGTACGGTGACCTATAGTTGTTAATTTCTTTGTCATTTTGGTCTCTTTAGGAGAGATGTTTCATTTGCAATAATACCACCTCTTTTTTTATATTAACTCATCAGATGGATAAAAATACAAATACTATAAATACATGTGGACGTGGCCGGGTACTTGTACCTACCAACAGAAAAAGACACTTAATACAGATATAAGAGAACTCGTGGTTACTGACAGCTAGTTCAAAGCCACTAACAACTAATAAAACAAATCATGCATCGCAGACTAAACTCTAACAACAAATGGATTTAGTGTAAAGATGTTATGAACAGTCAGAAAAACAGGACATTGTGCAATGCCAAGATATTGGTATCGACAGATTGTAGATTCATGAATGTGTGTATGTATATAACAATGATATTTAGTTTGCTTTTAGTTTTACTGATAACGAAATCAATTTGAATACCAATAGAACAATTTTCAATGATCTAATTACAGTGCTGAATTGGTAACCTTTTATAATAAGATTATTTTAAGGATCGATAAGTTTACTAGGATCGTAAAAATGAAGATGCGCTATCCTGTTTAATATAAGTTTTCTACAGTTACCTCAAAAATTCAAAATCAAATTTTTACATCTATAAAAGAATTTAGTAAAGTTTTAAGTAATTTGTGGTAACGAAAATCCCTGTTTAATAATTCACCAGTAATACCTAGATTACGTTCGTTAAAATAATAATAATAAAAAAAAATACGTTACAACAGACACGGGCATAGCAAAAGAGTTTTGAAATATAAACGCCGTGTGATGACCAAAGGAACATTACAATCCCAAAAAAAAGGGAAAATAAGCAATACGGAAAGAAAAAATTGTCCTCCATTTTAGTGTGAGTTTCCCGTTTAAAACCGAAATATCTAGGAAAGGACAGTTATAACCGTTTAAATTAGATTTATTTAAAGTTCATTTGTGTAAATGTCTGCAGTATATTGAGAAAAGTCTTGATTATTCAACGAAAATATATCATCAGGTGTTGTTAAATTTATCATTAAAATGCAATTAAGACTGAGTTTGGTCACAAACTGGGATTCATAAAAAGTATAAAAACAAGTCTGCTATTAAAAGGGCACAATAAGTGCCAATATGAATACCTACAACCTGTCGATAAACTTTTTTGCTGAAACGTAAATAAATACAATCAAGGAGAAAATTAACTTATTCAGTTATCTCATCACACCTCTAGTAAGTATATCTAGATTTACTTTTCTCATTAGAAGAGTTGCAGCAAATATATTTGCATTCAGATTTACATAACGACTTTTTAATTAGATAGGAAAACTTTTGTTTGATAATATTTGGTGGAAGTGTAGTGTAAAGAGTAGAAAAAGAATTTCATAGATTAGCCTACTTTTCTGTTAAATTCCTCATTTATATCAACCCATTCTACAATATCCCAACCAAATGAAAGAAAATCGTAAGTTACCTGTCTCTGGAAGCAAACTTAGCAGGTTCTCTATTTCTTTTTTGGCTGAAAAGAGTAAGTTTTGTTGAATGCTTATGCCAGGAAATAATATAAGCAATATTTCATTTGACAAACAATAACAATATATGGATTCAATTCAATCGACTGTACAACCATAGTTATTTTAATGGGCTCCAAATGGATAGCTTCTAAATCATCTGTAAAGTAAGTAAGTAAGTAAGTAAATTATTTATTATAGTGACATGTGTAAATTATGTACAGATTATAAACATATAATATATGATAAATAGTAATACACCCGGCCCAATGGACTTATAAGTCACCTCAAATAAAGTAAAACAATTATTAAACAATCTGTATGTAAAGAGTTTTTCGATATGTGTTTTTGAATTATTCTTCACATTTGTCTTATTTTACCTGTACTCTTCTATATTCATATTGTATTTCTAAAAGTTTAACAGAACGCAAGCCATATCAGGAACTAGTCAATGAAAAACAAAGTTAGTTAGGAACATCTTTTAGAGTGTTGTAGTTCGACAACTAACAACAAAGAGATTAAATGACGCGGTTGCAAGCAACTGTACATCTCTTTATTGCCCAAAACAATGAGCGAAACATCATGTTTAGGACAAAATGTACGACTATTCAAACAAAAACTAAACGGTCATATTAATCAAATTAAAACATTTAATAAATATGACAGTGTGAAACCAAAGACCAGTACTTAATTATAGAATTTTCATTTGATATACTTTAAATGAATTATGAATCTGTAATCCGGTTTTATATCCATGCTGTAATTTTTTAACTAGTAGCTGCCAGTATAAATTTATAATTAAAACTGAATAATTGCCATGCAATAGCCTTTATCAATTCAGTAACAAATATACTAAATAATGCTACTTTATTCACTGTATCCGTCTTTCTGGTTTTTTTTACATTTCAGAAAATAGTGCCATTGGAAACGTTTAAAGAAGTGGTCATGCACTTATTGTTTGATTTAAGTTTTTTTTAAATTCATTTTTAATTTTTTTTATTAGTTTATTTTGTATAAACAACCACTATGTTTCGAGTAGGCTTGAGGCACCAATCATACTTCTTGTAGATTATAGTTATTGTAGTATTTGCATTCGATTGGAAGTAATAAGTCAAAATGTTGTTGTTTGTTTAGAACAGTGGAGGCCACGTTTTAAAGTGAAGCAAATCTTCCATCATAATTCATACACGCGATCGAATATGTTGCATACTCAAAGCATGATAGTAATAGTTTAATTACATAATTTTCAGAAATTCAAAAGTGTTTTTTTCTCATGTGACGTATGGTGCCATAGCTGCCATTTTTAATTGAAAATAAAGTCATCAAATAGCTTTTATAAAATAGAATTCCAAGGATGATGGCGACAAAGTAGTTTTAGAAAAGGCTTTTGAAATTATATACTTTGAACACAGATGAAGGATGTCAAGTCATGGCAATAGCTGGATTGGCACTTTGGTTTATGTGTTTAAATGAGAAGCTTTAAAGCAAACACTAAAATGACCCTCATACTCTTGGTCTTATGTGTCATTACAATCACTTGTAATCAACTCTACACCTTGAAAGGTATCATCACATTGCAAAATCAAATAATTACTAACCAAATTCATGAGTATTTGTTAAATTCTCCAACAACTGTTTCAGTTCTATAGTTTCGTCTTTTGAGGCTTTGATGTCCTGAATAATTTCTTCATTTGCCTGATTAAGTATCTTTGTCTTCAATTTATCACATTCCTTCTTCAAGGGCATTCCACCTAACCTACCAATGGCCTTGAATGAAATTAGAATCGATTTAAAATATTCATGTGTGCATCAAATTTACTATTTCACAGAGCTACATAAAGGCAACAGTAGTAAACCCCTGTTCAATAGTATGCATCATCTCTTTTTGATTTTGATAATACATGTACAACATAAAAGTTAAAATTTAAAAGATATGATTACAATTTACGAATTATAAATTCATCCGCCTTAGCAGCAATTTCCCAACTTCGCCTTCATATGGAATATACATTTCCCAACTCATTTGGTATTCAAGAGCTTTCAGCTGCTACTCACACTTTTTTAAACGTCACCAGTATGTGATAAAAATGAATGACGAACAAGGGTTGAAGTTCTTGAAACGAATAGTACTGCAACTAGGGTTCATTTTTTAAAACATTAATATACCGGAAAAACACACACATATTTTGCATATCAAAAGAAAGAGGAAAATGTGAACAGAATTAAAATAGTGGTCGTAAAACCCCATAGCGGTCGCATGTTATGCCAAAGTCAAAGTATAAGCTCAAATATATCACAATGTTAAACACAAAAGAATCAGAAGAATCTGTGATGTATATTCAGTAGAGTATAACAAATATTCAATAAAAGCATAATATTGCATAGAATGCCAAACCACAAGTTCAGCTCTTTGTATGAACAGCTACCATTACAAATTTTAAGTGGTGTCAATGCTGAGTATTCTAATTTTTCTGATTGATGACAAGGAAAATGAATGCATGGCTTTGCCCTTTTCACATCCACTAAATTTTACATTGCGTATCATTTTCCACCGCAATATATAACAGAATTATTCTCTTAATTGTAGAACAACAGTTCTCAATATACTTCATTTATTTATCTTTATTTAAGATAACAAATATTAAACACTGAAACCGTTTCCATTTTGCATACACAGGATGTGTATTTTGGAAAATGCATATATGGTAAAAGATTCACAAACGTTATGTATCTTAATTCCAACGATCTATGATAACACAAAGAAGGTACCAAGGCGAAATCGAGATTTAAAAAAGTCATTGGTGTTACTTGCATTATTAATTCCGTATAAAAAAAAAAGTTTTATGCCATGAAATTTCTTTGTGGGATTATCCTGTATTTGTATTTTCATTGAAGTTCGGTGTTTTTGTAATTTGACCTTTATCATATTAGCTTAGTTTTATAGTCAGTGGATTATGACTCAGTTATAGCCAATCATTCTGTAACGTTATCAGTTTTGCCAATGTTAAAGCACGACCTTTCATTTATCATTGACCTACCAATTGCGGTTTCTCTTAAACTGACATAATCACAAATAGTAACAAATCAAACTATGCAAAGTTTTCAGTTTTTCTACATTGTTTGGTCTTATTGGCCATTATACCATATTTTTATTTTTCATGACTTGAATCGGAAGGAGCAAAATATTTCCATGTAAATGATCAGGAGGTTTGCCAATTTGATTACAAATGCCTACCAAATATCATTGAAATACCCTGATTGTTTTTCTTTTAGACGGAGGCAACAGATGGTAAATGTGATGCAATCACAAACTATAATATGTTTACTATGTTTCGAAGAAAAAAGACAGAGGAGACCTAATGACCCATCTGAAAATGAGATATACAGATTCTGATACACCTGCACAACAATAGAGCAAAGTGGTGTATTCCCAATTAGTCGCTGCAAGACAAACTGATACTGAAGCCCTACCTAGGACTTGATTTTCATTGTTAAAAGCTGTAATGAAATCACAAACTTCAATAATTGTTGACGCCGTTGCTATAGCTACTGTCAATCAAACAATATGCCCTTTTTGTATTTGTCGCTGCAAGACCAAACTGACACTTGAATAGATTTGCAAATTATCCTATGACATCAATTTCTTGAAAATTATGAAAATATATTTTGAGAAATATTTTGCTTTCGTTCAAAGCCCTTCTTAATTCCTTTATAAACAATTCATACACATCTAAGTATATCAATTTTTGCTCTGAAATATAGTATCACTTGAAGTGCAAAAATCTAAAATTGTCAAAAAATAGTTTAACCCATAATAACCCTGTTCTGATATTTTGTATCAAAACACTATATGTTTAACTGATATTTTATTTTCAAAATTGAGTTGTGAAAGAAGATTTTCCACCTTATCAAAAAAGTCTTTTTAAAAAGAAATAAGCGTTATTTTTCTCCCCTTATTCCACCCATGTTTCCCTTGATCTAATTTAAACCTCCTTGGCTTTATATTCATAAGTTGCTTCTATTTGCACCTGTAATGGTTTTATCTTATTTGTTAGTTTTTTAAAAATATTCCTTTACAGCCGATTTCATTGAATGTGGAGGTCAAAGTAATATATTATGTTAGCTTGCTTGCTAGGTGAACCGTGAAGTCATTAATAGGTTGTGTAAACTACCCTCCTTTAAGAGTAGATAACCAATCTATCTGTCTGTAGAACTAGGATACTTTGATACGGCGGTAGTATACCTTACCTAATAATGACTTCTCAGTTCAGCTAACAAACAAGCTAACAAAGATATTACTTTACCGTTACCTACGCACTCAACGTAATCGGCTGTAAATAGTTATCAAAGGCACCAGGATTAAAATTTAGTACGCAAGACGCGCGTTTCGTCTATATAAGACTCATCAGTGTCGCTCATATCAAAATATTTATAAGCCAAACAAGTACAAAGTTGAAGAGCATTAGGGATTCAAATTTCCAAAAAAGTTGTGCCAAATACGGCTAAGGAAATATATGCCTGGGATAAGAAAAACACCGAAATGTTGACTACTTGGCTGGTGATTCCCTCGGGGAAGAAACATCCACAGCAGTGGCATCGACCCAGTAGTGTAAATAGTTATGAAAGGTACCAGGATTAAAAGGAGTAGGTCCGGTGAGACCCCTTTTTGGCCCCAAAATATAGCAGTTTTACAAAATTATTAAAATGTAAACTTTTAGTTATTTACTGGACAGTAGAATGCTTCTGCTACATAAATATGGGTTGTTTTTGGCAATACAATGCACATATATCGAGTACTATCACCGTAAAGACAAGCTAAATTACTGAAATTTTCACAATTCTATCATTTTAGTTAAATTTTCGACGGTTTTCGTGTAAAACGAAAGTGGCTGCATTCGTGTTCATCCTTAATATTGAAATGTAAGTTGTATTTTATGATAATACATAACATATATAAAGGTTTTGGATGAACACGGATGCGGCCACTTTCATTTTTGACAAAAACAATCTGAAAAGTGACATTTTTTGCCATATTTGGTTCATTTTTCATATTTGAGCTTGAATCGGATAATTTGTAATGACTTAATCAGTTAAAATCTTTCACATTCACTAATTAATTTTAATAAAACAGACACTTGAGTGTTTAAAAAGAGGTCAACATCTTTCGTCAGGTGAACCTGAAATTTGAGGCCAAAATCGGTCCTTACCGGACCTACTCCTTTAGTACGCAAGACGTGCGTTTCGTCTACATAAAAGAGGGACGGAAGATACCAAAGGGATAGTCAAACTCATAAATCTAAAACAAACTGACAACGCAATGGCTAAAAATGAAAAAGACAAACAGAAAAACAATAGTACACATGACACAACATAGAAAACTAAAGAATAAACAACACGAACCCTTCCAAAAACTAGGGGTGATCTCAGGTGCTCCGGAAGGGTAAGCAGATCCTGCTTCACATGTGGCACCCGTCGTGTTGCTTATGTGATTACAAATCCGGCAAATAGTCTAATTCGGTAGGTCACATTCATGAAAGGGAAGGGGATTGTAGTTACGACGTAAGGAACATATCCGATATCATTTGTGAAATGGTTATTCCATAACGGTCAACCAACTCGTGATGGCGTCCGTAAAAACTACGAAGGGATGATTTCAACTTCACCATTTGGAACTCTTGGTTAAATAGCTTCCTTGTAAGCAGCAACCCTCTATCAAGAAAATCATGATAGGAAATGCAAGCACGGGAATATCGTATCAATTGGGAGATATATACCCCGTATGCAGGTGCTGCTGGAATGTTGCTACTTAGAAATGGAAAGTTCACAATTGGAAAGCTGAAATCATCTCTTTTGTCGTAAAGTTTTGTTTTCAACCGACCCTCATTGTCAATTTCTAGATGTAAGTCAAGATATGAAGCCAACTTAACTGTATCTGTAGTATCCCTTATCTCTAGTTCGATGGGATATATTCGTTCCACATAGTCACCAAATTTTGAATTGTTTAGTGAAAGAACATCATCTATATAGCGGAAAGTAGAGTTAAAGGATATTGCTAACTTCTTATCTTTCTTCCTAAGAAGTTCCTGCATGAAGTCAGCCTCACAATAATAAAGAAATAAGTCGGCAAGTAGAGGGGCACAATTTGTTCCCATTGGAATGCCGACAGTCTGTTGAAAAACACGTCCTCCGAACGTAACAAATATGTTGTCAATCAAGAAATCAAGCATCTTGATTATATCAGTTTCAGAGAATTTTTTGTTTGAATCAGAGTGATTCTTTACAAAGTAGGATTTATCCCTCCCTAAGACAAGATACTTGTATCTACGTTGGCCATTCTTTTTTATAAAGCAGAGTAATACCAACTCTTTCAATTTGTCTTTCAGTTTGGAATGTGGAATACTTGTGTAAAGAGTGGAAAAGTCAAATGTTCGAATACTGTTACAAGATGAAAGAGAGTTAGATTGTATATACTCTAAAAGATCTTTGGAATTTTTAAGTATCCACATCTGATTCATGCCACCTCTAGAATAGGCAGTTTCACAATAACTTTGAAGCCCGTCTTTGATTGCTGATAATATAGATGTTAATAATTTAGAAAGAGGTTTCGTGGAGCACTTGGAAGACCCAGCAATATACCGTTGGTTGTAAGGACACTTATGTAGTTTAGGTATCCAATACAGTGATGGAAGATCCAGTTCTTCATCTTTGGTTGAAATTCCAAAGGAACATATAACAGACCTATGATTATTTCCTCTTTGGTAAGTGTCGTGAGGGTATATGTTGAGTTTCCAAGTGAATTGTCAATACCTAATTCGTTTATCAAGCAGTTGATGTAATGACTTTTACACACAAAAACGATCGATGTTATTTGGGGCTTTATCAGCGGGGACAACAACATATTTGTCATGGAGGTCGGATAGGTCTTTTGCAACATTTGGGTCTTTATAGATTGACGTAGCATGGGCATTGATGGACCCGTTCAGTTTCTTAATTCTGATTTGTATCAACGATCTCACTGCCTTAATCCATTCGGAAAGAGTGTCTACGTCTTCCTTCTCGCGCTTAGCCCATTGCCTGGCATAATCCTCGACTAAATCCATCAAAACTTTAAAGTTGTATTTCCAATTGATGGATTTAGGCTCACGATATTTCGGACCTTTCGATAACACATTTCGTAGAGAAGTGTTATTAACAATGTTAAGGCCACCGGTAATAACGTGGCCAGCAGGATTATATGGGGATTGGGAACTAGCACAAGTGCAATCAGGAGGTTTAGACTTGAAGTCGTCAATAGCGAGATCCTGCAAAACACGTTTGTAATTGAAAATTTTAGTTGCAATAGGTTTGGTATAGGTATAAGAAATTATTGGTACAGACTGGTCTTTGAAATAAGGAGGTATTTTCGATTGAACTAATTTATGATGAAGGATATTGCCTAGGTTGACGCCATCGAGACCTTTGTTGGCAAAGGAAAGACTTAGAAAAGATCTTCTCTCTTTTTCATCTTTTCCAATGCGAACTGGCTTGAAAAGTCTGTGACTTGCAATATCCGAAATTATAGCTTGAAGTTTGTATTGGTTTGAATGAGGGTTCGTAACAGTGGATTCCAAACATAAATTGAACAGAGAATGAAGTTTTGAAAGAGTTAATGAATAAAGTTTCGTGCGAATGTGATGAATACCTAACGGCTTTTGTATGAATGGCAGCAAGTCATTAGTAGAGACATCATGCAGAGAAGGTGATGTATAATGACGATGACTGCGTCTTCGTCGAGGAGTCGAGTTGAAATTATTCATCACATTCACCGAGTTACACGAAGGACTAGATAGAATACCTATACCATCAATTTTGTCATTGCAGCCATAAGGTGTTGCAGTTCCCAATTGTCTAATCCAGTAGTCTTCTTTTTGTCGACGGAGAGTCGTTGAAAGATTAGGATTGTTAGAGCTATGGTATATCTTTTCGATAATGCGAACTGTCATAGAAACGATGGAATGATCGGGCTGATTGAAATGCTGGTATAGAATATCGTTAGCATTGAGGTTAATGTCTGATCTATGACCGCACATACGTTTGTTTAGCCTTCCTTTCGTTTCACCGACGTATACCAATCCGCAAAGTTTGCACTCTAATCCGTAGACGACATTTATCGATTTACAATTCAGATCATCGTAACTTCTGGTAAAATATGACTTCTTGGTCAAATTGCTAGTGAATTCAGCATCTGTAATTAAAATAGCACAAGTTTTGCAGCCTTGAGTCTCACATTTTGAAATGCGACAGTGTTGTACTGTGTCATCAAAATTCAAAATGTCTTTAAGGAGAACTGAACATGGCTGTATATGTGTAATATTGCCATTGTCACTAGGACGATGATCTGAATGAGTCGTGATTGAGATATTAGTCATGTCTGGTGATAAGACTCATCAGTGACGCTAAGGATCCAAATTTCCAAAAAGTTGTGGCAAATACGGCTAAGGAAATATATGCCTGGGATAAGAAAAACACCGAAATGTTGACTTCTTGGCTGGTGATACCCTCGAGGACGAAACGTCCACAGCAGTGGCATCGACCCAGTAGTGTAAATAGTTATGAAAGGTACAATGATTATAACTTAGTACGCCAGACGCTTTTTGTGTACATAAGACTCATCAGTGACGCTATCAATATTTTTAAAGCCAAACAAGTACAAATTTGAAGAGCATTTTGGATCCAAAATTCCAAAAAGTTGTGCCAAATACAGCTAAGGTCATTTATGCCTAGGATAAATAATTCTTAGTTTTTCGAAAAAGTCAATGTTTTGTTTTCTAAAGATAAAAAGAATTTTGTATTTTTTCATCTTCCTCAACCAATTTTATTCTTGACCAAATTTGGGCCCCTTTTGCCTGTAATGAATAAATATGGTCTAGTTCTTTTTATAATTTTTTTTATTTTATTAGAAAGATTATTATTTGTATATGTATTAGATTCATCGTCTCTATCATCATCGGACTGTTCAAAATCATGTGTTTTTACAAGTTGTTGAATGAGAGATCGTAATCGATCATTTTCACTTAATAATATCTGTATTAATCGTTTTTATTTTGTAATTCATGGACCAAATTAGTATTGCTTTGTAAGGCGAAACCGATTTTTTCATCCATGGGTTTTATCAGTGTTGGAATCATGCGACAATCGGAACATCTCAAAAAGCCAATAGGGTCGTCTTTCTCGACACCTACGCACGTTTCGTGGAACCACTCTTAACAGAAATCACAACTAATTTGATTTTTTATCTTTTATCGTTCCATTACATACGCAAGCTTCGATCGGTGTTATGATAGATGTATTCTAGGAAATTTGCTGATCTTCTTGCTTTTTGTTTTATTCGCTGAAAGAGCACTACTTGTATCACGCGAGGCTGAAGCTAAGTTTTTGTGTATTTCTTTTAGCAAAGTTATACTTCAGAGATAGACTCTTGAAAAATGTCGTAGTAAGTTATAAGCATCTGACGGAATGAATCTGATATCTGTGTCTGATCAATTTGATTTTCTTTTTCTCTTTCTTCCAAGTTACTAGTGTTGTTTCCATGATGAGCAATTGTATCGGTCGGTGTTGTTTGAACTGCTTGTTCGTTCTTGTTCGCTATCTCGTTAAGGGCATACGATACAGTTACAGGGGAGGTAATGACGTTGCTAACGTAAATTGTTATTTTCGCGACGTCAAACTGTGACATATCGGGAAAAGATGCATTATCGACTGATTTTTATTATTCAAACTGATTTAAGTTGAAAACGAGTGCATGGACCCCAATTTTTTAAATTGACATTTTGTTTCATTTTCCATCGAGATAATGTGGACCAAATTTTATAAAACTGTAAATAGTCCAATTTTTTTTAAATTTTGATAAATGTACAGCAAAAATGACGTTATTTTCTCAATTCATGACCATTTCATAAATATGAGTTATTTCTGAATAAAAAATGCATAAATCTTTAGGATACTTATAAAATACAGAAATTACAAATTATATAACAAAAAACAATTTGTGTTTATCTTTTAAAACAAAATAGTTATGTCTTTCTTTGGAAAGGAAAAATACGGCCACAAATCTGAATTTTGAGCAAATATACAAAATTTCGACCTCATTTAACTCAAAAAGTAGCACATCGAGGTATATTTTTATTACATATTTGATTTAATCAGACAAAAAAAAGCCTACACGGAAATTTTCATCAAACTGTAAATACAGGATCAAAACTGTATCGTATGCCTTTAATTGTTTTGGGAATCCAAGCTTTGCATTTTCTTAGTCGTAGTTTGGCATTTTGCTCGCTAGAAAAAGCATTTGCTATAACCTGGCCTGCTGAGTCAATGTCATCACTAAATATGTTTTGTGCTTGTTGTTTCAATTGTGCCTTCAACAATTTTTTGTAGTCGAATTTTGAAAATGACCTTAGCTCCTGCACAGACATATTTGTAAGATCACTGAAAATATTGCTACATCTTACATCTAAATTGTGTTCTATGAGTCTGAAGAATTAGTTAACATATAGCACTTTTTTGTAGCATCAAATCTGTGGAATGGTTTAATAGAATAATAAACAGATCGAAGACCACAAACAAAATATCATAGATTGTAACAAATAAAATAACAAAAATACCAACATCGATAGAAAATTTACGTACAGACATAATAGGTGAGTGGTATTCGAATTTTTGAATAACTAAATTTATTTTGTAAAACAGTTTCTGGTAAATGTTTATGGATGCTGTACCTGTGGTTAGCATTCACAGCATTTGCCACCCTATAAGTTGTATGAATATTTGGTAACAACACTTCAGCACTTATAAGTAAATCCCATAGACTTAAAGGCTGCTTGGAACAATGTAAATATCGTTGATGGGTCGGAAATTTTAATGATGTGCTTAACGTTTTTTGGGTGAAGATGAGGTATAAAACGTAAGGAGGGGAAACTTTTTATTTTAAAAAATTTATATGAAGATATAAATATGGGTTCAGGTTAAAAAAAATAGGACGAGTTTTTCACCACCCAGTTGATGAACATATTGCTGTTGGATTACACATTTTTGGATAAGCGCTGATAGTTCGTATTAAAACATTTGTTGATACACATGGCTTTTGTATAATCTACAATTCACAGTTCGTTTTATTCACAGTTAGTTTTAATCACTGTTTCTTTTATTCACAGTTGTTCCATTCTATGATGTTGATATTTTCTCAAAATTTATCAATGACATCCTTTTTGACTATTTGAATTATTAAAACAATCGATATTTATTTGTTTAATTTTTTTTAACTATCATATGATTGTTCAAAAGAGTACTAGTATTCACTTATGTGTTCACAGCTAGTGACGATGAAGAATATGATATCAATTGATCTCTACCATTTAGCAAATAATAGATGCATTAGGGAGTTAGTGTTAAACTATTTCATAATGAATGAGATATATTGTGTGTCAGTCGAATCAAGGAGGTCCAAATATGACAAAAAATAGACAATAGATGAATACAATCTTCTCTCAGGGAAAGTAATTCTTTGCATGACATTTGTGTTGTATGTTGTATAATTCAACTTATACAAATATATACCAGTCCTGTTTAAAGCTGTAGTCAGAAAGGGGGTATAATGGGTTTGTGTGCATCTCCTGCTTTGTCTTGTTTTGTCAACCCATAGCAATTCTCTTGCCCCTTTTACAAGACATCGGACTAGAAGTCGTAGGGAAACATATTTTATCAAAGGAATTTTACTCACAAGGTCAAGATCTGATTGATTTTCAAAGTATGCTTTATGCAGTTTTTATATTTTTAATTAAGACATCAATTAATTAGATTCGACTCAATCTAACATCTATAATTAAAAAGCCTGTTGAAGTTACAATTAACTTCTTATAATGCAATTCCTTTATTTGAAGATTCACCTTTTTGCAAAACACCAATAGAAGAGGGACGAAAGACACCAAAGGGACAGTCAAACTCGTAAATCTAAAACAAACTGACAACGCCATGGCTAAAAATGAAAAAGACAAACAGAAAAACAATAGTACACATGACACAACATAGAAAACTAAAGAATAAACAACACGAACCCCACCAAAAACTAGGGGTGGTCTCAGGTGCTCCGGAAGGGTAAGCAGATCCTGCTCCACATGCGGCATCCGTCGTGTTGCTTATGTGATTACAAATCCGGTTAATAGTCTAATTCGGTAGGTCAAATTCATCAAAAGGGAAGGGGATTGTAGTTACGACGTAAGGAACATATCCGATATCATATGTGAAACGGTTATTCCATAACGGTCAACCAACTCGTGATGGCGTCCGTAAAATCTACGAGGGGATGATTTCAACTTCACCATTTGGAACTCTTGGTTTAATAGCTTCCTTGTGAGCAGTAACCCTCTATCAAGAAAATCATGATAGGAAATGCAAGCACGGGAATATCGTATTAATTGGGAGATATATACCCCGTATGCAGGTGCTGCTGGAATGTTGCTACTTAGAAATGGAAAGTTCACAATTGGAAAGCTGAAATCATCTCTTTTGTCGTAAAGTTTTGTCTTCAACCGACCCTCATTGTCAATTTCTAGATGTAAGTCAAGATATGAAGCCGACTTAACTGTATCTGTAGTATCCTTTATCTCCAATTCGATGGGATAGATGCGATCCACATAGTCACCAAATTTTGAATTGTTTAGTGAAAGAACGTCATCTATATAGCGGAAAGTAGAGTTAAAGGATATTGCTAACTTCTTATCTTTCTTCCTAAGAAGTTCCTGCATGAAGTCAGCCTCATAATAATAAAGAAACAAGTCAGCAAGTAGAGGGGCACAGTTTGTTCCCATTGGGATGCCGACAGTCTGTTGAAAAACACGTCCTCCGAACGTAACAAATATGTTGTCAATCAAGAAATCAAGCATCTTGATAATATCGGTTTCAGAGAATTTTTTGTTTGAATCAGAATGGTTCTTTACAAAGTATGATTTATCCCTCCCTAAGACAAGATAATTGTATCTACGTTGGCCATTCTTTTTTATGAAGCAAAGTAATACCAACTCTTTTAATTTGTCTTTTAGTTTGGAATGTGGAATACTTGTGTAAAGAGTTGAAAAGTCAAATGTTTTAATACTGTTACAAGATGAAAGAGAGTTAGATTGTATGTACTCTAATAGATCTTTGGAATTTTTAAGTATCCACATCTGATTCACGCCACCTCTAGAATAGGCAGTTTCGAAATAACTTTGAAGCCCGTCTTTGATTGCTGATAAAATGGATGTTAATAATTTAGAAAGGGGTTTCGTGGAGCACTTGAAAGACCCAGCAATATACCGTTGTTTGTAAGGACACTTATGTAGTTTAGGTATCCAATACAGTGATGGAAGATCCAGTTCTTCATCTGTGGTTGAAATACCAAAGGAACAAAGAACAGACCTATGATTATCCAGGATTTCCTCTTTGGTAAGTGTCGTGAGGGTATATGTTGGGTTTCCAAGTGAATTGTCTATACCTAATTCGTTTATCAAGCAATTAATGTAATGACTTTTACAGATAAAAACGATGTTATTTGGGGCTTTGTCTGCGGGGACAACAACATATTCATCATGGAGGTCAGATAGGTGTTTAGCAACATTTGGATCTTTGAAGATTGACGTAGCCTGGGCATTGATGGACCCATTCAGTTTCTTAATTCTGATTTGTATTAACGACCTCACTGCCTTAATCCATTCGGATAGAGTGTCTACGTCTTCCTTCTCGCGCTCAGCCCATTGCCTGGCATAATCCTCGACTGAATCCATCAAAATTTTAAAGTTGTGTTTCCAATTGATGGATTTAGGCTCACGATATTTCGGACCTTTCGATAACACGTTTCGTAGAGAAGTGTTATTAACAATGTTAAGGTCACCGGTAATAACGTGGCCAGCAGGATTATATGTGAATTTGGAACTAGCACAAGTGCAATCAGGAGGTTTAGAATTGAAGTCGTCAATATCGAGATCCTGCAAAACGCGTTTGTAATTGAAAATTTTAGTTGCAATAGGTTTGGTATAGGTATAAGAAATTATTGGTACAGACTGGTCTTTGAAATAAGGAGGTATTTTCGATTGAACTAATTTATGATGAAGGATATTGCCTAGGTTGACGCCATCGAGACCTTTGTTGGCAAAGGAAAGATTTAGAAAAGATCTTTTCTCTTTTTCATCTTTTCCAATGCGAACTGGCTTGAAAAGTCTGTGACTAGCAATATCCGAAATTATAGCTTGTAGTTTGTATTGGTTTGAATGAGGGTTTGTTACAGTGGATTCCAAACATAAATTGAACAGAGAATGAAGTTTTGAAAGGGGTAATGAATAAAGTTTCGTGCGAATGTGATGAATACCTAACGGCTTTTGTATGAATGGCAGCAAGTCATTAGTAGAGACATCATGCAGAGAAGGTGATGTATAATGACGATGACTGCGTCTTCGTCGAGGTGTCGAGTTGAAATTATTCATCACATTCACCGAGTTACACGAAGGACTAGATAGAATACCTATACCATCAATTTTGTCATTGCAGCCATACGGTGTTGCAGTTCCCAATTGTCTAATCCAGTAGTCTTCTTTTTGTCTACGGAGAGTCGTTGAAAGATTAGGATTGTTCGAGCTCTGGTATATTTTTTCAATAATTCGAACTGTCATAGAAACGATGGAATGATCGGGCTGATTGAAATGCTGGTATAGAATGTCGTTAGCATTGAGGTTAATGTCTGATCTATGACCGCACATACGTTTGTTTAGCCTTCCTTTCGTTTCACCGACGTATACCAAGCCGCAAAGGTTGCACTCTAATCCGTAGACGACATTTATCGATTTACAATAGCAGAGAAGTTGCAACTTCCGCGATTATCAAACTCAAACAGATATTTCCTGAATCAGAAAAAATTTATGGAACAACATGTCATCCTCAACCTCAAGGCAGTGAGGACATGCTAGTAATTTGGATAAAGGACATTAAACTACAAAATGATAATTATAACTGTCATAATTAAATTTGTGTAGTTTCACCAAAGTCTCCGTATTTACCCTGTTATACAAGGGAATTCCAACCAAAATGCAAGCTCCTCTGCAGCAGGATGAAGACCCAAAGTTGAAGTTGAACAACATACACCATAGATCAGTTTCTCAAAGTTGTAACGGGGTTTGATTGCTAAAATCTTACAATTTATAACATTTGTTAAACAAATAGTGCTATAAGCGTAGTAAAAGGTTCATAACCTGAAATTCATTCAGGCTCTGAAATACCGGATAGTCAATCAATCTCTGAAAAATCTAATAAACAATCAACCTCGAAAGCCCAGGATTGTCAACAGACCTCTGATGAAGAAGCATGATTACTTGACTTCTTGATACCACAGCTCAAAGTGACACAGTAGAAGATCGCACTCTATATGAGGTGCAAAGCTTACAGTGATACCACGGGCGAAATATTTCTGCAAATTTTCAAACGAATTCAGCATTACAGGTCTGATCTGTTTAACGAACATATGCAATCTGTTTAAGTCCATGATAAAATTACTGTTCCAGTTCCTAGTGTCGACAGAGGACTTGGGAATCTACGAAATATTTTGTGTCTTTTTTTTTTTTTTTAATCTTTTATTTGTTTTTCAATAGTCAGGATTTTACAATACCCCTACAATCACCACCTGACTATGGTTTTTGGGGTAAACATTGAAAGTTTTATACAAGACTAGCCATTTTGTTTTTTTAAATTCATATACATAATACAAGAATATAGTTATTAAAGAAAAAAAAAAGAATATAGCTGCTCACACTCACACTTTCTCTCACTACTGACACACAGTCGCTGCAATCTTACCATTAGTATGCATGCATGTATATATATATAAAGTAAAAATTCAAAATACCACTGGGAATTTACGAAATATGTTGTGTCTGGTTTTGGAAAATGATCCATACACATGAACAATTCTGTTCAAAGTTTGGAATTTTAGATTGATTATTCTGTAGGATTCAATTTATGTTATCTGCAAATGTGCCTAGTCTCAAGACTCAAGATGTCACAACAATTGTTCATGTCATAATACGTTAAGTGTATTCATTGTGTAGATATGCTCTCATTCTATGAGAATTAGTGTTAATATGTATGTTTGGTTGAGATAAATTAAAAATTAAACATTGTCGTGACATGGATTTATATGAGTGCGTTGGAAGTTGTATTTTACCATTGGTCCGTGTCTGTGTGCTGTTGCGTTTCGGTGTTGTGTCGTTGTTCTCCTCTTAAATTTAATGCGTTTCCCTCGGTTTTGGTTTGTTGCCCCGATTTTGTTTTTTGTCCATGGATTTATGAGCTTTGAACAGCGGTATACTACTGTTGCCTTTATTTATAGTGTTAATACACACACTATGAATAACACCTCTAAATGACCTTTGATTTCTTAACTATAAAGTAACTCTGTCACTCCCCAGCCCTTTCACTTAATTTTGACACAAAATATCATGCAAGTAAACTTCTGCAAAAATGACATTAAATTTCAGTAATATTCAGTACATACATGAAACTACAAAATTGATAAGTAATTACTTAATTGTTAAGTAATAACGTGTAAATTCCAATTTCACCAAAACTAAGGCTTTTTTTTTTACCTCAGGAATAGATTACTTTAGCTGTATTTGGCAAAACTTTTAGGAATTGTTGGTCCTCAATGCTCGTCAACTTCGTACTTTATTTGGCCTTTTATAACATTTTTGATTCGAGCGTAAATGATGAGTCTTTTGTAGACGAAACGCGCGTCTGGCGTAAATATTAAAATTTATTCCTGGTATCTATGATGAGTTTATTTACTGCAACAAACCAAATATAAAGCAAATCTCGGATAGTCCCTAATCAAATAGCAAAATCAAATTATAAAGCACATCAAATGACGACGATTGCCATATGTTTGCCTAAACAACAAATCTTAGAATTGATATATTAACCGTTAAAAAAAGAGGTCCAAGTCAGATGAAACTTGCCTCACAGTCTTGTAAACTTTATACTAAATGTCAAACCAAATGTAGTTTCTAAGAATATAACTTAATCATGTTACTTTAGCCTTGCTCTCTGATCTATAAAACGAGGACGAGGTCAGGCATACCTGTTTGTCAGATATGCAGCCTGGCAAATATACCATTCGTATATCACATATATTTATCGTATTACTCATAATAAGCGGGAAAGAATGGACATAGCACAGACTGCAACTCGTAGCATGAGATATCTACTATGTAGTATATACAAGGTATTAAACAGTCTCCAACCATCGCAAACATAATCGTTTTCAAAATAGTTTACGCTGCAAGAATAGCATACTTCATGAATTTTGCGACGCAAGAAAAAAGATCCAACTCATTATACAAGTACATTGTAATAATTGCATTGTTAACACCAATGTCGGATCTTAACAAATGGCCATACATTTTGTATAATTGTATTCTACCAGGAAATCTTATTTTGATACTTTTTTTGTAAAAAGCTAATATACAAACCTCCGTTATGTCATCCCAGGCAGTTTGGCAAAATTTATTGTCTATCTTAGCGTCATCAAGATGGGCTAAATAGTTCCTATAATACTTTATTCTTGCCAAATCGGAACCAGGTGTTATTTGAATTGCTGTAGGTAAACGGTCAAATCCACAAGGAGAAGTCATGTCTGTAAGATTTCTCAATAATGTTATTATCAAAGTTATGTCAAAGTTACTCGACGTTGGAACATCTGCAAAAGAGAAACACTCAACTTATTATCCAATATAAAAAAAGTTTATAGTTAACTTGTAATATTCAAACAAGGAAATATAGACACGATAAACTAAAACTCACTGAAATCATTTTTTGATACAGATTAGATCGTTGTTTTTCCCGTTTGAATGGATTTACAATAGTAATTTTTGGGGCCCTTTATAGCTTCTTGTTCGTTGTGAGCCAAGGCACATCTTTCTATACTTTTTAATGATCCTCTTATTTCGCGTAAACAAAATAAGAAGTTCAGATTTTCCTAAAAACATCTATTTCATCAAGGATAGATCTTCACAAAATGTTATGCTTTACAAAAGCAAGGTGGAATTAGCAACATGATAAATGTAGAATAACATTAGAACAGACACATCATTAATGTTCATTACGTTCATCAATAACAAATTGAAAATTTATTTACATCCCCATTTAGCCTTAAATGCGAAGTTCAAATAATGAAAGGAAAACTATTAAGACAGGAAGAAAAGGTATAAAAACCCGTATATCAAGATAATTATTGACATGCAGGCAACGTTTTATTGAATATACGACGGTAACTTTTCAACTGTAATTCCAATTTTGATGCATAACAAAAAGTAAAATCACAAAAATACTGAACTCCGTGGAAATCACAATAAAGCGAAATTGTATAAAAGAGCTATCAAACATGTGAAAGTTTAAGATACAAAAGTTTCCGTGAAAACTTATTCTTTCTTTTGGTGCAAAATCATCGTTGCAAAACATGACGAAAAAAAAACTAGAACTTTTCAGACGAAAGTTATCACGTTACTCTAACAATTGAAATTTGGATACATTTAATTTCAAACGTCTTAATTTAGATAGGCTATGTTTATTTTCACTGATCTTGTATTTATCGAAAGTTTGTTATTCCTGCATCTCAATATACGGACTCAAGAAATGTATTTTGATGAAAATGGTGTAGCCAAAAACTTATTTTTATTGAAAGAGTGTAACAAAGACATAATAAATCATGAGGCACATACATTTCCATTTAGATAAGTCTGTGGTAAGGTTACATAAACTAGACCTGACGAGTATGGACTGGGACGCGAGAACCAGAGAGGCCAAGCAGAAGCAAGTGTGCGTGCGGAGTAATCGTCCTCGAGTGAAAGACAGTTGCAGACGTGTGTTACAGAGAATATTGCAGAGACTATTTGAGAGTGAATACCGAGTGACAATAATGAAACCTAGAATCTAAGCCTTGCCGATCACAGCATAATTGGTAAGTAAGCTTGAATATACATCAAATGGCGACTGCGAGCTGGGTTTAAGTGTTGTGAAAAGCTTGGCAAAGCGATAATGCAGAAGGAAATAGTTTGTTAGCGCGTACAAATGATATCGACAGTTTAACAGGATATTAATGTGTGGAATTCATGAATAAAGGATAGATGTGATTAATTGTATGATTTTGCAACAAAAGTTAGTCCTTGATACCTCCAAAGGCATTTAGTTCTCAATATCTACAAAAACAGCTGCGTCAATAATATCTAAAGGAGAAGATAAACTTTGATCTTGTGCAAAAACTCGTTGCAGCGGGCAATGTTCTGGATAGTGTTCCAAAATCTGAACAAGTGGCTCCGAGAAGTTACTCAAGTCCAGTGAACATACATGATAGTAAACCAACATTGTCATTCCGACCAACAACAGTAAGCAGAGGAATTGCAAAGAGAAAGCGTTAAGTAAGACAGTCAGTAATGCGCCCTGTCGCACCCACCAGTTTACACCACAACTACAAATTACATGTTGTCAGGTTCAGTTTCAGCAGGTAGTAATGTGTTTTCAGCACTAAATATAGCAGGAATGACAAGCACAGTATGGAGTACTCGGAGACCAACAGGTACTTACAATGCACAACCAATCATTACAACAATGAAAACCTTTCAACAACAATCTGGTTATGGAATAGATTGTTATCAAAGGTACCAGGATTATAATTTAGACAGTCAATATCCAAGCCAAACATTTGCGCCAAGAACAGCAGCCAATATTGATCAGTTGTGACAAATAAGGCTTCTACTATCCCGTTGAAATCTTTCTTTTAAGTATGATGTCACAGACAAGGAAGATGATTGAGTATCTTTTTTGGGCAAGTTTGAAATGTATGCAGATGTGGCAGGGCTAAGTGAACAAGATTAACGGGCACATCTGTGTTGGGCAGTAACAGGGAATGTAGCAAGATTTTGCTAGGGGTGTGTGCGCCGTAAAGAGGACATATCATATGCTGAACTGGTGAAATGTATGGAAAAGAGATTTAATTTTTAAAAAAATTACAGAGACATTAAGAATCCACTTCCAAAGTGCACGACAATCTCCTGAAGAAGACCAAGAAGATTGGGCACAGCGTCTTTTGCGTTTGGCAGACAAAGCATTTGCAGAGTTGCCAGAAGAGTTTGTCAAAATTATTAAACTAATCACGACATTGTGCCATGCTGTGGACAGGCATGCACGAAGTGAAGCAGCATCATTTCGACCTATACGAATAGATGAGGCATTGAAACGAATTAAGTTCCAACAAATCAATGACAAAGCACTGTTTGGTCAGGATGTGCATATATACCCGTAATACACGGGAGATCCAAGAGACAAATAGTGAAAATTTTGAGGATGATGCATTCCAAGTGAATAAAATGAAGATAGATTCACAACAACAATTAGCTCAGAGCATCGATAAATTGACTAAAAAAGTGGACCGTAATTTGAAGAACATTCAGTCAAATATTGGTGATGTTTAGAACAGTGTTGATAAAAACCTCCAGGCTTTAGTAGCCACATTGTCCATTGATTCCTGACTGATCACATTCTCTTTAAAATCTTGTTTAAAAAGTAAAAAGTCAACAGTTGAAGTTCCTTTACCACTACAATTTACAAAAGTAATACCATTTTCTTCAGTATATAAACTATTTTCATTCAAAAAGTCTACTAAATATTTGTTTCTTCTCGTATCAATTTTACTTTAAATATTTTCGTTAAAATTGCCACCAATTATAAAAGAGTGAGAGTCGCTATATTAAACTTTAAACAATTTCATGTAGTTGATCTATACAGTTATAAAATTCTAATGAGTCAAATGGTGTTCCTTTACATGGTAAATAAACAGATACTAGGAGTAGCTTTGAAGATCCTAAAAGTTCAACACAGCAAATTCTATCATTTCCAATATCTAATGGATTAATAAAATTGTCGAGATCTTTCTTCCATAAATATCCTGTTCCCCCATAACCACGAGGTAAATTGGTTGGATTTATTGTATCTTTATCATCGACCTCTTTTTCAATTCCACAGATATTTTGATTGAGTTCATTAAGTAAATTCAGTTGAAAATTAAACAGCCAATGTTCTTCAATTAAAAATATATCTGTTGATTTAAAAAGTTCATAAAAAACATACCACATGTTTGCATATTTTTACAATTAAAAGTTAAAATATTAAGTTCTTTCTTTTTATCATTCTCTCTATTTTCATGATTTAATTGTTCCATTATGTCGGTTGGACACTAAGGCTTGTTTTCCATAAAAAAATATTTCCTTGTAAAGTTTTGTCAATGTTTTTACTTTGGAAAGATAAGTTTTGTCCCATTTTGATTTTCCTCCAATATAATAATTTTCCTATTCATCGTTTTTATGGTTTGTTCTAAGTCTATATTCCGTGCTTCAAGTTGGTGAAGATAATCAAGAAGTCAAGTTGGTTTTCTCTTTAAGTTTTTCATTCACTGACAACTCTTTTAATTTCTGAATCAGACTTTCTTCTTTTTTCTTTAATTTTAGTTCTAATTGGCGCAATTCTTTCTGTTTCAACACACTTTTTTCATTATCCTTATCTTGATTTTCTTTAGATTTATCAGAAATGCTTTTGTCTACACAGATTGAAGTTGGACGAGGTGAATTAACCTTCTTTTTCAATATTCAAATGTAAATTTTCAGAATTTTGACTATGTGTTGCTTCACATCCTAGACGTATTTTATTTTCTCTTCCCATAAATTTTATGTTATATGATTGATCACAAAATTCACAACAACTCTAAACATAAGGCACAAGACCTTGGAAATTCCTCCAGTTTCTGAATGCAAAAATCTTTGTGATAAACCGGAAATATCCGAAGTTTCTCTAAAATTAGAAACTTCACTACATGACATTTTGGCGGGTAATGAGATTGAAATGGAGAAATAGGTGAAGTTGTGCTGACTAATAAGCTGTAGATTAGCTCACTGTTCGAACATATTTGTCTGCTGTACACAGGTACTAGATCTGTCTTCAGTGGTGATGATCAATTATGGATAGGCATCTACATCTACAAACACATCTACATCTATAACTGTATATATAATACTTCCTAACTTCAATATGGTGAAAATTACAAGAAGGCACATACTACACTAGACAATAAACCCTTGTCTTTTTTACCTTCCAAACACGTGTATTTATGTCTGACTTAAAGTCAAGTTAGTCAACTATTTCTGATAGGTACAATCTGAGACTACTATAACACAGAGATTGGTCACTTCCTGTACTGACCAGTCTGTGTTATAGTAGTCTCAGGTACAATGTTTTATTCTGCACCTACTGTGGTGTCACGGAATAGAAGTTCCTTCATTATATAAGTTCCAAATGGTAAAACTATTCTGGAATATTATTTCCACAGGAATAAATATTACAGTAGATGTTCCTAACGGAATAAATAGTATAGAATATTTGTTCCAACAGGTACAGGTATTATGACATTGTTTATAATAAAGTTTCCACTGGAACTTCTGTTAGGTGGAACAAATATACATTGACAGTGGTAGAGGGCAATTTCATCCTGTAATGTGTTTTCGTACTAATAATAATTTTTACTGCTTATGGTTTTCACTGATGAGCTTTTATTCCGGTGATTACAGAAATTGAAAAAGCGTGTCCTATAGATTGATTTTAGGTATCTATTTTTTTTAACTATTTCCGATTACTTTGCGATTTTTGTATGTAAAAAAGGCGTCACATGTTTTTGTAGGAAATAAAAATTGGATCAGTACACAGACAGGAAATAACTATAAAATCAGGAAATCAATATTTTCTAAAGTTGTGGTTCTGGTGATCGCTTGAATCATAAAATAAAGTTATTTACTACTTTTCAGAACTGAAAATTACTAGTAAATAGTTGTAGGTTGGCGTTTCATATTCGGAAATTGCACATATTTAGGATGTATACAAAAAAATGTCAATAAAATATTAAATAATTAGATTTTGAACAAACATTTAATATAAGAACCCTGTTAATTTTAACTCGCTGGTTTGTAATTAAAACAGCCAAAAAAATACATGACAGTCACATGTTTTGAAGATCGGGTGTCTTATACATGTAGGCCAAAAACATATCTGGACTTTATTTTAACCCTTCAGAATTTTTTTCCACAACTATTCTAGTATACCTTTTACTAAATTTGTTCTAACGTCTTTAAAAAGCGAAGTTGAATGTTTTAAATTTGTCAAGAAATGGTGTTGTTCTTCTAATTATATGCAGTCGAAACCGACAAAATGTGGTTGATACGAAAACATATGACACAACGATATGTTCTCTAATCTGTGCGTTCTTTCGTTGATTTGTTCCTTCGTCAGTCCATCTGTCCCTTTTCAGGTTGAAGTTTTTGGTTAAGGTCATTTTTAAATTTTTAATGAAGTTGGAGTTTAATCAATTTAAAACTTAGTACACAATTTTGTTCCCTATGACATGATCTTTCTAATTTAAATGTCCCTTAGATTTTTTACCCCAATTTCAATGATAGTGCAAGTGAAGCATTGTGTACATGAAGTCTATTGACACATTCATACATATCTCGATGAAAATTGAAATTAATTTTTGACTATCAAATAGAAAATTCAACCAAGAAAAGGGTGCACGTGATGATACATTTCCATTAATTTTTGGGGAAAGACGGCTTCAAGCCGTCAATCCCATAGCAGAGTGACACTCCCTCACATCATTCATTTTGTTTTTATACATGTTATAGTGTGGAAAACCCCCCAACAAATCTTACTTAGATTGAAGAGAAGGAGACTCAGAAATGAATAGTTTGACTTTAAACACTTTTTTACACATTTCCCCTCTGTTTCTAACGAAATTATCGTATCTTGAACTCTCCTTTACACTATTTACGTTTATTTTACAATCCGGAAAAATTAGTATGACGAGATATTCTAAATATATCCAACCTACATTGTATTTTATAGTGACGTCATTCTTGGAAGAAGCAGGGATATCCTTCACCAGTTCACTGGTTATTTAAATCATTCTTAGAGATCATGCACTAATTACAAATTCGTATTTGTTAAATCTATTATAACATAAATGTAATATTGTTTACTGTAGATGATTTAAACATCAACATGCAATACTTTAATTTGTAGGTCAACAACTTTCAAAATAAACAAAGATCGTGGGTTTACATGAGACAGGGGAAAGAAAAGATTTTATTACTTTTTTCGGGTCTCACTAATTAGAGACAAGAAGCGTCAAAAAGCGACACGAAGGGTCAAGAAGACTATTTAGCGACAAGAAAAAAATATTCTTCTTGTCGCTAATTAGTGAGACCACTTTTTTAGCTCACCTGGCCCGAAGGGCCAAGTGAGCTTTTCCCATCACTTTGCGTCCGGTGTCCGTCGTCCGTCGTCGTTGTTAACTTTTACAAAAATCTTCTCTCTGAAACTACTGGGCCAAATCAAACCAAACTTGGCCACAATCATCATTGGGGTATCTAGTTCAAAAAATGTGTGGCGTGACCCGGTCAACCAACCAAGATGGCCGCCAGGGCTAAAAATAGAACATAGGGGTAAAATGCAGTTTTTGGCTTATAACTCAAAAACCAAAGCATTAAGAGCAAATCTGACATGGGGGTAAATATGTTTATTAGGTCAAGATCTATCTGCCCTGAAATTTTCAGATAAATCGGTCAATCGGTTGTTGGGTTGCTGCCCCTGAATTGGTAATTTTCAGGAAATTTTGCTGTTTTTGGTTTTTATCTTGAATATTATTATAGATAGAGATAAACTGTAAACAGCAATAATGTTCAGCAAAGTAAGATCTACAAATAAGTCAACATGACCAAAATGGTCAGTTGACCCGTTTAGGAGTTATTGCCCTTTATAGTAAATTTTTAACCATTTTTCGTAAATTAAAGTAATCTTTTACAAAAATCTTCTCCTCTGAAACTACTTGGCCAAGTTAATCCAAACTTGGCCACAATCATCTTTGGGGTATTTAGTTTTAAAAATGTGTGGCGTGACCTGGTCAACCAACCAAGATGGCCGCCACGGCTAAAAATAGAACATAGGGGTAAAATGCAGTTTTTGGCTTATAACTCAAAAACCAAAACCTTTTGAGGAAATCTGACATGAGATAAAAATGTTTATCAGGTCAAGATCTATCTGCCCTGAAATTTTCAGATGAATCAGTCAATTGGTTGTTGGGTTGCTGCTCCTGAATTGGTAATTTTAAGGAAATTTTGCTGTTTTTGGTTTTTATCTTGAATATTATTATAGATAGAGATAAACTGTAAACAGCAATAATGTTCAACAAAGTATTATCTACAAATAAGTCAACATGATCGAAATGGTCAGTTGACCCGTTTAGGAGTAATTGCCCTTTATAGTCAATTTTTAACCATTTTTTCGTAAATCTTAGTTATCTTTACAAAAATCTTCTCCTCTGAAACTACTTGGCTAAATTAATCCAAACTTGGCAACAATCATCTTTGGGGTATCTAGTTTAAAAAATGTGTGGCGTGACCAGGTCAACCAACCAAGATGGCCACAAAGGCTAAAAATAGAACATAGGGGGAAAATGCAGTTTTTGGCTTATAACTCAAAACCAAAGCATTTAGAGCAATCTGACTTGGGGTGAATTTGTTTATCAGATCAATATCTATATGCCCTGTAATTGGAAGATGAATCTGACAACCTGTTGTTGGGTTGCTGCCCGTGAATCGATAATTTTAAGGAAATTTTGCTGTTTTTGGTTATTATCTTGAATATTATTATAGATAAAGATAAACTGTAAACAGCAATAATGTTCAGCAAAGTAGGATCTATAAATAAGTCAACATGACCGAAATGGTCAATTGACCCCCTAAGGAGTTATTGTCCTTTATAGTCAATTTTTATCAATTTTCATAAAATTTGTAAATTTTTAATTAACATTTCCACTGATACTACTGGGCCAATTTCATTATAGATAGAGATAATTGTAAGCAGCAAGACTGTTTAGTAAAGTAAGATTTAAAAACACATCACCATCAACAAAACACAATTTTGTCATGAATTCATCTGCTTCCTTTGTTTAATATTCACATATACCAAGGTGAGCGACACAGGCTCTTTAGAGCCTCTAGTTTCTGTAAACATTCTGAGAATCTTCCTCCAATTCAGGAGCACCTCAATTGATGAGTAATTATCCACTAAAATAAAAGTTAATGTATTTAAACACTTCAAATGTGACATTTCATTGGATTAGTAGTCTTCTATTAAAACTAAATTTTTGTGTACCTACATAATCATTGTAATGGTAAAAAAAAAAAAAAAATATTAGCATTTTGTATTTTAAACATATTTATTATTTACAATTATTTCAAAATTAAGATTTGAAAACAAGCTTCACACAGTTTACATCACTCATATTGTTTTTTTATTAGTACCTGTTTCCCTGTGATGAGAGTTGTAACTCAGAACTTTAACAATGGAAATTTAAAACTGAATAGATTATTCAGTCCACACTTTCTAAAGAAAAAACTTTAAAATCCAAGAGTACTGTCACAAAAAATGGAAAATGGCCCTAGCCTGCAGTTCAGTGGTACACAATCAAGATTTCAAAAAATATTGTAGTTGTTGTGAAATGACAGAATTCAGTTGAGTTTTAGATAATTAGCTATCAACTTTAATCAAATGTTTAGATTTAGAAGATGCAGATCTCTTCCATTGGTCCAAATTGAATCCTAAACTAAGGAAATGAAATTACATAAACAACAATTGATTTCAATATTGTCAACCTTTCTACATGTTCTAGCTGTTCTCTTTTTCATTCTTCATATGAAAACTATCAAAAGATACCCCCCCCCCCCCTTTTCCAAAAACATAATTAAATAGAAACAAGGTCCGTCTTTCCCCTCAGAGCTATTCAGCTCTTTGATTAATCAAGTTATTTGCCATTTGGTTTAATTTTTAACTTAAGCTTTAATTTAAAGATGGAAATACATGTATATGAAAAACTGTGTGCATGCCCTGTTCTAGATTATTCATGAATATGGGAAATACAATTGCCCACCATTGAGGCTATATGAAAGCAATGTCAGATCATTATATTCTACTGTTTGATATGAATTAAACAGTCTTAAAAACAAACTGTTAGGCCAAAAGAAAATATGTCTGTTTCCTGTTTCCCGACCGACCCTGACTCAAACCCCCCTACCCTAGATCTTTTTATTCAAATCCGAAAAATTTCGTTCCAGATCCGTATCTTACTATGCCCAAACAATCAAAATGGCTGCTCCCAGCACAAATGTGCTACAATTAAGGTTTAAAAAATGTCGGCACTGGGAGGATTATTCAATAAAAGCTTCTTTAAAGGGATTTAATCAATTGGGGTACAGGACCCTAACCAAACATGACATTTAACCGACTGCAAATTAATCTGACTGGGAGTGCAAAAAAAATTAAATCCGACCTACCGACCATGTTTTATTTGCCTTGGCAGCAGGAAACAGACATATATTTTTGTTTTGCCTTATCTATTATTTACTAGATTATAATTTAATTTTGGATAAATGCAGGTCTTTTGATTGCTTGAAAGTTTTTTGTTTACCAGACTTTAATAAACGTTTAAACCCTCTTGCTGCTGGAGGGACACATATGCCCACACTGGCAGTGCCGGAGAGACACATGTCCATTGTTAAATTTATGCAAGCTTCTCATCAATGCTGTATCTCTTTCAATTAAAAGACAGAAGAATAAACAGTGTTAGGTTTTTCTCCAA
This sequence comes from Mytilus trossulus, assembly GCF_036588685.1. NCBI lineage: Eukaryota > Metazoa > Mollusca > Bivalvia > Mytilida > Mytilidae > Mytilus > Mytilus trossulus. The sequence goes on from NC_086380.1 coordinate 1,764,488, forward strand.
TGGGTCCAATTCTAATAATAAGTTTTATCTATACATAACAAACCCTTGGTTTTATTATAATACTAACCTAGTTGAACATAATTTCTTTGTGTTTGGTTGTACCAATATGTTGTAAGGGAAATAACTTGTGGATATTTTTGCAAATATTTCTACAAATAATTACATTGTAACATGAGAACTAATAACTCTACTATATTGATAATTGTACTGTTTCTGTAGTTACACATTTATTGATGTATTATTTCCTTCTTTTTAGCTCACCGGGCCCGAAGGGCCAAGTGAGCTTTTCTCATCACTTGGCGTCTGTCGTCCGTCGTCCGTCGTCCTTCGTCCAGCGTTAACTTTTACAAAAATCTTCTTCTCTGAAACTACTTGGCCAAATTAAACCAAACTTGGCCACAATCATCATTGATGTATCTAGTTTAAAGTTTGTGTTTTTTTACCCGGTCAACCATCCAAGATGGCCGCAATGGCTAAAATTAGAACATAGGGGTAAAATGCAGTTTTTGACTTATAACTCAAAAACCAAAGCATTTAGAGCAAATCTGACATGGTTAAAATTGTTTATCAGATCAAGATCTATCTGCCCTAAAATTTTCAGATGAATCAGACAACACATTGTTTGGTTGCTGCCCCTAAATTGGTAATTTTAAGGAAATTTTACTGTTTTTGATTATTATCTTGAATATAATAATATATGGAGATAAACTGTAAACAGCAATAATGTTCAGCAAAGTAAGATTTACAAATAAGTCAACATGACCAAAATGGTCATTTGACCCCTTTAGGAGTTATTGCCCCTTATAGTCAACTTTTAACCATTTTTCGTAAATATCCATCATCTTTTACAAAAATCTTCTTCTCTGAAACTACTTGGCCAAATTAAACCAAACTTGGCCACAATCATCATTGATGTATCTAGTTTAAAGTTTGTGTTTTTTTACCCGGTCAACCATCCAAGATGGCCGTCATGGCTAAAAATAGAACTTAGGGGTAAAATGCAGTTTTTGGCTTATAACTAAAAAACCAAAGCATTTAGAGCAAATCAGACATGGGGTAACATTGTTTATCAGGTCAAGATCTATCTGCCCTGAAATTTTCAGATGAATCAGACAACCCATTGTTGGGTTGTTGCCCCTAAATTGGTAATTTTAAGGAAATTTTACTGTTTTTGGTTATTATCTTGAATATTATTATAGATGGAGATAAACTGTAAACAGCAATAATGTTCAGCAAAGTAAGATTTACAAATAAGTCAACAAGACCAAAATGGTCAGTTGACCCCTTTAGGAGTTATTGCCCTTTATAGTCAATTTTTAACCATTTTTCGTAAATATCCATCATCTTTTACAAAAATCTTCTTCTCTGAAACTACTTGGCCAAATTAAACCAAACTTGGCCACAATCATCATTGATGTATCTAGTTTAAAATTTGTGTTTTTTTACCCGGTCAACCATCCAAGATGGCCACCATGGCTAAAAATAGAACCTAGGGGTAAAATGCAGTTTTTGGCTTATAACTCAAAAACCAAAGCATTTAGAGCAAATCTGACATGGGGTAAAATTGTTTATCAGGTCAATATATATCTGCCCTGAAATTTTCAGATGAATCAGACAACACATTGTTGGGTTGCTGCCCCTAAATTGGTAATTTTAAGGAAATTTTACTGTTTTTGGTTATTATCTTGAATATTATTATAGATGGAGATAAACTGTAAACAGCAATAATGTTCAGCAAAGTAAGATTTACAAATAAGTCAACATGACCAAAATGGTCAGTTGACCCCTTTAGAAGTTATTGCCCTTTATATAGATATAGGAAGATGTGGTGTGAGTGCCAATGAGACAACTCTCCATCCAAATAACAATTTAAAAAGTAAACCATTATAGGTTATAAAGTAGGGCCTTCAATAGTCAATTTTTAACCATTTTTCGTCCTTTGTTTAATTCACATATACCTAGGTAAGGGACACAGGCTCTTTAGAGCCTCTAGTTTCTTTTTAACTTAAATGAAATAAATGTGCACATTTTCTATTGACAATGATTGAAGCACTGGCTGGCCAACTTTTGTTCAGTTAAATTTCATGTTTCTCTTACTCAAAACTAGATGCATGGCTTTTCAGTACTTTTCATTGAGGGTTAACATGTGATGTTTCAACAATCCATAAATCAAATATAAATCATCAAACACTTTTAATTAAAATTATTATTATCTTAAGAAAAGGTGATTTTGGAAAATAATTTTTGATATTTTAAAAAGACAAATTTGCTTACTATAAATATAAAATCAAGAAAAGGAGGTTAAATGATTACCAATGAGACAATTCTCCTTCAGAGACAAAAGAACATAGAAATTAACAACTTTAGGTCATCTATGAAGGTCATCAACAATAAGTAAAACCCACTCTACATAGCCAGCCGAATAAGGCCCGAAATGAAAAATTTAAAATAATTCAATCCAAAATTAAATATAAAAAAGAAGATGTGGTATGATTGCCAATGAGACAACTGTCCACAAGAGACCAACATGACACAGACATTAACAACTATAGGTAACGGTACTGCCTTCAACAATGAGCAAAGCACAGACTGCATAGTCAGCTATAAAAGGCCCCGATAAGAAACAATGTCAATAAGAAACCAATGTAAAACAATTTAAACGAGAAAACTAACTGCCTTATTCATTTTAAAAAATGAACAAAAAACAAATTTGTAACCCGTAAACAAACAACAACCACTAAATTACAGCCTCCTGATGTTTATTTTACTAGCATGTTAAAAGATTATGTGTGCATGTTGATGCATCTTGGACAAACTTTATGATGGGGAAGATTCTATTTACCACTTTACCCTCTCTATTAAAGTTTGAAATGCATGACTATTTAAAAACATACATATTATATTAATACATGTACATGTCAATAAATAAAAACATGTACATGTATTTAGGTGAAATAAAAAGTAGACTGTACAACAGTAATCTGCTTCCTGTCTCTAAGGTACATGTATTTTCCTGCTTGGTTTTTATTATATTTGAATGTGTAAAGTATATTTTCTGTTTGTTGACAGTGATGGTAGTTTTCCATGTATTGGATGTTTACAATGTACCTAAGCTGAGGAGGGATATTGAGTCTCAGAGTATATATATATAGTAATGCTACACTACCAATAGTAAGTCTAATTTACAATATTCATGTTTATATTTGTACAATCATGACGGTCAAACATGCAAAGTTGATAAAGTGGTTTTACACTAGTCCTTTTTTGGGCCCTTTATATATGGCTGTTTGGTGTTGAAGACAGTACATTGACCTATATAATGGATTACATTGTGATTTGGATGAAGAGTTGTCTCATTGGCACTCACACCGCATCTTCTTATAAAAAAGAAGATGTGGTATGATTACCAATGAGACAACTATCCACAAAAGACCAAATTGGCACAACTATAGGTCACCATAATTGTATTTATAAAACTTAAATCCTGTGTCAACTTATATAAACTATACAATTTTTGTGCACAAATATTGAGAATTCTTTAAAACTTAAAATTCAAGAGTGTATTCCTTGTTGCAGAAAGAAACATGTTAAAAATCTCAAGTTTGATTACTGTATACGTATTCAGAAATTATTGTAAGGATTTTATTTATGCGAATAATGCAACTGGGTTATTAGTATTACAATAATCAAACCTTGCATTCTAATACCCATACATCTGTTTCACAGTTTTGCCTAGAAAATTTTAAAGCTCACATTTTTGCACTTTTTAAAAAATCACAATAATATTGATAAATACACACAATTATAATGTCTACCTACATGTATGTATATGATGGTTTGTTTGGGGTTTCATTTAAATCATGTTAGTACTCTATTGTTTTATAAACCAGTGAATAAAACTATATAAAAGCTACACATTAAAAACCAAACAAATGTTTAAATTCCTGTAAATATATATATGTGTTGATATAAATTTATAATATTCCTTGGTCCAGATCAGTGTTGTGTTATTTAATTAACTTAGTCAGACTTTATGTGGTCATTGAATTGATTGCTTTTGAGGGAATTATTATGTTTGGTAAATTATGTTGAATTTGGAGATAATATTTTGTAGATATTTTGATAGGAAACATATAAAGATGCTTGTAAATGTTTTTTTTTTTTTAAATATATAGGATTAATTGACATATCAAAGGCATATAATTCAGAGATTTTTTTATTAACTTGAAAAACAAGTAAAATACATTAGACCATGAAGATCACAAGTAAGTAAATTCTAGTCAATGATTGTTATGAATAAACTTAATAGTAAGTTAATAAACTGCTGGCTATGGAAATCATGGGAACTGAATGATGAATGAAACATTTCTTAATATTTATTTACATGTATATGTTTTTGAAACATTGCCCAGTACATGTACTGTCTTTCTAAAAATATACATGTATCTCAGTTGATAATTAAGTCTTCCATTGGAATTTTCCTTCTTCTTTTATTAATTTTTTCATCTATATCATATCACAAATTCATTCTTTCTTAAAGTTAAATTTTGTTTTTTTTTATTAACTGCAACAAATTTTAATTTTAAAGAGAAATTTTTTTTTTAGAAAGCACTGAAAATTCATTGAAAAGGGGAGATAACTCTTCGTTTTGTACAAAATTTGGTTGCATAGTTTAGTGAACTCTCTAAAATTATTTTCTGAGCCATTAACTGTTGATTCAAAAATATCTTTGACATATAATATATATATATCCTTTGTATGATATAAACATTGCATTGAAACCAAAAATTCAGTGGGGAAGAAATTATGTTGTGCCACACATATCATAGGATTTGCCTGATATTTACTTGGACAGCCTCTTAATGAATGACAATTTGAAAAAGAGAAGAAAGAAAAAAAAAAGAGAAAAAGAAAAAAAAAAAGAAAAAAAGAATGACAATTTGATCTTTTAATACATGAATATTAACACAGAGATATAAATTAAAGGGTATTGTGTGAAGCAGTCACAAATTATTCTAAAACTACCATTATTTTAGACATATATGTGTACCTTGTGCAGAGTGGTCCTTTTAAGTATTTCAACTACTGTATCAGTTGCCTGTCAACACTGAACTCCTATGGACATGTGCACATAAAAAAGAGATGTGGTATGCAATGCCAATGAGACAACTCTCCACAAGAGACCACATGACACAAAAATTAACAACTATATGTCACCATTTGGCCTTTAACAATGAGCAAAGCCCATACCGCAAAGTCAGCTATAAAAGGCCCTGAAATGACAAATGTAAACCAATTTAATAGAGAAAACTAACAGCTTAATTAAGGTAAATATAAATGGTTTAAAAACAAATATGTGATACCTTGATCAGCAAATGACAACCATTGAATTACAGGCTCCTGACTTGTGACAGACACATACATACAGAATGTGGCGTGTTTACCGGTAAACATGTAAGAAGGATCACAACCCTCCCCTAACCTGGGGCAGTGGTGTGTTTTACTTAAATCTTAATTGTCTGGGTTTTACTCATTGTTGACGGCTATACAGTGACCTTTGTTGTTAATTTCTGTGTCATATGGTCTCTTGTTAAGAGTTGTCTCATTGACAATTATAACAAATCTTCTTATTTTGTGTGCACTGCATGGAGTGTGATACGATATTTATCAACTAGAGACAGTTCAATTTTCAAATTTAAAACGCGATCGAGGCTTGCCGAGCATTATAAATATTTAAAATTTAAATGTTGAGAGTAGATAAATATTGTATTACACAAGATTTGGTGGTGAAATCTGTTAATTTTCTCTGATAATTTTCAAACAATAAGCAGGCAAAATTTTCCCTTCTTTCTATGGGACGTCATCAGGCATGTCAGGTCACCTTTTTTCATACTGTCACAATAGAAAATTCAGAGGAAAGCAAGAAAATAAGATGTCATAATCATATTTTAACCAATGAAGAACTGAGATCGAATGAACCACACGTTGATTAAATTTTTTTATACAATGGGTGCAAATAGGGATAAATTGACGACAATAAGATGACTATAATATCTGATGGCCTATTTACCAGCAGTTTATGTCTTCTGAATGAATTAATTACGAGAACAAAATCAGTTTTGACAATTTGAAACAATTAATAAACATAGATTTTTGATATATGATAATGAATTATTAAATACCTGAGCATTAAGTTTGTTATGTGTGATTGTAGATAAGGGAACCTGTTTAAGATGTAAGACTCCTACTATTGACCGTGTATTTATCTTACCAATAATTTCACAAGCTATTTTTCCATCATATTTCAACTTTTATCTTGAATTGGTACTATAATAAATGAAGCAAATCTTTTAAGTTGCCAAAAAGATCAGCAACTAGACAGCAAGACAAGATGTATGAATAAGTACACTTCGTTGAAATGGTCAGTCAATTTCTTATTAGAGTTATTGCCCTTTGATCACTGCTAATGATGACAATTTTTCCCATTTTTTTGCATTTCTGACTTAAATATTAAATATTATGATATATAGATAGAACCTTAAATAGGAAAAAAATATTCGCCAGACTAAATCTTCTTTGAAGGCCATATGAAGGAAATTTTTCTCCTTATTAGAGTTGTTGCCCTTGAATATAATTTTTTGCATTTTGCATTTATTTTTACATAGAACTAGGTGAGCAACAGTACATGTAGGTAGATTTATATATCAATTATATAAGTCCTAAAATTTGAAATAGAATAACACATCAACTTTGATATTTTTATATGAGACTGTTCAACAATACGATTTCTCTGATTTCATATCTAAGGGAGCGTGACTGTAAGAAGGGAATCAATGTTATTTTGTTTCTCACAATTTGTTGTAAATGACAATTAATATTGTGAAAGTAATTTTGATTCTAATTCAGATTTACACAATACATGTACATAATGACAGCATATATATTGACTATAACATCATATCATCCCTTGAGATTCACATTTTGAGTTATCTGATCATGAACTCATTCTAAATCATTCTATGTCAGTGGAATAGATACGATTTATTGGTACAGAGAATTATAAATGACTTATAAATGACTTTAAATGATCAGAACACATTCCATTGCAACTTTATGAAATAATGAGAAATGTTTTCTCATGCATAATATGATCTTCCAAACGATTAAAACAAAATATTGGAAGATGAAATTAAAAAATTGGCAATTTTCAATATCATATTTATTAAAATAACTAAATCTCATAAATTCACTGCAGTGTTCAGATTTACATCAGGTTTTATTGATCTGCTTTCATGGTAACCAAAATTTTCCATTGAAAAACATTTAAAAGTGAAAATTGATCCTTTCTGTTAAGAGGAGTCTGTCCAGCGCAAGGGGAGATAATTTAATACAAAATTGAATGTTATGGCTATTTGTTTTGTTTATGCACAATGAATTCAAACTACCTGTTACTGGATTTGGTAACTGGACTTAAAAAGTGAAAATTACCAAGGATTTATATAAATATCCCTTTGAAAAGTTAATTTATACTGTGAATATAGTTATTAGAAATTGATTTTTATGTTTTTAATTCCCTTCAAATAAATTAATAAAAAAGTCTTGGTATGTTTTCATAGTTGTTACTCACATCAGAACTGGAATTTGAATTTGGTGGGGAGGAATGCCAATTCTTTTTTCCAAGCAATAGAAAATAATTTCTAACAAAATATTTGGCAAAAATTGGGACATACATTTTCAAAAACTTAATATTAAAACAATATTAAGGAAAAGTTTTAAATGTAAGAAATTTAAAACTGTGCAAAACATTGCTGATTTTGATAGACTATCATATTTACAAAAATAACCCCCCCTTTCCCCTGGGATCAACGTTAACTCTCCCATTGTGGGGTAGCAGAAAATAAAGAATGAATTTATTTGGATTATAAAATAATTTAAATATTTATTCATGGGAGATAACTCTTCATTCCTAGCCATCAATATCATTCCAACATTGTCAAGTTAACCACCACATAGTTTCTTATCCCATCAGATTAAACAATCCATAAGAGAATCAATGATTATATTTCACATTCTCAGATTTTAAAGTTTATTGAACATTTACAGTAGATTTTATTTTATTTCCAACTGATCGATGTAAGAGCTTTTACTTCAAGTTTTAAGGTGGATTTTAAGATTTTTAATTGATAAGGTTTTGCCGTTTAAAATATTTATATTTGTTTTTAGCTACAGTTGACTGATTATGATTGTTGGGAAATACTAAAGCGTAGTTTTTGTGATAATTTGAATTCAGGTATGTAAATATTCATTGTATTTGGACGGGACGAAAGGAGATACTGGAGTGGTCAGTAATCTGAGAAATTGAGCCTCAAATTTCTCTAATTTAGATATTCTTTTAAGATTTAATTGTTAGATAAAGAACTGTTTTCATGGATGAAGGAGCATGTGTTAGTCTGACGTCTACCCCGAGTGTACATGGTGTATACATCCTTTTAAATATTTATAAAATTGGATTTTAATTTTCTGTAAAAACCCAAGACTGCAACGAGTCATTTCCTTCATTCACGACTCCTGTATTTTGAAATCGTCTTCAAAGTTTTCATTGAATATACACCTGTAAGTATTGGAAATATTTTGTCTCTCTATTTCACTTTAATTAATGGCATTTTAATTCTTTATACACTCAGTGGTGGATCCAGCCATTTTAAAAAGGGGGGTTAACCCAGGAAAAAAGGGGGATGGTGGGGGGTTCAACTACATGTCCCCATTCAAATGCATTGATCGTCCCCAAAAAGAAGGGGGGTTCCAACCCAGACACCCCCTGGATCTGCCACTGGTAAAGAATTTTATATGTTGAAATATTTGATTACAATGTAGATGGTTATTATAAACTGTAACCATGATCAACATTACAGTTCTCTATTTGTTTAGTGAACTAACAACTTACTAATATTTTTTGATAGTGGTAAAAATAATATTTAAAATGTAATGTATAGGTATCAGGTCATGCAAGCAAGGTTGAAGCTTTTTATAATGTCTATTTGTTCAGTTATTCAATAAATTTTTGAAAGGATATTGTTTATTTATTTTTTAACTCGAGGTATAGGAGTGTATTATACTGATAACTTAACATACTGGTTGTGAAATTGTACGTCACCGTCTTATTTCAGCTAAATGTACTGGCTTGTTATTTTTAATTCATACCTTTCCATCACATATATTCCTGCAGATAAATAACATGAATTAAAAAAGATTTTGTTTTAAAAGCATTTATATATATATATTTAATGTAAAATATATTTTTTTAAAGTCAATACTATATACAGTATGAGTTTTGCTGATTATCAAAGGTGGAATACACCTTATCGCTATTCCCGCTTGACCCGAGAATAGGTTCCGCTTGAACTATTGGCGTCATACAACAATCACTTTTCCATTGTGGCGTCAGATATTTTGAATTATGACGTCAAAATTTTACGGGACCCTGTGTGATGTCCAGTAATGGCGGACATATAGCGATAAGGTGTATAGTAACCTTTAGTTGCTTACTTCATCTTCATTGTGTACAATCAGTCATACTTAAATGCATCAAATTTCACCATTAACATGAAGATAAGAAACAAGAAAGTTATATATGGGGAGAGAGGGTGGGGAATAGTTTACCGAACTAACTTTGTCCATACTTTTTTGTAATGAAAGTTGCATTGGTCAACTTAAAATGACTTTATAATTACTAATTGCTAAAATCATCCAATTTGTAGACAGGAATTAAATGGGTATTGCCCTATCTCATTTAGAAATTGAAAGACTGTTATTTAAAATAGAGTACCGTAAATCTTATTTTAAGGGTCAAGGTGAAGTGGAATTTGCAATATTATATCAATTTTCCCTTAAAAAAATGTTTTTGAAATAATGGTTTTGAGCAATTCCCAGGATATAAACTTATAATAGTACTATTATTACTTCAATCATTTTAGTTTCACACATTAAAACCACAAAAGTTTTCGCCTAAAATTAATACTGAATCCCTTTTTTCTTTTTTTCTTTCTTTTTATACATTGATGCTAACTGGCAAATACCAGAGGGGGGTTTTAGGGGTGGGGCCCTTTTTGGGAAATAACATGGTTGCTTATATAGGGAATCACTGAAGCATGACTGGAGTGGCCCCCCTCTTAGGCAGTCAGTGGGCCCCCACTTTTGACTTATGAAAATTTCTAGATCTGCCAGTGAATACGATTCTTCTCTAAGTTACTGTGTTGGTTTGTACTGTTTCTATGAAATCTATAAACATGCTTAGATATATATATAATTTTAAAAGGCACCATCAGTGACTCTGACCTTACACTTTTAAGGTTGTTTGGGGTTATAATATAGGATGATGAATGGTGTACATTGACTGCCAGTTCTTCTTTCCATCTGTTACAGTATACTGTATAGTATCCCTGAGGACATTACTGGTGTTTGTATGATAAATGATATTTATACACATTTAAAAATGTTAAATGGGATTTTTTTTATCAATATTTTATTTGCTAAAACTAGAGGTAAGTTATAACAATGCTCATGGTTGAGGATAGATAAAAATATATGTGTGGTTCCAGTTACCCTACCTAACCTACTTTTTAGTCTTTAATTATAGCCTTCTTAAAAAACAAATTGTCATTTTTTCATTAAGCACTATTTAAGTCAGAATGTTGCAGTAAAACAAAAAACACAATAAATTATAGAAAAATCCCTTCATTCCTGCCCTAACTTTAACCTTACATGTAACTGCAACCACACATGCTATATGCCTGTAAGACATTCATTATAACCGTTATTTCCAATTTCCAATTTTATAGAAAGATAATATATTTAAATATAAAAGAAACAAGAGTTAAACACCATGTAACTTTTGCAACTCAGGAACTTAATTTTAATTTTCAGTGGTTTCAATTTTAAAATTAATGTTTTTATGTTAAAGTGAATTTGAAGTTACATGATGAAGATCATCTTTCTTAAAAGTTAGATAGCAACCCAACCACATTCTGTATCAATGCCTGTAATGCAGTGGTTGTTTGTTGCTGCTGTTTTCGGTCATTATTTAACTTAAATTAGTCCTTTAATTTCTTGTTTTACAATTTGTCATTTTGGGGCCTTTTATAAATGGCTATGAAACATGAAATATGAAAACTTAATTAAACGCCTATTTCTACATATACAATATGTATTCAATGGCGTTGTACATAAATGACATATAAAATACAAAAATACTAAACAAAAATACAATATGTATGTACAATACCAAAAATTGAAAATTTTTACTGTGATACACAAGAAAAAAGTCAGAAAAGTTCAAAATAATTTTGGAAATACAATGTTTTCAACCGACATTTAAAAATATCCAAAGATTCAGAGTTTCTTACATTTGTACCTAGTTCATTCCACAATTTTGGCCCAATAGTACTAAAGCTTCTATCTGAAAAAGTTTTCTTTTTGTTATATGGGACTGCATAACAACCAATAGATGACTCTGACGACCTTAATGAACGTTTCGACACTTGAGGATTTAACAAATTGATCAAATATGACGGTGCATTACCTACATGACAGTTGTACATGTGTGTTAAGATTTTAAATGAAATTCTGGCTTTGATTGGAAGCCAGTGTAAGTCAAACAATGCCTGCTTGGCACTGTCATACTTAGAACGGTTTAACACAAGTTTGGCACACATATACTGTATACGTTGCAATTTATATAAATCAGTTTGCGAAACTCCAAAAAGTATAACATTGCAATAATCTAAATGTGAAATAACCAAAGATAAGACCAAAGGCTATGTGGTATGGGCTTTGCTCATTGTTAAAGAATGTACAGTGTGACTTAACTTTGTTAATTTCTGTGTCATTTGGTCTCTTGTGGAGTGTTGTCTCCCATTATTTTAATGTTTGATATTGACACTTACTCACTTACCACATCTTTTTAATTTTATAGTTAGAAATACATGTTCTTCAGCATTTGAAGGTTACAATGACTGTCATTTCCACTATACTGAACCTGCACTAGATCACAGTGACCTATTATTTTAAATATGCTCAAAAGTTCAAGGTCACTTCTAATATTATGAATTTAGTAAGCAGGTAACAAATTGATGACTTACTTTGACCTATTCAAGGGTTTGAAGGTCACAATAACCCAATATTCTATTGTTTATGCTTGTTAACTTATGATATCAAGCTGCACTGCCAAATTAATGATCTTTTCAGCTGACAATTGACTGCATTAATTGGTAAGCAGACTGCAGTTGATGATAGTTTTATGATATACATGTTAATTGAAGACATCCCCTCATTACTGGTACTGTTTATATATTTACAGGTTACTGGGTGTTTGTTGTGATTACATGTTTTGGATTGTAACTAGATCGCAGATACAATAGTGGTAAGTAGTAAATCTTTAATATCAGTTTAGGTGGGTAAAATATTGTCCCATTGGCATTGGCATACCACGTCATCTCCTTTTTTATGTCCCATTTATGGGCATTATGTTTTCTGGTCTGTGCAGCCGTCTGTTTGTTTGTTCTTCTGTTTGTCCGTTCGTCCAAGTTTAAAGTTTTTGGTTGAGGTAGTTTTTGATGAAGTTGAAGTCCAATCAACTTGAAACTTAATACATATGTTCCCTATGATATGATCTTTCTAATTCTAATGCCAAGTTGGAGATTTCCCCCCATTTTCAAGGTCCATTAAACATAGAAAATGATAGTGCAGATGGGGCATCGGTGTATTGGGGACACATTCTTGTTTGTTATGCCCCACCTACGATAGTTGAGGGGCATTATGTTTTCTGGTCTGTGGCTCCGTTCGTTCGTCCGTTCGTCCGTTCAGGTAAAAGTTTTTGGTCAAGGTAGTTTTTGATGAAGCTGAAGTCCAATCAACTTGAAACTTTGTACACTTGTTGCTTATGATATGATCTTTCTAATTTTAAAGCCAAATTAGACTTTTGACCCCAATTTCACGGTCCACTGAACATAGAAAATGAAAGTGGGAATTTCAGGTTAAAGTTTTTGGTCAAGGTAGTTTTTGATGAAGCTGAAGTCCAATCAACTTGAAACTTAATACACTTGTTGCTTATGATATGATCTTTCTAATTTTAAAGTCAAATTAGACTTTTGACCCCAATTTCACGGTCCACTGAACATAGAAAATGAAAGTGGGAATTTCAGGTTAAAATTTTTGGTCAAGGTAGTTTTTGATAAAATTGAAGTCCAATCAACTTGAAACTTAGTACACATGTTCCCTATAATATAATCTTTCTTATTTTAATGCCAAATTAGATTATTACCCAATTTTACGGTCCATTGATCATGGAAAATGATAGTGCAAGTGGGGCATCCGTGTACTTTGGACACATTCTTGTTTATATTTATGGCAGGGAAAGTATTATAAAAATTCATAAATTATAAAAACTAATTGGATCTAAGCTAATTATAAGCCTTTCTAGTTTGTTATTTAATTTATTCTTAATATATTGTGTTTTCTTTATTTGTAAGAGAGTTTTGTAACATGGGAGATAACTCTATTAGCCAAAAATGCTAGATGTTCTCTAAAATTGTTTGCAGCTGTTCATTTTCAGTTTGTTAAGCAGTAGATTTTTTGAATTGTTTAAAAGTTGAAAATGTATCTTCTTGTGTCTTGATAAACAACTAATGTAGTCATCATATTTTGAAGAATGTTGACAATAACGCTACGACTAAGAAAATGTAACGATTTAGTTACTGAATTCTAACTCTATTATTTTGTGCTATGTGTAATGAGTTAAGTTTTATGACTTAAATGTCAGATAAAGCAAGCAAACCTGTACGAACTGTGACGCCCGTATATGACACGGAAACCAGGCGTAAAAATCATACTTTAACCTGGCGGCATTGCAGTGTTTACAAAATGCATATCCAGGCGTCAACCAGGCGTCAACCAGGCGTAAATTAGGCGTAACTAAGGCGTAAACCAGGCGTAAAATTAGGCGTAATATTTAAATGAGTACGCCTGGTTCACCAAAAAAATAGGCGTAATATGCAAATGAGTACGCCTGGTCAATAAATTATTCAGGCGTAATATCTTTACATAATACTACACTTATTTTATTTCATTGTATTAACCTAGCTGTGTACTTTTGTGTAGCTGATACAAACTTCTGTACTTTCTTATTGCTTGACAAAAAACTTGAAATATTAACCATTGAAGAAGCTGCTTATATAGAAATAAATACATTTGATGAAGACAATGGCTCAAATAAGTTTAAGTCTAAATAAGAAATATGACCATTATTTTTTCTTGAAATAAAAGAAGCATTTTAACTAAGTTGTTTTTGAAAATTATTGTCTTTTGAACTAAAATATAAATGATAATACTACAGTTTAACTTCAAGTAAAAGATTTTAATGTAATTATCCAAGGATAAAGGTTTTGGGATTTCAAAATTTCTGATAGAACATAATACTTAATTATACTCACATTATTATTATTTACCATGTATTACTATACTTTCCTTTTATTTCACAATTTTCATTAATTTATTTGATTCAGTATTTCCAATTTCAGATTCTTCCAAAAAGCACAAAACAAGCAAATTATCCCTGAATATATAAAGCTGCCATGTGTCCAACTCTTGCAAACTAAAATCAAAGAGCCAAATTTTGAAAAAAAATCCCATGATCCTTTGCACAAAGCATTATGGGTATTTCTATTTACGCTATACCAGCAGTTTTACGCCCGTAAGAAAATTTACGCCTTGCTTATTTTAATTTACGCCCGTAAGAAAACTTACGCCTTGCTTATTTCAATTTACGCCAGGTTCACTTCTTTTTTCTACGCCCGTCAGGACTACAAATTTACGTTTCCTGCTCCCTTACGCTTGGATCTAGACACGTAACTACCACTTACGCCTGGTTTACGCCTTATTTCCAGGCGTAATACGCCTTATAATTTCGTACGGGAAAGTTTAAGTTGTGCGTATTTAATAACTTATAATTGACATAATTTGGTCAGTATAATGTCTGCAATACATAAATTGATAGAAAAAGTTCAGATATTAAGTCAACTTTGTAACCATTGACCCTAAACTGACCACTGAATAGAAAATTAATCCCTTGATTGTCTCCTGTTGAGACAGCTTCCAGCTACAGATTTATTTAGTTGATATATGATTTATTGATCTCAGTTAGAATTAGAACAGAAAATAACAATCATACCAAAGGTTTAGACATTTGTTCCTATATAAACCTGTATACAATCACTCTATGTAAATAGAACATTTATTTTTTATACATCTATTACATCTATTACATTGTGTAGGAATATGTTTTCCAATTAACCAGGGTTAAAGTTGGATTTTGATGGATAGTTGTCTCATTTGGCAATCATACTTCGTCTCAGTATTTTATATTAAAGTATTTTCTTTGAATATATATAGAACAGATAACATGAATTTTTGGACAGGGCAACATTTTAGGGCAATAGCCGCCAATACCTGGGAAATGGATAATTTACAAGGAAAATAACTTCATCATACCCGTAGCCAGGGGGGGTCAGACAAACCCCCCCTTGAAAACAAATAAGCACTGTTAAAGTCAACGTTCTGTTCGAATTGTGACTGTTAAAGTCAAGTTTGTGAGTCCAAATACCCCCCTTAGAGATTCCAAGCTAGGGGCCTGTTCAAACATGTAAAAATGTTAATTTCATACTTTGGCATTGTCTGGCTTAATATTCTTGAAGAAAAAAAATGTATATCGTTACACAAGTGGAACTAGTTTATTTCCTCCTTCTTTTGTGAACATTGCAGTTTCTGTTAATTAATTGCATAGTATGGTACAAATTTTGGACCATTCATAGATTTTTCCTTCTTAAATTACTACTTTAGAACTTATCCTTAAATTATATAACAACTTATCATGCTAGTTTCCCATAAACAACAATATGCAATTATATTCTTAGAAAACAATTGAAGATATTATAATAACTATGATTAATTGATCTACTTTGGATCTGAGAACCAATTATAGAAAATATCCACCAGCATGAAAATCTTATCTTTTTGAAATCATGTATATATATATAAAGTGATAACATAACAATGTTGATTTCTGTATGACAGTCTAGTATCATTGATTGTCTTTATATGAGGACGATTGTTTATATTCTGCAATATTAAAAGAGGATATAATTCTACTACTTGTATTTGGACATGTTACATTGATTGGCTGTACATATATAGGACCATCATTTGTAATGTAACATATTGAAAAAAGGATATAATTCTACTAGGTACTAGTTTGTATTTGAACATCCTGGTAAACATGTTTCTGATACAATATTATAGTATAACTGTTGGATATGTAGGATAACTTCACATGACGTAAGATTTCAAATTAAATATTTATATGTTATTGGTTTCAAGTTCACTGATTCATATCGATACAAAGTTGTTAAAAATATTGTTTTGTCTGAATTGAGATTGGAAATCTTTTTTGTCAGTTGACATAACATTTTAAAAATCTCTAGATTTCTACTGGTTCCTTTAACTTAGCCTATCTGATGAGATCTGAAAAGTTATAACACTTGAATGATCTTTGAAACTAATATAGGAAAGTTTTCCTTCATGGACAGCTATATTATAACTTCTTCCATGATTCTACTAACAAATTATATGACCAAACAATCAAACAATGGAAGGGGGGGGGGGGGGGCTATGTTGTTTTTTTTGGAAAAAAAAAGTTTGTTTCCAGTTTTTTGAGAAAAAATAATTTGTTTTGAATTTTGAAAAAAAATTGTTTGTTACCCCCTCAGATGCCACTATATGTAATGCTGAAATTGAAAGAAAAAAATTGTTTTCGACTTGTTTGAAAAGATTGTACAGAAAAAAAAAACATAGCTCCCCCCAGAAAATCTAATGGTTGCTGCCTTAAAAGATCTTGAGGAATATGTACACCAGCATGTCTTTATTTAAGTAATCTGTTCAAGACTATTGCAGTTTAAAACATTTAATTGTGGCAAATTGTTGTTAGGTTGCTGTCTCATTGAAGCTTTACCACTGATGTCCTTTAAAATACCTAATGGAGATATGTTTATTTACTGAATGAGCAAATTTTTAAACATTTCAAAAGTAAAAGAACTTCAGTCTGTGATATGTTTATCTATAATTATATTATAAAGTGCAAAAAGATTTGTGGATTAAGTGTGTCAAGGTCTGTTGACAACACCTTAGAGGATTACTTTTAATCCAGTTAATAATCCACTGTATAATATGACCATTGAAATGTCATAACATACTTGTTTGTAAAGAGGATTAATTTGATAGAAGACTCCAGACATAAAAGTATGTACACATGTATTAATTCTCCATGAATTTCTTATTTGAATTTGGACTATAATGAATAAAGGGTTTATGTTTGATTGCCAAATGGTGCTGTGTCCACATGAGGATATGCAGGGGTGTCATATTGTTATGTGGACTCTTTATTTTTCTGACACCCTCTGCAAAGATCTGACGTACAGGGTGTACAGGGTGTGTTAATGTGGTGCTCAGTCTTTAGTTGTACCATCATGCATAAACCTTCTAGGGAAAACACAAAAATATGACTCTCAGTCTAGGCCTGCATGCTTTTTGTAGAACCTTCAACTTTTGTTGCAAAAAGCTTGACATAGTGATAGTGATCTGGCGGCGGCGGTGGTGTTAGCCTACCTCTTAAAAGCTTTATATTTTAGAAGGTGAAAGACCTGGATGCTTTATACTTTGTATATAGATGCCTCATGTTACTAAGTTTCTGTCAGTCATATGTCCAATGTCCTTGACCTCATTTTCATGGTTCAGTGACCACTTGAAAAAAAAGTTCAGATTTTTTGTAATGTTGAATTCTCTCTTATTATAAGTTATAGGATAACTTTATTTGGTATGTGTGTACCTTGCAAGGTCATCATGCTGGTCAGACAGTTTTCACTTGACCTCGACCTCATTTCATGGATCAGTGAACAAGGTTAAGTTTTGGTGGTCAAGTCCATATCTCGGATACTTTAAGCAATATATAGGGCTAGTATATTTGGTGAATGGAAGGACTGAAAGGTGTACATGTCCAACTGGCAGGTGTCATCTGAATTTGACCTCATTTTCATGGTTCAGTAGTTCTATAGTTAAGATTTTGTGTTTTGGTCTGTTTATTTCATACTTTATGCAAAAGGTCTACTATATTTGTTGTATGGAATGATTTTAAGGTGTACGTGTCTAGTGGGCAGATGTCATCTGACTTTGACCTCATTTTCATGGTTCAGTGGTCAAAGTTATTTTTTTTAGGCAGTTAAGCTGCCTTATGCGAGCACCCTGGATTTGTGTGCTACCCAATAAATGCTGAAATATGTGCCATTGTTATCATCTAGCTGGCTACTATATTATTTGTAACTTGTTGGACAGTTTTTTTATACTTTTCATTCTGGATTACAAAAAATATGACTAGAAAAACCTTGAATGATCGTCGATTTTCCCAAAAGTTTTGAAGTTGCACATAGGAAGTAGAGCACATTAGGAATCCTTATGTAGTTTATTATCCCCTGAGCTTTTGGCTAAGATGTCAAAAAACAAATGTATGAAATATCTAATCGCCGAAAATCCCGCAAGACAAGAAGTTAAGATTTCCCAAATTGCAAAAGTCGTAGGAATATTGTTTGTCGTCAATACGTAGTCAACTACGTACGTATATAAGTTCAACTGATCACGCTGTTGGCGGCAATTTTGAATTTAAAAGAAGACGAAATTTTCGTATCTTTTCAATTTGGACGCAGAGTTCAAATTAGCGGTGGTCCAAGGTCTGCGACCTTCCACTTTTGCAGTCGGACTTTCTACTTGGTTGCTAGCTACACACGACATGCCCGACGGACCTTGAAAGAATATAAAAAAAAAATTTACCGAAGTTTCCTTATAAACGATCTCAAACTTATTTTCATCATTACTTTTCATGACAGCGATGTTCAATTTGTTAAACCGCTAGCTTTATACATACAATCGCCGATAAATAATGTGTAAATCAGAGTAAAATCGTATCTCACTATCTGTCAAAAACAACATTGAAACCAAAAAAAATTTCTGCCGCGAAATTACAATATTGGATCAGATTCCGGAAGCAGATAAGGATAATCCCGGATTTGGCTATCAACTAAAAAAATCCAGACAGGTGACAAAATACATCTATGCATGGTAAATAAATATAAACACTAGAATTGAAAACCAAAAGATGTGTAAAAAAAAGAAAAAACAGAAAATATTTTGTACATCAATTTTAATGTGAAAATCCAATACATTAAGACAGCTGAGAATAGTTTATTTAACAATATATATGTTCCTGGTAACAGCATATTTTTTTTATCAGTGATAAATGTTGGTAATGCATGTTAAATGCATTTCAAGTGAAACATATTACTGCCATTTCAAGGGGTATTTTTTTCTTCTCAATTTTGATAGGTCGGTTAAAATAGCTGGAAGTTTCTTATATAAAAAAAAAAAGATGTGGTTTGATTGCCAACTATCCACAAGAGACAAAAATGACCTAAACTTGGTAACGGTCAAGATCCCCACCCCTAAACCATATATATTCATGTATGGGACAATATAACAAATTATATGAAATATAGGTGGAGTTCCTGGGGCCACTCTACCCCTTTCTGTATGAGAATTTATAATGGTCGACATCCACAATCTTAAAAACAATATATGTATTTATGTATGGGACAATATTACAAATCAAATGAATTATAAGGGGGTCCCTATGGTCACTGTACACCCTCCTGTTTGAGAACTTGGAAACATTTGAGATCATCACCCCTTAACCATATATACTCATGTATAAGACTATATAACAAATCAAATGAAATATAGGGGAAGTCCCTGTTGTCACCCTATCCCTCATGTTGAAGAACTTTGAAACAGTTGGGATCCCCAACTCTTAATTAAATGAAATATAGGGGGAGTCCCTGCAGTCACCTGATTGAGAAATTGGAAACAGTCGAGATCCCCATCTTTAAATTAAACCATATATATATTCACGTATGAGAACTAATCAAATGAAATATAGGGAGAGTCCTTAGGGTCACCCTACCCACTCCTGTTTGATAACTTAGAAACAGATGAGATCCCAACCCCTCAATCATATATATTCATATATTGGACAATATAAAAAATCAAATGAAATATAGGGGAAGTCACTGGGGTTCCCCACCCCCTCCTGTTTGAAAACTTGATAACTGCCAAGATCCCCACCCATAAACCATAAATTATATTCATATATTGGACAATATAAAAATCAAATGAATAAAAGGGGTAGTCCCTGGATCACCCCACACCCTCTTGTGTGTGTTTTGAGAACTTGTGAAAGATTTAGATACCAACGCCTAAACCATATTCATTCCTGTTTGTCATTTAAAAAAAGATTGAATGACATACAAGGTCAATCTCATAGGCGACACATATGCATATCACTTTGCTAGACCCTAACACCTGTCATTTTATTCCAAACTTAGACATCATGGATTTGGGGTAAAGGTCAGGGAGTCATTTACATTTACTATGGACAGGTCATTCAGACCTCACCATTGATCCCTGTAGTAGTAAACATTTGTCTGATTTGTGTCTCATAACTTTTGTACTGTACAACACAAACTCAGTTTTCTTTCCAGGGAAGCAAGTCCTTTCATACTTTTACAAGCTCGTTCTAAATCCAACGTGAACTACTAACAGTCATCTAATACGGACAATTACGATCAACTAGAAGAACTGCAATCATTGCAAATTTGTACCACTGCTGACTCATGAAAGACTCATGACTATTCGTGGTCATGTGCGTTGCTATTGAAAACCTTGATAAAATATGAATTATTTGCCTTTATGATTAATTTATTAAATGAACATAAATGTACAATTATACATGAATGTTTTATGTTTGTTCTTTTAAATCTTTAAAAAAAAATTGAAGCAACATTGCCATAGTTTTCATAATTATGTTTGCCTTGGAATTTGGTTAACTGCCTACAGTGCTTACAGCGCTTTGATTTTGTTTTGGTATTTTTATCTTATACTTATCTTATAGCTCAACTATATTTGGTGTATGGAAATATTTTACAATCTTTATGTCAGTCGTTCAGGTTTTATTTGACCTTGACCTCAAATTTGCTAAGTTTTTGTGTTTTGGTCTATTTTTCCTAAACTATAACTTATAGGTCAACTTTATTTGTTGTATGAAAGCATTGTTAGCTGTACATGTCTGCCTGGCATGGTTCATCTGACCTTGACCTCATTTTCATGGTTCATTGCATTGGTCTTTGTTTAGTTATCTTGGTTAATGTTAATTTTTTTAAGTTCATGTGACAGTTGTAATAAAGCTTTATACTGAGGACTATCATCATGTAATATCAATGATTAGTAAAGAAGGCGAGACATTTCAGTGTGTGCACTCTTGTTATATAAGACACTGATAGTGTTGTTTAACCAAATAGGTACTGTATTTTTAAATATGGCAAAAATAAATTTCAATTGTTATATTGTAATGATTTATCCAACATCTGGTCCCCCTGAGGTTCATAATAACTATTACCACTTAATTGACACCTGTTGTTATAATACCATTTAATTTTTCATCCACATTTCAAAAAAACAACTTCTGACTGTTTTTATCACAACAAGGCAGGATTTCTAAAAGATGAATGGTAAGACTTTTAAAAGTTGTCAGACCCTTCTTACACTAGTAGCACGATTTCAGTCTGAAACGGTCATTTTGGTCTGATCACATCTTGATTGACTGTATTTACCGCTAGAGAAAATCGTCCAGACTTTTTAGACCGTTTAAGACTCCGTTACGATCGATAGTCTCATCAGGTAAATCAGTCCGTTAAGCCATGTCAAGATTATCAAGACTGAATCTCCTAGCGAGCAGTTAAGATCCGTTACGACAGTGTCAGACCGAAACAGACCATGGATACAAAATTACGTTAAGATGTTGTCAGACCGTGTTTAGTCGTGTTCCGATTTTATTAATTTGGACAGAAAACGGGTAAAACTTTCCCAGTGTTTATCAGGGGTTGCTCCCCTTTTAAGAATAAAATTTAAATTAAAAAGAAGACGGTTTATGTTAACTGAAAGTCTGCCATGTTTTAATTAAGTAAAGAAAATAATCAATTCTAATTCATACCTTTTCCTATTTAATTATTTAACATTTTCTATATTAAAAAAAAAAAACATAAGTGGTTCAAAGTCATACTGCTGCGCAAACGGTGGTGAATTGAGTTTAAAATCAACAGATTGCCGAAATTATATTTAATAATTATTCATTGAATATAAACATCAAAAACTTTATATTTAATGGTTTACAAGTGATTGTTAATAAATATTTATGCAAATACAGACTGGTGCCGTTGGGGAAAATGTGTCAACTTGACGTTACAGATAATTTGTATACCCTTAAAAATTACGGATGTCGGGATTAATACTTGAAAACGTAATCTAAATATGTTTAATTTATTAAATTGTTGATGTTACTTTTCTTTAATATTGTAAATAATATGCATTATCATTTAACTTTTCATGTTTTCTATATAAATTTCATTTATTAAAGTATTCAACTTATTGTAAACTTAAGACGGGGAAAAACAGTACTATGTATGTCTTTTGTCGTTTTCTGTTTATTGTCATAGCATTGTCCGTTCATTTTTGCCAGACTTGTGCGTTTGATTTCCATTTTTTTTTTATTGTGTCTATAATCCAAAAGCCATTTATAACTTTCTTACATACCAGATTTAGAGGCGTTCATTAAAAAATAAAGGTTTAATATTATTGCAAAAGTCTGTGAATTATTGAAAAGATGACGTTCCGAAAACACAAGTCGCTATATTAAATGCTTGTGAGTCTCCGTTACATGTGGTGCGCTTTTATTCAAATACTTTTCTGTTACATAAAAAAAGTGTAAAAACAGTTATTGGAATCCAGCTGAAAAAAAGGGAAAACGAATAGTGACTATCTAACTTGTTTTTAAAATATCGAATACACAAATAAATCTCTAACCATCAACGCTTGCAATTTGTTTTACTGACAGGTGTCTGCTGGCATTCGATTGGATATCAGTTTTATGTAGGCGTAACAATTCATCACACTTATCCAATCAGCTGGCTTGTGTGCGATCTCATAAGGTCCACATAGTTTAGTTTTTAAAGGCAGTGCTTTAAGGCCTGACTTTTAAGTCATGAGGTTCATCTTTTCATACGCAATCTATGCATGGGGTCTTTTGGCCAGAAATAGATCCGGAAATGTTCGAATTTCTCCTCTTCTTTTTATGGTATGATATGGTTTTTGTTTCTTTCATTTACATTGGGGACTAAAGAAACGATCAGTGTGTATTGTTCGTTTTATAGAACTTGTTATTAGTGTGTATTTTGCATTATAAGCAGTCAACCTGACTACAAACTATCATTATGTGTATTCCGTGTGGAAAGAGGTCGGGTCAATTTCGAGTGTTATCTGACATCTAAAGATTCTTTCAGACGTTGATAAAACAATGAAAAGTCGACTGACCATGATTAATATTGCATCTTCTATAATTCAAAGCGGAATTCGGTTTATGAACGAGAAACCGTAAAGCGTTTTCAATTTCGGTATTAGTTATGTATGTTGTCTACGTATTATCCTGGTTCCCGGTACTACGTTCCGGGTATTAGCTATTTGATATATGTGATGTGTAACATTACGATCGGGTACCAGCCAATCTACGTGTGTTTGTGTACATGATTTACCGCCAAAATGACCGACATACAGCTATGGAAAATAGTCCATAAACGTTCCGTATAATGATATGCAAATTCATAATTAATCGTAACTTTTTTTATCTTTGTATAATAAATATAACAAAATGGATTCCACAAAATTGAAGATAGCATTATTTTACGAGGATTTCTCATATTTTTCTCACTTCTGGGCGCAGTAATACGTATGTTTTGAAGAAGTTCGAAGAATTTGACAAAGTGAATTGAGAAGGAAACTGATAGATATACGTCCTTGCTATCAGGTAAAACAATTTAAATGTACAGAACAAACACATTTTCTTCACACAAATAGTACAGGCTTAAGCTTTTTATTGTCTTATACACGACTGTAGTCTAGTGTTTAAACGACGGCGGTGACTACAAGGTACGGGTCATACCGGGTCAAGTCTAAATATGTAAACATATCCACGTGCTATTAGGTAGAAAGCATCGTAATGCAATATCTACAATTTTTCCTCCTTTATACATCGTTTAACCAGATATATTTCTCCTTTATACATCGTTTAACCAGATATATTTCTCCTTTATACATCGTTTAACCAGATATATTTCTCTTTCAAATACACTTATAAAACACGGGGTGTTTTCTTGTCCTTATTAAAGTTCATTTGTTGCAACTTGAAAAAATATCAATGACAATGTAAACAGGAACGAAACATTGACACGAATGATGCTCTCTTCTATGTTATAGTTATTTAGGTATGTGTGTTGCACAAGTTTCAAAAAAACTTAAGTTATAAAACTTTTTTTAGGGCACAAACCCACATTAAAGAGACTTGTCTACTGCCATACCCATCCTATTTTCATGCACCATTTGCAAGCAAGAGACTGAATGGTTTGCAAAATTAAAAATCAGGACGGTGTCCAATTAAAACAAAAGAACTAAACTGGATGAATATTGTAGGAGAAATCTAGAGGAAAGTTTTGATTTGTGAAATTGGTTTTCCTGAAAAGTCATTCATCCTAGCCTGCAGGAAGGAACTATAACTGTCCACCACCAACTGACAAGCTAATGTTGAGCTTCACATATGGAATTACTCAAATACCATCAATGTCTATGTTTTCAGCACAGATTTCACAAGTTATGACACAGCTGTGCTTTTTTTATATACCTGTTAAAGAGTTGTATACTAAATTTTATTTTTTTATCAATAAATATATATTGTGTCATTTAAGAACTTGTATTTTGCCAAAAGATGCATACTAGTGAATGAAAGTGGTGCAGTTCATTTTGCTTTGGTATATAGAATTGAATTACAATTGTTCATGTTATTGGAATGCTTATAAAAATAAGGAGATGTGGTACAATGTATATGATATTTAGTGAGTTTATCAAGCAAAAGTGAATAAGAAATAGGTATATTAACAGTTACAGGTACTACTGTACAATCTCAAACAATGAGAAAAACTCATACAGTAAAGAGAATTTCATATTTACAAGTAAGTTTTGTTTTTGCGTTGAATAATTTTCTTCTATTGTTTTAATTGCAAATATGGGAAGTGGTTAAAATGCTAATGAGACAGCTGTTATGGCCACAGAGCCTTAATTGAAAACTTCTTTTTCATTCATACCGGTAGATTTTGTCTGGAGTTAGAAACATATCTGACAACTTTTCAAAATGCACATGGGGATTTTACGTGAAAGATGGTTCATATAGTCATACAAAACCTTCAAGGGGGCCTTCAAATGGAAGCAGGACAAGTCGCCCCACTGGTTAATCGCCCTACTTTTAAAAAAAACGCAACAAACTGATTTATCAAATCGCCCCACATGTGAAATTGGTTAAATCATGTTTAATATTACTCCTGCCAACTCGCCCTACTTATAAAAAAACGGTAATATTAAGATTTATATATATATATAATTAAAAATAAAATCTCGCACCACTTTAATCATGTTAATGAAAACTAATCTACACAGAATACAAACAAACCGAAAATTATTTTAATTACTATTATTGATATATATATACTGAAATTATATATAATTTGTTTTAGATTGTTGAAGAATAACTAAGTTTTGAAGCTTAGTTATTTGCATAACAATTGAAAAGAAACCTGTTAAATGAATCATAATGCAATATAAGGAATTGAACTTATATATTCAATGGGATAACATCTTTTTCCATAAGTGGGGCGAGTTGGCATTACTAAATTCATCCTGGTTAATAATATATTTATCTAGATTTCACCGATTTCCATTAGGTGGGACCAGTTGGCAGGATTAATATTAACGGGATTTAACACAGTTCACAAGTGGGGCGATTTGGTAATCCAGGTTGGGCAGTTTTTTTGTCAAGCCTGATTTTTTTCGCAGAAAGCTCGACATAGGGATAGTGATCCTACGGCGGCTGTGATGTTAGCTCAGTTCTTAAAAGCTTTATATTTTAGAAGGTGGAAGACCTGGATGCTTCATACTTTGTATATGGTTGCCTCATGTTACGAAGTTTCCGTCAGTCACATGTCAAATGTCCTTGACCTCATTTTCATGGTTCAGTGACTACTTGAAAAAAAAAGTTAAATTTTTTTGTAATGTTAAATTCTCTCTTATTATTAGTAATAGGATAACTATATTTGGTATGTGCATACCTTGCAAGGTCCTCTTGTCTGTCAGACAGTTTTCACTTGACCTCGACCTCATTTCATGGATCAGCGAACAAGGTTAAGTTTTGGTGGTCAAGTCCATATCTGAGATACTATTAGCAATAGGTCTAGTATATTCGGTGTATGGAAGCAGTGTAAGGTGTACATGTCCAACTGGCAGGTGTCATCTGACCTTGACCTCATTTTCATGGATTAGTGGGTATAGTTAAGTTTTGTGTTTTGGTCTGTTTTTCTTATACTGTTTGCAATAAGTTTTCTATATTTTGTGTATGGAATGGTTGTAAGGTGTACAGGTCTACCTGGCAGGTGTCATATGACCTTGACCTCATTTTCATGGTTCAGTGGTCAAAGTTAAGTTTTTGAGTTTTGGTCTGTTTTTCTAATACTATATGCAATAGGTCAACTATATTTGGTGTATGGAAATATTTCATGATCTACATGTCAGTCGCACAGGTTTTATTTGACCTTGATCTCATTTTTTACAGTTCATTGCCCAGTGTTAAGCTTTTGTGTTTTGGTCTGTTTTTCTTAAACTATAAGCAATAAGTCAATTTTATTTGTTGTATGGAAGAATTGTTAGCTGTATATGCCAACCTGGCATAGTTTATCTGACCTTGACCTCATTTTCATGGTCCAAAGGTCAATGTTTAGTTTTCTTGGTTCATGTTAAGATTATGTGACAGTTGTAATAAAGCTTTATTATTAGGACTATCAACATAATATCAATGATAAATAAAGAAGGCGAGACATTTCAGTGTGTACACTCTTGTTTTTAAAGTGGGGCGATTTAGTGAAAAAGTGGGACGATTTGTCATGGATTCCCTTCAATTATATTCTAATATGGTTTTTGGCTTCTTCGTGCATTAACAAGCTCATAGCCATTGTTGAATTAATTGTTTTCTTTAAAATAGTCGACAAAATTGCTCTTACAAAATTGCCATTTGGGAGCCTCGAGCTCGATGGGGGAAATACTCTGCAAATACTGACAGTTGGCAGGTATGGTCATCAAAAAAGTTGACATGTTACTATGTACATTTACCATTATGTTACTTGATGTTCTTGCTATACACACAGTACAGACTAGTCAATCTTTGTGAACTATTTTTTATGGGAGTCATAGAATATGCGTATACAATCAATAATTAAAAATAGTCTATTTATATTGAAAAGGAAAAATTCTTATATGTCTAAAGAAGAGGGACGAAAGACACAAAAGGGACAGTCAAACTCATAAATTTAAAGCAAACTGACAAGACCATGGCTAAAAATGCATTTCATGGGAGGCACAGAAAATATACTGTAAACAGTAGACTATAGATATAGGTGAACTAGGTACAAAAGAACTCTAAATCTTAAATTCTACAAACCACCTCTGTTCTATGGAAGATAATGATATAACTGGACTAGAAATACACACAACCTGTAATTAACTGCCTTTACAGCGCTTTCGCGCTTTGATTTATACATGTACTGGTAGCGATAAAAAATACTCGTGCAGAATATACATATACTATGAAACAAACAATATCCTGTCCAAAAATTATTTACGTGACACCATATTATACCAAATAACTATTTAAAAACTAAGACAGCATACATATAAAATATTATCATTCATAACAATTACTATTTAAAAGTTAAAAATATTTTACTATTAGTATCATGGTCCCAACAATTTAAAAAAAATATTATAAAAGGACGTTGTTGCAATGGTGTGACAGGGACTTTACGGTGCGTCTAAAAACAACCTTGGCCGCCGTGGTGCACTAAGCTCTCGAAACTGCACTAAGACCATGATGGAACACTATAGCGAACTTTCTATACTTATGAAATGTCCATGTGTGGAAAAGAGATCTTACCATACACTGTACGGACATGTAGACTTATTCACTAGCTGTGATATACAGCAAAAGATTTAGCAAGGATAGCAAGGATACAAAAATTACGATTTTAATAATGCTAGAAATTAAAAGGAAAGTATACCATGTATACGGAATTCGCCCGTATTTTAGAATCACGAAATAATCGAAATCGAATTTAGATTAGATTTGTGATCGTTGGAATTTATTAAGACTGTTTAAAATATCGATCTCTTTATAACTATCTTGTTTAGATCGAAATTAATGAGGTTCATAATATCATATATATATAAGTATGTGGTTTCTATTAAATATACACCTGTCTCGGAGACATAATGTCACAGTGTGACATGTATATTCGGCTTGAATTATCCGATGGTCAGGTAAATCACAACCTGTTAAAATGAGTTTTATTTGACACCTGGTACACACGAAGTAGTTACACCACAGGTGTACACACTCCTAACGAAAATATTATTTACAAATTATAAAATTAAGTAATGTGTAGAAAAAAAAACTTAATTTGTTTGATAAATATCGTTTATCACGATCGACTTTGTCTTATAAATATAATATATATAGATCATTAAAAAATAATTACTTTCTGGGTTCATTATTAATTTGGCTTGTATTGGGTTGATTTTTTATGATTGTCTGTAAATTGTTTACTAATTGTGTTTTTCGAAATATTATGAGCTTGCATTCAGTTGTTTTTATGCCTGATTGTCGGTAAATTTATGGTTTCTCCTTTTCACGGATTGTGTATTTAGTTAGGACTTACATTTAATGGTCATTTAATAGAAAATTGCAATATAAGTCTCACTTTTGACCTCGAATATAAAGGGATTAACCATATTGTAAGCGTAATGTACAGGTTTCCCTTTTTTTTTTTTTTAACTTTTAGACTAGTTAAAATCTCCTTTTAATTTTGAAACAGACATGGACATGTGTGAATAGTTAAACAACATTTTGACTTGATTGTTAGTTAAAACCTTTTTTTTTTACTTTATACAAACTGCACGAAAATGTGTCTTCCTTTGTTGTTAATCAGGCTGATTTTATTGATGCTTGCTCAACGTCCAGTGGCAAATATTTCATTTTTTTGTTGTTGATCAGGTTGATTTAATTGATGGTTGCTTAACGTCCAGTGGCAAATATTTCATTTTTTTTTTCTCTCAATATTATAAAATCGACAAGTTTCTATATTCAAACGGTGAGCAGATGTATGCGGTATTTTCAAATAAATGATTCTATAAATATAATTTTAATACAGCATGATCTAAATATAAAAATAGTTGGGGTCAAATACATCTATGCAACAAACATTTAGGCGATTCTTCAAAAAATTAGTTCATATCACTATTAAAGCTACCGTTTAATCTATCTTTGAATTCAATTAAAAACAAATTCACATTTTTTACACCCTGATGTAACCGTACTTTTAAAGCGTAGTCATCCGTATCAATAAATTGTTTAATATCAAAATTGAAGTGCATGAGTATTATTAACATCTGGGATGAATGTGAGAAATCTCTATCGATGGGAATAAACAAAATTTAGCTGAATTTGTATTATTCAAATTAATGAAAAGGCAAGCTAGTGTGTGTGTTTAAAATGATATTGTTGGAATGGATTTATAACATGAAAATTGTGTGTAACCGATTTAACGTTGACTTGGACTGCGAATTTGAACACAATATATTTGTGAAATCACATTCTACAAGATGACATATTTTGTAAGTACTTTAACCTTTGATTCTAATAATTCTAATACTAGTATCTTTGGATTGCATTTTATAGCTGACTATGGGCTTTGCTCATTGTTGACGGCCGTACGGTGACATATAGTTGTAAATGTCTGTGTCATTTTGGTCTCTTGTGGACAGTTGTCTCATTCGCAATCATACCACATCTTCTCTTTTATATTTATAAAGCTATAACTTAAAACTGTCATGTGTACATGTTTCAGGCTCGTGCCGCTGAAAGAGGTCTCCTTTCAAGTTTGAAAATATGTTAATAGGTCGGAAAAACTATCAGAAATATATATATGCACTTATAAATTAAATGATGAAATGATGTAAAGCAAGACTTTAGTTAGCGTGCTTGCTTTTTTTTTTTTTTTTTTTATTGTACAATCATTTTGATAACACCGAATTTAATTCAAATATAATAATTATATAAATACAGGTTAAACTATGCCGATACATATTGTTTAAAGATGTCAACCTTATTAACAAAGTTTGTATAAACAATTATACAAAAAAAAGCAAGCAAGTAAACCAAAGTTTTGCTTTGCGTGCATTAGGAAACTAGCTGTAAAGCCTAAATTTAGCCGACTTGCTCAAACAATAGATAAAGTAAGAGACGGATTTGATCAAATTTAACATACGGAGGAAAGTTTGGGTTTAAAACACTCTAAATAAATTCAATAGAAATTTCATTTATTTCAAATGTATTCCATTTAATTTCTTATAAATCGTATAGGGATCTTTATTCTTGTTTTTTTTTTTATCCATTTCCATTTCCATGACACTTCACTACTAATTACGTACATCTTGATATAAATTGAATCGTTGGTTTTCCCGTTTAAAAGGTTTTACACTGGGGCCCTTTATAACTTGCTGTTTGGTGTCAGCCAAGACTCCATGTTGAAGACCGTATTTTGACTTATTTTTATTATATACTATTATAAATTGTGACTCGGATGGAGAGTTGTCTCATTGTCACATACGACATCTTATCTATCTATGGCTCAAATCGAAACGAGACGGGACAAAAAGGGATAAAAACACACTTTTTTAATATATTTATAATGGGCTTAATATGAGTCAGAAAAGAGTAGAATAGTGGGTCGCGTAGGGGTATAAGCGTGACGCTGAATTGCCGATTTTTTTTTGTGAGCGTGACACGTGAAAGTTAAATGATTGTGTCAGGACACGGAAAAATTCAAAAAATGAGAACTGCATAGTATAAGCGGGATACGGGAATCTGACAAAGCAGTAAGTGGGATCAGGTATCAGACCCCCCCCCAAATGATACCCCAGAATAAGATATTTATTTATCTTCATCATATTGTTACTCTCATGCCTTCAATAACAAATGTATCCCATGCATGCATTTTCATATTTTTGGTCCCTTTTTCAAGTTTGTGGTCTCCAAATTTATAGACAAAAGTCCTTATGGATATTTGTAGTTCTTTGACATGCTGAATCTAACCGTGTATCCAGTTAAGGGATTTTTTGCCAAGTTGTCGAAATAGCCCACATAGAGGTCCAAAGGGTCTAAGATCATCAAACATGAATTGTAGCATGCATGTCGTGTACAATTACCCAAATGTGCATTGTTTGACCTCTGGTAGTATCCACTCGCGGATTTAGAAATTTTCATAAGTAGGGCCCAATAACTGCCTAAGAGGGGGCCCGCTCCAGTGATTCTATAAAAGTAACCAAATATTTTCCCAAAAAGGGGGCAACCCCCTGTCTCCCCTAAATCCTCCTCTGGTATCGAGCTGTGCATTACGGATCATTTACGTACCAATGCAAACAAAAAAGTTCGCCCACACACCTTACATTTCATGTTTTAATGACTGTGGATAATTTATGTCACATACCGTTTCACCTTATACAGTAAAAATCATGCAAGCAACAATCGAGTCAAAAACATTTATTCTACCACAAACTGTCTTTTTTCAGAATATGGAAATTAAAACAGTTGAGGGTACAACTGGGAAAGTTAATCTTTTATAAGCTTTTCTGTCACCATTGCGTTTTAAGATGCACATTTCTCTGTTCGCAAGTGTATGTATTGCGGAAGATAACGTCCTCAAATGTTCTCGTCTCTATTTTACACAGACTGCACTGAAACTCCGCAATATTAATCTTTGACTTAAAAATAATACAGAAATATCTTTTAAATTTTTTTTTTAATCAAGGAAAAACGTAATTTGAAGAATACAATATGACATTTTGAGAAGCGTTTTTGTTACAAGTGTGAAAAGCTATATATTTGATAAAGAATGAATGAGGAGTTTGTATTTCAATTTGAAAATACATTTATCATAAATTCTAAAGTCTTCAACTAAGTGTATTCCTTTGTTTCAAGTGCATTTATCACATAATTCTACAATAAAAATTCCTGGCATCTTCGAAAATTCCACATCAGAAATGACTGCACTAACAGTGATAATTCATCGCATCTATAGTTAAAATGGATCGCTTTCAATAATCGATATAATATATTTTATACGTATATCGAAATGTGTTCATACCAATTGTACCGCTTAATACCAAACCCGCGTAACCTTAAAAATTAGGACATAACACTATCAAAACATTACAGTTTTGTTCATTACAGATATTTTATCATATCCACGGTTGAATGCACAATATCCCCACCAAGAGTTGAGCAGAGCATTTTACTGTACTTATGAAACATATTGTTTTTAATCAAATGTCTGTGATATTAAGTCTTTAAAAAAATACAAATAATGACGGATTCATATTCAATATTTCATGGCAGCAAACAATAGTGATTTCGACAACACTATAATGTACGTTCATTGAGGAAATTTACGCAAATGTTCCATAAATAATTTTATTTATTTTATTTTAGGTCAATCGACAATTAAATATTATAATTAAGTTAAAACAGATATAAATTCAGTTTCTCACGAGACAAAATTCGGCCACAAAATTCTACTGGCTACATATTTTTAAATATATGACCAGAGACATATATGTCTCTGATATGACAAAGTTGCCTCATTTCTTTTTTATTGACATGTTAAAAGACTATTTGTTTATCTGATTGAATATACACTATAGTATTGCCGAGTGCTTCTGTTAAAATAAAGTTCCGGTCATGGTTAAAATAATATGTCAGAATTTGTTAATTTAAAAAAAAAACAATTGCCAAGTAATGATCCATTTAGAATTCACCTCCGGTAATATTCAGGTGATCGGAGGGCAATAAATTGCGTAATCGCACACCTGTGAATCAACAGTCACAACTCTATGAAGGACCTAATTACCGGAAAATCGGACACACACAATTTCACAAACTATTGCAAAGATATATGCCGTACCGAAAATTTTCTTGTAATAACAATTGAGCATTACCAGATTTGAAATTTTAATTATGAAATGCATATCATATAACAATATTTTTCTCAATAAATGCTTAAAGATAAATATAACATTCAAGTATTTTTATTAGAAAAGAATCTGATATAATTTTCCCATTGCTTTTCTTGATTATCTATCGAGGTTATTCATCCCCGACTTGATTGCATGTTCTAAATTTTATCGACGAGAATCTCATTCTGGTACGCGATCTTTAACGGGATTTCACGGAGTTGCCAATCTCTGTGTATATATGTCTCTGTTAGAACTGAGGACGGAAGACCCAAAACAATAATTTGAACTGCTTCATTTTGTATTTTAATATTGTACTGTTTATACTGTATTCTTTTGTATATATGTTATGTTTGTCAGAGATCATTTTTTTTTTATCTATATGACAATAAAAGTATTTGATTAAAAAAATACAAGGCAAACGTTTTGTTAATATTTCGTTAGACATCATTGAAATATATAACAATTTTAAAGAATATTATTCATACACACAAAAGTCATTATATTAAAATTGAGAATGGAAATGGGGAACGTGTCAAAGAGACAACAACCTGACCATAGAGAAGATGTATATATGTTATGTTTGTCAGAGATCATTTTTTTTTTTATCTATATGACAATAAAAGTATTTGATTATAAAAATACAAGGCAAACGTTTTGTTAATATTTCGTTAGAAATCATTGAAATGTATAACAATTATAAAGAATATTATTCATATTATTCATACACACAAAAGTCTATGAAAATGAGTGTTATTTGTGCAAAGGTCGACTTCGTTCTCTATTTCTATTTTTTTGTGTGAAGAATTAGTACAATACAACTGTTTTTGTGTCAAAAACAGGTGGGTACGAAATAATAGCTTAAAACCTTTCAAACTATTCCAGTAATCTCTCCATGCCGTATGGCATAGGTTATGATTAGCCCTCGGGGAAAACAGTCAAATGTAGGGATAATTATGACAAGTACGTGTATTCCCGACAAACAATGAAATTACCACATTCGTTTATTACGTGTACATGAATGCATTTTGTATAACCATTTAATCTGTATCTATATATATATATATATATAACTGTATAAATCACCCATGCAGGAACATATTTATAAATAGTTAGATTTACTGTTACCAGATTTACCTATTGTATTTCTTGACACGTGTGTTGTGAGGTTGATTTATTTTGAATAACTAAATAGATAAAAAAAAATAACGAATAATATTACATAATTGTAGATAATACAATATTTGGCTGTATGACATTATAAGTAATAACACGGGCCATGCTTGTAAAAACTGTGTGATAGTGGTTAGTTCGTATAATAAGTCAACGTTCGGTATACGTCAGGGACTCTCTGTTTTACACCAGGAATGGTGAAAACTAAAGACATCCAAAACCTTTGATTTTAAAAAGTTAACATGGAACTATTTTATTGCCAATCAGCCAATTATTGTACAACTAAATAATATTTTTGACTCATTGTCACTCATACAACAAAGTAAAACTTCTTATAAGCGTGATTTTTTAATCAGCGTGCGCCACTCGGCACGTGACCAACGGCTTAATGCAAATTCCCAATCATCACAATAAAAAGGGTGAAACAGGTTGTATACTTTGAGCTTTCAAACTAAATGGTAACCCCAACCCCCAACATAGAATGGTTCAAATTTTGAGTTGAAGCCGTTAGATTGCTCTATAATTTGATATAATTTGTCTCGGTGGATCCAGGGGGGGGGGGGGGTTCCGGGGGTTGGACCCCCTTTTTGGCCGATCAATGCATTTGAATAGAGCATATACTTGGACTCCCCCTTTACTCTGGGTTGGGCCCCCCCTTTTTTAAAATGGCTAAATCCGCGCCTGATTGCAGTACACTGCACTGTGAGTATTTGTTAGATAATCACGCGCGATTTTATCATTTAAAGGAAATGCTTCACGAAATAACTAAAATCAGTTTATTTGTACTCGTAACAAAAAGGAGAAAAAAATTGGGCTGCCTCTCTTCAATTGTGTCTAGTTACCAAAGTAAAATCAAAATTTATAATTCTCTGACAATGCACATGGTCATATATTGTATATGTCATTCCAAGACTTACACTTGTTCTTTTATTTGTGTGGCTATTTAATGACCATTTTAATTCAAAGCTTGGATTTGCATCCTTCATTTCCCAGTACTCTAGAATTTCTACATACATATCACAGTAAATAATTAAAGTTGTGTGTTAAACGTCAATGCGAAAGCAAAAATTCCATAAGACAATTTAGAGGGCACAATTGTTTCTTTCGTCTGACAGCAGGTATACACCACAGTTATCGTAAATTATAAAAACATATATAAAAAAAACATTATTTATTTTAACACAAAATAGAGAAAAGAACTGATAAGTGCGGGTAATCCATGCGCCTTTCCTCCCTGATGTTTCGATATTTTAAAAGATAATTATTCTTTTATCCATTTTAACACGTGAAAACTACACCAGTGAGTTCCATGTATGTCACAAACTTACAGCTGGTCCTGAATATGCATGAAGTATTTGCCACTGGACTTTAAACAACCAACAATCAATCACACTACAACTTATAGTATATATAGTTGTGAAATACAAAATGTTTATTATAATTATACAATTAGCCAAATAAATAGAATACAATGATACACACTACTTTATATAACTGACACAATTTAAAGGAATACTCTCTAAACTATATAAGTAGAGAAGCGAAAAGTTTCTTTTGAATAGTAAACAAACTTCCGAACAGTACATGTTTTTTAATGGTTTTCCCTGCGGCGCTCAAATATTTTGCATGGTCTTTTAGTGTTTAGACATATATGACATTGTAAGAACCGTTAACGTGTAATAGATTCAAATTCGTTATTTTGCTCAAGATAAGAAAAACAAAGACATGTATATTAAAAACTGACGGTCAGACATCACTATTTAAATACGTGTAAACACTAATTCATTAATTCTTTATTAACGTTTAGCCCTAAGACACCTTTTTATTAAGAATGATGATGAAAGTAATTGTAAAATATAATAGGCATGTTCTTTCTTACGTTATGGATCATTGATTTTGTTACCTATTGACCCGGTTGATTTCTAGCACGTGCCATTGAACTCGACCATTTTAACTGACACAGATTTTTTTTTTAAATTAACGCCATTCATATATACTAAGTACTATATACATATTATATGAATTAGAAAATAAATATTATAAGGATACAACATTGTTTGAATGAAAATTTTTATACGGTGATATTTTAACAAGGTCCCGACAAAGACTGAATGCAGTATCATGATCAGCTTTCGGGATCTGGGAAGTCTTTTATTTTTAATTCCCGGATGTCGAGAATATTTTTTTCCAAGTTTAATAGAGAAACTCGCACGAAAAAAAATAAACATAAAAAAGCAACAGATTCACGGTAAACTATGGCATATATCAACAGATAGCGAATTCAAGCAACTGTAATACATAAAACAAAAATATGCATGTGTTAATTTGCCTCCGTTGCATTTCTGTGGATTGTCTCATTGGCAATCATACCACATCTCCTTAACTTTTTTAGGTTACGTTTACAATTTTCCGTTACTATTTAATCTTCAAATACGAAAAACATTTTCACCGGTGTTCACAACATTTTAAGGTTAAATTTATGGCATTCATTTTGGTGTGTATACAATAAACATACGTCCTTGCATTTAATTATCAATATATATTTATATAAACTAATATTTATTATAAAATAAACAGCATATATAGACGAATAATTTATTAGTTATTCCTCAACAAAACAAGAAAAGAAATAAAAAATCAACAGAAGATTTAATCTTTTTTTTTTTTTTAATTAATCAAAATATACTTCAAATAATAATATTAAAATACATCTATACATATTAATCTAAAATGCATTATCGAGTAGAAGGGGCGCAACTCGTGGTATCAAACCGGTATACTGGACGGATCCAAACAGGGTCTGAACATTTTGAACGTAATTTTGTATCCATGGTCTGTTTTGGTCTGACACGGTCTTAACTGGTCTAAACAGCCCGCTAGACGATCCAGTCTTTTCCGTCTTGACATGCCTTAACGAACTGATTTACCTGATGAGGCTATCGATCTGAATGGCGACTTAACGATCTTAAATATCTAGACGATTTTCTCTAGCGGTAAATCCAGTCAATCAAGATGTGATCAGACCAAAATGACCGTTTCAGACTGAAATCGTGCTACTAGTGTTATTCATGCTGATTGGTCAACTTACCATTATAGAAACTATTATAAACTTTTGTAGACTATAGTGTTAACTAAACTTGAAGGTTCACAGAAATCAGAAATTTAATCTGATGGGAAAATACTCATTACAACTAATTCCAGTCTTCCATCAGGATTAAGTGATACAAAACTCCCACAGAAGACATTTATCCTTATGATCTGAGCTATAGTGGTATATTCTTGTTATTCCCCAAAGAACATGATCTTTAAAGTTTCATGTGGTTGATACATAAATAAATGACATTTCAGCTAAAAGAAATAGATATACTTAAACAGAGTTGGATTACCAATGAATCCATAAAAATATATAATAAAATATGTAAAAATCATTTTGTCAAACTTGCATAATATTGTCATGATTGTAATTAATTTTTATTTGAATAAATTTTTTAATTGGATGTTTGTTTTTAATTTGGAAAACCCCTAGATATATGGTTTGATTCATAAAACACTTGTTGATTTGGATGTTTGCACAGTTTGGCTAGGTTGAAAAAACACCTAGATGTTTGTTATGATGTTGTGTAAAACACTTGAATGCATGGTGCTTTGACTTTCAAAACAAGTAGATGATTGCTCTTGATTTGTATTTAAAACACATGAATATATATACTGTAAAAGCAGAAATTTTCGTGGGGGATTTAATTTCGTTAATTTCGTGGATAAGAATCCACGATATAAAACCCCCACGAAAATTTAATTGTAGATTTAATCTAAAGTGACATTTATATAACTATTTATTTATTTTCTAAACTTTCAAAACCACAAAATTTAATCCCAACGAACTTTCTTTTGGATACAAAACCACGAAATTTTAACCCCACGAAAATTAATGTTTATACAGTATTTGTTTTGACTTTGTTAACACTTGGATATTTGTTTTGACTTTCAAAACACTGATACTTGTTTTGACTTTCAAAACACTTCGATATTTGTTTTGACTTTCAAAACACTTGGATATTAATTTGTTTTGACTTTCAAAACACTTGGATATTAATTTGTTTTGACATTCAAAACACTTTAAATTTTTTTTGTTGACTTTCAAGAAACTTGGATGTTTGTTTTGACTTTCAAAACACTTGGATTTTGTGTTTGGCTTTAAACAAACAGTTGAATAATTGTCTTGATTTAATTGTAATGATAACAGGTTGTTTTTTATACCTCACCTATGATCACCTACGAAAGTAGAGGGGCATTATGTTTTCTGGTCTGTGGCTCCCTTCGTTCATTCGTCCGTCTGTCTGTGTGTCCATTGAGGTTAAGTTTTTGATCAAGGTAATTTTTGATGAATCTAAAGTCCAATCAACTTGAAACTTAGTACAATTGTTGCTTATGATATGATCTTTCTAATTTTAAAGCCAAATTAGACTTTTGGTCCCAATTTCGCGTCCACTAAACATAGAAAATGAAAGTGGGAGTTTCAGGTTAAAGTTTTTTGTCAAGGTAGTTTTTGATGAAATTGAAGTCCAATCAACTTGAAACTTAGTACATGATAATTGTTCCCCATAGTTTAATCTTTCTAGTTATAATGCCAAATTAGATTATTACCCAATTTCACGGTCCATGGAACATGGAAAGGGATGGTGCAAGTGGGGCATCCTTGTACTTTGGACACATTCTTGTTTAATTTTTTTAAGCAATCATATCTGTGTTTTGATTGGTAAAACAGTTAGTGCGCTGTTTTGATAACATCAACAGTTCCCTCAGACAAAAGACAAACTTGAAAACCCATGGCAAAAAGTTATAAATAATTTTAAACAAATTTTTAGGTCATAACAAAAAGTTATAAATAATTTTAAATAAACTGACATTTTAAGGCGTTGGCAAAAAGTTATTAACAAACAAAAGACAAACTGAAATTTTTAGGCCATGGCAAAAACTGATAACTAATAAACAGCCAAAAGACAAAATATTATTTATGAGACTACAAAATAAAGACTGAACAAATGGAACTCCACTATAAATTATTGATTTATTAAAAATGGAGACCGATCCTTTCACTTTAAAAAACTAAATCTTAAAAATATATTGTTTTGATTTTTGTCGAGCCTTCGACTTTAGTCGAAAAAAGCGAGACTAAGCTATCCTATATTCCGTCGGCGGCGGCGGCGTCAACAAATATTCACTCTGTGGTTAAAGTTTTTGAAATTTTAATAACTTTCTTAAACCATACTGGATTTCTACTAAACTTTGACAGAAGCTTGTTGATGATCATAAGATAGTATCCAGAAGTAAATTTTGTAAAAATAAAATTCCATTTTTTCCGTATTTTACTATAAATGGACTTAGTTTTTTCTGGGGGGAAACAAAACATTCACTCTGTGGTTGAAGTTTTTAGAATTTTAATAACTTTCTCAAACTATCCTGGGTTTGTACCAAACTTGGACAGAAGCTTGTTTATGATCATAAGATAATATCCAGAAGTAAATTTTGAAAAAAAAAAATCCATTTTTTCCGTATTTTACTTACAAATGGACTTATTTTTTCTGCGGGGAAACATTACATTCACTCTGTGGTTAAAGTTTTTAAAATTTTAATAACTTTCTTAAACTATCCTGGGTTTGTACCTAACTTGGACAGAAGCTTATTTATGATCATAAGATTGTATCCAGAAGTAAAGTTTGTAAAAAGATTACTCCGTTTTTTCTGTAATTTACTTTTAAATGGACTTAGATTTTCTTACAATCATAAAATAGTAACAATAGGAATATTTTTATTGAATTTTTTCCTCATTATTGTTGAGCCTGCGATTTACAGTAAAAATAGGCGAGACACTGGGTTCCGCGGAACCCTTACAAATTTTTAAAAAAGTAAAGGAGATGTGGGTGGCAGAGGCGGATTTAGGGGGGGCCTTTTTGGGGGAAAAAATGGTTGCTTATATAGGGAATCAGTGAAGAATGAATGGAGCGGGCCACCTCTTAGGTCAGTCAGTGGGCCCCCACTTCTAGATTTCTAGATCCGCCACTGGGTGGTATGATGCCAATATTAATGAGATAACTCTTCCAAAGTTCAAATGAAGTGCATGTAAACAATTTAAGGCAACAGTTTGGCCTTCAACAATGAGAAAAACCCATACAGTTAGTTGGCTTATTATAAAAATCCCTAGCTGACATGAAAAATATGAAACAATCCAATTTATAAAACTGATATTGTACTCAAATGTGTGTCATGGATAATGATAGGAAATAATTAAAACAAAGAAAACAGTAGCATGTTATTATAGTACATTGTATAAGGAAGAACTTTGATTGACTTCTAAACATTTCTTTGAGCTAAATAGTATTCTAAGAAGGTTTAACTCTAAGCTTGAACTAAAACAAGGAAATACTTTGATGATTTACCAAAAGTTAATTTAGCAAAATGCATGTAGATTAAATCTTCTAATGTTATTCATTATTTTTCTGTTTCCCTGTGGAATGAGCAGTGATGACAGAAATAAGTTAATTCAGAATAAAATATGATTAGGCTATAGATTTTTTAGTTTGGTCTAAAATAATATGTCACATGATTTTATTTGATATTTCAGATGATTGTAAACAAATGTGACTCCTGTTAGCTAGTAACAGTGGATTTATAGTGCGATTTGTCAGTATATACATGGTAAGTAAATAACTTTAAGATATGTAGATAACATTTGAGAGAGTGGTAATGGGGGTACCTTCATGACGAAACTATAAAAGTTCATGCTAAATGACATTGAGGGTAATATTTGGGCATGATGATAAAATATATACATTTTCTTTTAGACGATAAAAAAGGATATTTTGAGTAATCACAATAAAATTTTAGCCAATTTGACTCTTAACTGTAGCAAAATGAATGCTTGATGCGTAGCAGTAAAGGGTATTCATAACCCCATTTGGTTCTGATATCAATGAAGTTTTAAAAAGGGGAGACCACTCTAGGGATTTGTTTAAGGAAAGCTTAGGGTCTTATATAAAATGAATTGTTGTCTGGTGTTATTTCATTTGACATCACAAGTATGTTATACTGTTATCATATAGTTGAGGGCTTAGAAAGGGTATTACTCAAAAGAGAATAATGGGGGGGGGGGGGGAATGAAGAAAAGTGAAAATTTGCAGAAATGATAAATAGAGAAATTGGCATAAGCTTACATATGATAGCTTACAAATACTGAGAATAGAGGAAAATTTATCAACGTTTTAAAAATTTATTTGAGCAACAAAGCTTGAAACAGCAGTTGAAGACATCTAGAAGTAAAACTTCTGAAAAAATTTCTAAATTTCCATTGTAACATTTATATAATATATCACAATGCTATTGACTATATAATACAGATTGATGGATGGTTTAAAACACAGCTGCTCTTTAATCACCATAAATATTTTGGTTCAATAATCAAAATTATCTAACATTTATTGGCGTTATATGAAATATGATATTTTAAAAAAATAGACAATAGAATTATAAATAGGTTTTTTTATGCAACTTGAAACAGTATTCTCGAACCTCTCAAAATCTGCAGTCATACTTTTACAAAAAATGGCTTACCTAAGAAAGAAGATGTGGCATGAAAGCCAATGAAACAACTGACACCACAAGAGACCAAATGACACAGAAATTAACAACTTTTTACTGCCTTCAACAATGAGCAAAGCCCATACAGCATAGTCAGTTTACAAAAATTATGAAAATTGTTAAATGTTATTGAAAACATTTTCCCAAAAGACTCTCAAGTTTAAATTTATCACAACAAATTCTTCAAAGGATTTTTTCTTTCAATTTCAAAATTCGATACCAGTGTAAAACTTTACCTTGTATAAACAAATTATTTGAAAATGGATTGTTTTATGAACTAATTTATTTGTGTGTGTGTAAATTTTCATTGGTTTTTAATTTGAAGTCATATGAAATGAGTGAGTGGTGAAAAATAATGTTTATCCAATTCTTGAACCAATGTATGTATTTATCATAAACTTAGTCCTCTGTACACGATTTTATCATTATTTTTGCAAATATATCATATAATCGTCAATTTGTTTTCTCTCTTTTTGTTATATGATTTAACAAATATGGCTGCTCATTAAATGCTGTACGTGTTTTTAAGCTGAGTTTTACCGATTGTCACCTTACAGTAAACAAATCACAAAAAGCATGGGTATTGAGCACTTGTTTAACGTGTATAATCAGATATTTGTTTACTTCCATGACAGATCCATGCGTATTGCGATCACTGGATTTTTACGAGGAGGGTTACGCTCGGGTCACTATGCATACGGAAAATATGTCGGTGAATTGCTTTCTGGATGCAAGCAATTAAAAATAAGTAAACTTCTTCTAAATGTGGACAAATTAAAGAATTTTCCTCAGAAAAAATTATATGTACATAAGTTGTATAATGAAAACTATCCATTTAGTTAAAAAAAACATATGCATATTTTTTTTTAATTTGAGGTTTCTTCATGACTTTAAGATTAACAAAATCACTTTCTATAAATAGTTGCATCCTTTATTGGATTATTCTATAATCAGTATTTTAAGATGTCATTATGACATTAAACTCTTACTTCACACTAATTCTTTTGAATGGTGATTTAATTACATTGGTATTTACAGCTATTGATTGTTATAGTACATGTATAAAAGGTAAGAAATTCATTGGTCAAGATTTCATGTTTTGACTGGCAAAGGGGTAATTTCTCAGGTTCAAAACATTAGGAATTTATTGTCCAGAAGTACGCAGATTTAAATATACTGGACAATGTGTT
Source organism: Mytilus trossulus (assembly GCF_036588685.1). Taxonomy (NCBI): domain Eukaryota; kingdom Metazoa; phylum Mollusca; class Bivalvia; order Mytilida; family Mytilidae; genus Mytilus; species Mytilus trossulus. Next base: position 1,807,903 of record NC_086380.1, read on the forward strand.
ATAATAATTTACCTGTAGACTACTGAGATAAGTTTATTTTGCTCTGGTGAGTGAATAATATTAGAAATGTAAGCTCTTCAAATTATTTACGAAAAAAAACATTGCAAAATTTTGTTAATTATGGTTATTTTAAGTCATAATTAAATAGCATGACTTAGATTAAAACTGTTTTTTGAAAAATAATTATATTGTTTTACTTTAATTATTTTTCTTTAGAATAAAAACAAGGGATTTGTAACAATGTATTTCAAAGATATTTCTGTAGCATGTTGAGTGAAAAGATATAACTGACCGTGCCAGGGCTGTATAGCTGGTCAAGGTCATTCAAAGCTCCCATTATGAGAGTAAGACAGCAGCCCAACAACAACATAACAAGAAGTTTTTCTTCGTAGAAATGTTGCCTATGATAATTATACATTTCAGTGTTGGTATCATGTTTAATAATCTGGGTAAGCTAAAGTAAAGTAAGAAAGATTTGAAATGAATGAAAGCTCCACATCCATTTTTTTGTCTCAGAAAAAAACCTGATTAATGGATGTTCTTCATCTCAAAATCATAATTGGCCTTCAACAAAAATGTATTTACATTTATTACAAACATTTGCGGCTCAAGTAGGATATACGGTACTATAGTTCCGGCTTTTTTGCCGTAAATTCCTACGCGTATGTATTCATGGGTAATAAAGGTAAAACTGTTTGAATTTTTCATTCTAGTAAAATTAATGAGTGAAAGACAGGTTGACAAGTCGACAGGTTGACAACTTTGAAAATGTTATCGTTGCAATAAGTGGTTGACAGGTTGACAAGTCGACAGGTTGACAATTTTAAAAATGTTATGGTTGAAATAAGTGGTTGACAGGTTGACAAGTCGACAGGTTGACAGGTTGACAAGTAGACAAGTCGACAGGTTGACAATGTTAAAAACGTTATCGTTCAAATAATTGGTTGACAGGTTGACAAGTCGACAGATTGACAATGTTAAAAATGTAAAAACAAATTATAGTTAACAGGTTGACAGGTCGACAGGTTAATAAGACGTTGACCAATTGATAATAGCGTTATGTATAACTGGTAGGCAAATTGACAAGTTGACAATGTACCTATACACTGTATAGGACTGTATCGGACCACAGATGAATTATCACGTTATGATTGGTTAAATTCCGTCACGTGGTGACCCCTTATGAGACCATATGGGGTTAGTAAGTTTCCTATGGGGTTCATGACGCGTTAATGGCGACGTCATCTATTAATGTTGTTGTGTTTCATCCGGTCGATCTTAACACTTATAAACTTGTCGTTTGTCAACCTTTTCATTGTCAAGCTGTAGACCTGTCGATTTTAACACTTGTCGACCTTTTCATTGTCAACCTGTCGACCTGTCGACCTTTTCATTGTCAACCTGTCGACCTGTCGACCTGTTAATATGTCAAAATATATATATATATACATGTAAACTGATTTACTTCTAATTTAAACCAATTTACTCCTATTTTCTTCCGATTGAACTACAGTACCGTATATCCTACTTGACCCACATTTGCTTTTAAGAAAAATACTGAGAATGTTTATATTAATAGAAAAAAAATCAAATGTGATTATTTTTTGCTGAGACAGTAACCAAACAATGATAACTTTAATTGACAGGAACCAAAATTCAAAATAAGAGCAAGTTCATTTATAGCTTGGTATATATATATAGAAGTTATACACTCTTGATTCCATGTTTTAAATCCCTGACACCGTTAAGTTGTAAATGAATTCTTTTTGAAGATACAAGCAAAGATCTTTTATAAACAAATCTGACAAACTTCTAATTTACTTATGGTAAAACATACTTTAGAAGCAAAAACCTTTGTTTACATATTTATCAGATAAATCAATGTCCTGAAACACTGACCACAACAGAAACTGACCAATATACATAACTCATAGTGTAAAAAATGACAGTTGGTCATACCAGTTGACATTTTCAGAAGAGTTTTGAATTACTATTTGTATATGTATTTGTTCCCATCGATTACAAACGGTGATGAGGTCGTCCATGAAATTAAGTAAAGATCTTCTCTACAAACATGATTATAAGGGAAGGATTGAATGAAACTAATACAGTAGAAAATTAGTAATTACTCAAGAGTGGACTCAATCATGATTGTATGGAATGCCTTTGATATCAGGCTTTATAAATCTAACACGTAGAAATGATGTCTTTTAGGTTGTACTCTTGATTCAATGCTTTGAATGCATAAAGGCTTCATGGTGCTCAAGTTATTGACCTTGTTAGATAGTATTTGCGTGTTTTGCGTTTTACAAATGTTTTTTTGTATTTCATTAATGAAATCAATTTCTTTCTTTTTCTAATTTCTTAAATATATATATATACTAAAAACAGCCATGGGTTAGATTTTATTAATTTGTCAATATTTTTGTTTCGAGATCAATTAATTTCAATAACTTCATTATATATTGGATTGCAACCATACTTAAAGCTTGCATGGATATAATAGTCAAATAATGAGTGGAAGATTAATTTTGAAATCCAAGGTCAAGGTCATAAGTTTCTCCCAGAAACCTGAAATTTGTGCAAAAAATTGGATTGTCCTGCCTGGTTCTATATTCCTCATTTTTGGGGTTTTTGATTTCATATTATATCAGTTTTCTCTAGATATTAAACAGATCTATATAATATTGTAACCTTTTAAAAAAGAATTACACAAATACCTCGTTACTTCAATAATCGGTTAGAAATTATCCACTGTTTTTGGAAAATTTTATTTATTTAGCATTTAATATACAATAACTACATTTTGCCATGAACTGTAAATAACAATACAGTAAAAGTACTAATTTACCAATGATTTTATATTAAGTAAATATTTGACAAGATAAGCCTTGACCTATGAATTGAGACCCAATGCTTTCATTGCCTCGGTTCCTATAGAATTATTAGTTGGATTTGTATAAAAAGCTCTGGTGTTAAGTTATGCCAGTATAAGAATAATGAAATTAGCCTGAAAATTGGAAATTCTCACTCAAAAGTACATTTTTGTTGAGCCTTTGACTTTAGTCGAAAAAGCGAGACTAAGCGATCCTACATTCCGTCGGCGGTGTCAACAAATATTCACTCTGTGGTTAAAGTTTTTGAAATTTTAATAACTTTCTTAAACTATACTGGATTTCTACCAAACTTTGACAGAAGCTTGTTTATGATCATAAGATAGTATCCAGAAGTAAATTTTGTAAAAATAGAATTCCATTTTTTCTGTATTTTACTATAAATGGACTTAGTTTTTTTTGCGTGGAAACAAAACAATCACTCTGTGGTTAAAGTTTTAAAAATTTTAATAACTTTCTCCAACTATCCTGGGTTTGTACCAAACTTAGACAGAAGCTTGTTTATGATCATAAGATAGTATCCAGAAGTAAATTTTGTAAAAATAAAATTCCATTTTTCCGTATTATACTATAAATGGACTTAGCTTTTTCTGCGGGGAAACAAAACATTCACTCTGTGGTTAAAGTTTTTAGAACTTTCTTAAACTATCCTGGGTTTGTATCAAAGTTGGGCAGAAGCTTGTGTATGATCATAAGATAGTATCCAGAAGTAAATTTTGTAAATAAATAAATCCATTTTTTCTATATTTTACTTTTAAATGGACTTAGTTTTTCTGCGGGGAACCATTACATTCACTCTGTGGTTAAAGTTTTTAAAATTTTAATAACTTTCTTAAACTATCCTGGGTTTGTACCAAACATGGACAGAAGCTAATTTATGATCATTAGATTGTATCCAGAAGTAAAGTTTGTAAAAAAATTACTCAGTTTTTTCTGTATTTTACTTTTAAATGGACTTAGATTTTCTTACAATCATAAAATAGTAACAAGAGGAATATTTTTATTGATTTTTTTCCTCATTGTTGTTGAGCCTGCGATTTACAGCAAAAATAGGCGAGACACTGGGTTCCGCGGAACCCTTACAAATTTTTATTTGTTTTATTGTGATTGTATAGGATTTCTTATAAGAATTCTGTCTCAGTAATCCATTGGATTTTAAAAATTTGAATGGAATGATTCTGATGTATGTAACTTACTTTTCTACAAAATCTACACAGATTTCAATTATACAGATTTTTTATTTGAATTTGCTTATGTTATGCTCCTTTAAGTAGGCTATTATGTTTATCAGTCTGTTCTTCTGTTCGTTCATTCATCCCGCTTCCAGTCTGTGTGTTTGTTTGTTCATTCATACTGCTTGAGGTTTAAGTTTTTGATCAAAGTTTCTGATCAAGGTAGTTTTTGATGAAGTTCAAGTCTAATCAACTTGAAATAATAACATTCTAGACTCTGTTTGGTGTTAAAATGCCACTTGTTGAATTGTATCTCAGTGTAGAACTGTTATTATTTACATCGATGACAACAACAAATTAATCTGCTTATAAATAATAAGCGTTAACAAAAGATATTGAATGGTTTGCTAAAATTGAGAAACAATTACATGATTTACATCTTCATTAAGTTTATCACATGATTTACATGGAATCAATTAATTTTATCATTTACAATATAAATCCATAAATAGATGCTATAGTGCAGTCTACAGCCTCTGTTATATTAGATGATGTGTCAACATTAATTATACAATTAACATATTTTTAAACAATAACAGGCCATATTTTATTATAAAAAAAATGATACAAGGACAGGGCAGGATTATTAGTTTAAAAGTTACAATTAAAAGTCACAATAAACTTTGATTCTATTGAATATATTGTTATTCAATTCAGCTAGAAATCTTTACAGATGAAAAATAATTGTGGATATAAATCCTACACAGTTCCAAACTTAGAAAATGCTGCACACAAATCATGAATGCTATCAAAGTTCAAAATAATCATTTGATATTTATAAAACCTCCAGTCACATATTTTGCATTGATAAAAGCATAACAAAAGATATCTATTGTAACAAATCAAACTGAACCTATAATAGTTTATTTTAACAAGTTCAGTGTCAGATCAAGAACTTTTCTTTAAGGGGGATGTGGCTGACTGACCTACTGACCTAAAGGGGGGTGCTCTCCAGTGATTCCATATACAATCAATCAAATTTTTCTCACAAATGGGGGCCCAAGACCAACCACCCTTCCACCCCAGATCTGCCTATTAAAATAAGACTTGGATCATGACAATTGTCTCATTGACACTCATACCACATCTTCTATGTTAACCTTCAACATTTGAAGATTTATAAATGGGTTAATAAATTACTATTTTTCAAAGTAAAAAGTATTAGTTTTAATCTTTTAAAGGATAAAAGCATGCAAACGTTTCACTACCAACATAAATTGCAATCTTTTGAAAATGAATGAGATCTTTGGCGTTTTGAACTTTAAGATATCGGTAAGTTTTCAGTTGATGAGATTTCTGTTTAATCCCTGTGATGGGGTTGATGTAATTCTGATTGTCATTGAATATCTTTACTGAAGCCTCATTTACTGCATGAATCTTTATTGATGTTACTTGAATAAGAGAAGTATCAGAACTATATAAACTTAATGATAAACACAAATTGTTATTCAGGCAAGAAATTAAAAACTTGCATTTTAGGATGAATAAGAATTATTCAAGCTTAAAAAAAGTCTAATTGTAAAGAATTACAAAGATGAAATGTTACTATTGAATACTATATATAATGTATTATATGCTCTGCTCCTTTATGATTTCCCCTTTCAAAATAAATATGACCACATTATAAACATTTTCACAAATTTAGCAGCAACATATAAAGAATACATATATATAGACATTTCAATAACAGATTAAGATGTAGAGTTTCATGAAATCAAAATGTTTGGTGAATATAGAATGATGTGATTTCCCTTATCAGACTAAACTGCATTTTCAATTTTATGATTGTAAACTTGGACCAGCTATAATGACTATATTTATAAGCAATCAATAAATACAGTGGCGCCTTTTGAAAGATTGATTTTACTATTAACTTATAATGGAGGAATTAAATTAAAATTTATTAAAGACCAAAACATTATTTGGCTATTAATTATAACAAGGTTGGCAGACTTTTATAGACCTAAGAAAAAGCAGGAAAATGTAATAGTCTTCCCTTCTAGGAAGTTAACTTTATTGAACACTATAAATGGTTTTATTTACTTTTTGTGGGAAAAGAAAGATGGCTTTATTGTTATCTGCATTAGTTGTGCAGCTGCTATAATGACATTTTGTCAATACTTGTCTAAAACCACATGTAAAATTGATGTTTTCTTTATTATAGGAAGCTCATGGTTTTCATAGCATGGGCATTATTAGAGCAGTAAACATTAATTCCATTTAGAGAGCAAGTGGTTGTAATAGAGTTCACCTAATTATCTGTATATCTAAAAATAAAATTGAGAATGGAAATGGGGAAAGTGTCAAAGCGACAACAACCCAACAATAGAGCAGACAACAGCCAAAGGCCACCAATGGGTCTTCAATGTAGCGAGAAACTCCTGAAAGGCGTCTTTCAGCTGGCCCCTAAACAAATATGTATACCTGTTTTGTGATATTGAACGTCATTATAACTAAACTCTGAGTTATACACAAGAAACTTAAATTAAAAATCATACAAGACTAACAAAGGCCAGAGGCTCCTAACTTGGAACAGGTGGAAAATTTCTTTTTTGCCTTTTTTAGGTTGCTGTCTTATAATATATTGATACAAACCCCCTCATTTCTTTTTATTTTTGGGACAACAGTAGCTTAAAGTTGTTTTAGTTTTAGTAGTTCGATCATCTTCTCTTTCACAAACCTGTCAACACTATAAAGGTTGTGAGTTAGGGTTATAGGGTTAGGCATTAAGCACATTGACAGATGCATATTGTATTACAGTTTTCCTATTGAAGTTTTTCTGGGTTTTTTCTGGGCTCTCCAGCATCCTCCACCAATAAAACTGGTCGCCATGATATCACCAATAGTTATAAAAGTGACATTAAATACCAACAAACAATTAATCCCTTTGAACTCAATTATTAACACAATGCAGTCCCACTTCATAGCTTAAATTCATTTAAAAAAAAAATCCAATCAGATTGGTTCCAGTTTGCATATAAATCTATATAAACATTTTACTTTTAAATCTAGCTGTTATTGTTATTTAGTGCAATGGCACCTTGAGTGAGTTTCCTTCTTGAGAAAAATATGGTATGGAGGAATTTGTATTTGTATTGACTTGTATTGATTGGGACAATAAGAGGGTTATACATTTTAAGGTCAAAATATTTGCTTTTCTGCATTATATATCTAACCTTTATATTCTATTTTTCAGCTTTAAACAAATGACAATTTTGAACTGAAGGATTCAGAACTAGCTATGACCATGACAGCCACTGCATTTATTATGTACAGTCTCGCCAATATTGTGGGAATACTTCTGTTCTGGCTTTATAAAAAGAGAGACAAGCGGGAGAAAAAACCATCAGAATCCGAGGAATTAGAAAATGCAACTGTTCGTAGAAGACGTTTAAAACATCAACCATCTTTACTTGCCTTACTGGGTCTTTCACATACATATAACGACAGGTCATTTTGTCCGATAGAAGATCATTTTCATAGTTTTACTGAAGTCAGTGAAGCGTGTAAGAGAGCAGGATTAGAGAAATGTGGTTTGATCATTGGCGTTGATTTTACAGCGAGCAATGAGTGGCAGGGCCGCAAAACATTCAGTAGTCAGTGCCTTCATAAAGTCATTCCAGGAAAAATTTATAATCCATATCAGAAAGTGGTGTCCATCATTGGTCAAACGCTCGAGCCGTTCGATGACGATAATCTTATTCCTACTTATGGATTTGGAGATTCCTTAACCAATGACGAGGATGTGTTTAGTTTCCATAGCAATGGGAATGCATGTAAAGGATTTTCAGACGTTTTACATAAATATAATGAATATGCAACAAGTCTTCAGTTTAGTGGACCAACAAATTTTGAACCAATTATAAACAAAGCAATAGAAATTGTAAAGTTAAAAAAATCATATCATATACTAATTATTATAGCAGACGGTCAAGTGACTGAGGAATCTCGGACAATTCAGGCCATCGTGAGGGCATCGGAATATCCTCTAAGTATTGTTGTCGTTGGTGTTGGCGATGGACCATGGGATATCATGGAGGATTATGATGATTTTTTACCGAATAGAAAATTCGACAACTTTCAGTTCGTAAATTATCATTCTGTTACATCCAAAACAAAAAACCCTGATGCAAGTTTAGCGTTAAATGTTATGATGGAAATCCCACATCAGTATAAGATTATAAAAGCTTTAGACTATTTAGACACAATACAAACTGTCAAGTCAGATGCATGACCTAGGTTTTATTTTCATACCTTACTTGTAGGGTGGCATTAATTATGTTTTTAGGACTACATTGGTCCATTCCTAAGTATGTTCCACTTTAAGTAGGATGACATTATGTTTTAGGACTACATTGGTCCATTCCTAAGTATGTTCCACTTTAAGTAGGATGACATTATGTTTTAGGACTACATTGGTCCATTCCTAAGTATGTTCCACTTTAAGTAGGATGACATTATGTTTTAGGACTACATTGGTCCATTCCTAAGTATGTTCCGCTTTTAAGTAGGATGACATTAATTATGTTTTTAGGACTACATTGGTCCATTCCTAAGTATGTTCCACTTTAAGTAGGATGACATTATGTTTTAGGACTACATTGGTCCATTCCTAAGTATGTTCCACTTTAAGTAGGATGACATTATGTTTTAGGACTACATTGGTCCATTCCTAAGTATGTTCCGCTTTTAAGTAGGATGACATTAATTATGTTTTTAGGACTACATTGGTCCATTCCTAAGTATGTTCCACTTTAAGTAGGATGACATTATGTTTTAGGACTACATTGGTCCATTCCTAAGTATGTTCCACTTTAAGTAGGATGACATTATGTTTTAGGACTACATTGGTCCATTCCTAAGTATGTTCCACTTTAAGTAGGATGACATTATGTTTTAGGACTACATTGGTCCATTCCTAAGTATGTTCCACTTTAAGTAGGATGACATTATGTTTTAGGACTACATTGGTCCATTCCTAAGTATGTTCCGCTTTTAAGTAGGATGACATTAATTATGTTTTTAGGACTACATTGGTCCATTCCTAAGTATGTTCCACTTTAAGTAGGATGACATTATGTTTTAGGACTACATTGGTCCATTCCTAAGTATGTTCCACTTTAAGTAGGATGACATTATGTTTTAGGACTACATTGGTCCATTCCTAAGTATGTTCCGCTTTTAAGTAGGATGACATTAATTATGTTTTTAGGACTACATTGGTCCATTCCTAAGTATGTTCCACTTTAAGTAGGATGACATTATGTTTTAGGACTACATTGGTCCATTCCTAAGTATGTTCCACTTTAAGTAGGATGACATTATGTTTTAGGACTACATTGGTCCATTCCTAAGTATGTTCCGCTTTTAAGTAGGATGACATTAATTATGTTTTTAGGACTACATTGATCCATTCCTAAGTATGTTCCACTTTAAGTAGGATGACATTATGTTTTAGGACTACATTGGTCCATTCCTAAGTATGTTCCACTTTAAGTAGGATGACATTATGTTTTAGGACTACATTGGTCCATTCCTAAGTATGTTCCGCTTTTAAGTAGGATGACATTAATTATGTTTTTAGGACTACATTGGTCCATGCCTAAGTATGTTCCACTTTAAGTAGGATGACATTATGTTTTAGGACTACATTGGTCCATTCCTAAGTATGTTCCGCTTTTAAGTAGGATGACATTATGTTTTTAGGACTACATTGGTCCATTCCTAAGTATGTTCCGCTTTTAAGTAGGATGACATTATGTTTTTAGTACTACATTGGTCCATGCCTAAGTATGTTCCAAACAATGTTTTAATTTTTGGTAGTTTACCAACAAGCAGTTTGTACATTAACTTGGAACCTAGAGAAGATGTGCATTGTGTTCTGAACTATTTGAAAATATGTTCAAGTTAGGGTTTTGATCCATTTTCATGGTTCATCAAAAAGGTAGACATTTTTTATACAATACTGAAACTTAGAACACATGTTCATGATGATGTGAACTTTTATTAAGACATGTATGTATACATGTATATATATGCAAAATTAGCATTTTGAACCTGTAATTCCACTAAAGGTTGAAATGGGATAGTGGAGAGCTGGGCATATTGATTATTGGACACATATTTTTGTTACAATCCTTTTATCTTCCATGTGCATGTAAGTGGGTTACCTGAACATTTTATATATCAATTAAATAGATTCTGATGGAAGTTATCTCCCCTTTTTTATTGTAAATGCCCTGAAAATATAAAGAAAGAGAAAGTAAACGTTTACATGTAGTAGTCTTCCAAACTAAGGGTAGTAGACACAATCAAATTGTACAGTTTAATGTGAAAAAAATTTAAAGTTATAGATCTTGTACTGAGGCCTGTCGCCAGGAATTTCCAAGTGGGGGTTCGTTGGACTCACAAACACGACTTTAACAGTCACAATTCGAGCAGAACATTGACTTTAACAGTTCTGAAATTTTTTTTCAAGGGGGGGTTCGAATCCCTGGCTACAGGTATGTTGTATGTAGATGTCACGTTTTGAATTTATTTGAAATATATATATGCAACAGTTTAAAATAATCAAAATAGTAAAACAGTGCCTGCTTAAGTTCTTTAATTAGGTCAAAACAAATTGAAGGAATTTTGTCTTTTTGTCCTTGTCTTTTCTTTTTTTATTTGGGTGCATAATTTATTTTATTTATTTAATTTTTTATTTATTTTTTTATTTTTTTTTGGGGGGGGAGTAGGTTCAGTTAATGAGTCAGTACTATAACAGCAGAAAAACATGTATATACTGAGTTCATTATCGGGTCTTCGACTTTATTGACATATGTGTATGCCATGAATCAAGTTGTCACTTATAATGATGGTCAATACTAATTGAAAAAAAGCACAGTGACAGACTGTAAAAGAAAATTGATTGCTTGTAAACTATTTGATTGTTTAATATTTATTGTAAAGTTATATAAGATTTATGGTGCTATTGGACAGATTATAACAGATAGACTGGTAACATTTGGTATGTGACAGTTCATTTATAACTCTTTTATAGATCAGAAAATACTGTGTGATTTAAAATCAATCACCCACAAGACCTTTGTGAAAAGAAAAATACAAATGGTTGCAGAAATGTCAGACTTTAATCTAACCTTTCCACTGATACAGAGAGCATGCAACTACTAATTAAACAATTCACCACATTTCTTTCTTTTATTTATATACAATTTTGTGGTTCAAATTGTATGGGCTCAATTATGTCTGATAACAGTAAAATATGGGTTAAATTATCAAATTATGATCATTATTGTAAAAAAACTTAGAATTTTGCTGTCTTCAGACTCTAAAATCTCTGTAAATATTTATGAAATTTCAAAAGTTTTACATTTTAAACTTTGTTTATACTTTTTATAAGCAAATATCACCTAGTATTTGTAATACTTATTTTTTGTAGGCTGGAGGGGGCCCTAAGTGCACTTCCTACCTTTGCAAAATTACCCCAAAAAATCAACCCTTTTAAGCATTGCTACATTGCTCTTTAAATCTTTTGTCGAGACAACACAACAAATAAAACTAGGATGGATAACTGTGATCAAGGATCAATTTCATTTTAAACTTTTTTAAGAAATTACTACATATTACTCAAATATAAAATTTCAAACTTGGTTTCTATGATGAGATTGTTCATGTTATAAACACAAAATTTAATGTAGTAACTCAGGTGTTAACTCTTAGAATAAATCAAAAGAAAATGAATTTTCTTGGTGTGAAGGAAGCCAGTTTTGATAATTACAGTCTCATGTTCTGGGCTTCATTGGTTTTTTACTCTCCCCTCTGGAATCATCTTGATAATAAAAATAGTAACAAATAAATGTGACACCATTAATTTCCATTTTCAATAAAACCACATAGTAAATCTTCCTGGAGTTTCATTATCTGTCCACAGAACTTAATAATACCAAGTCTATAGATATATAGCACAATAATACAACAAGCAAACTTTTTTATATGTAATTTAATGGAAGAATTAATATAATTATTTTAATAATGGTAATGCTTGTCTGTCGTGCAAATGTTGTTGTTTTTTGTATTACAATAATTGGTTTTAGATTTTATCGCCTGCAAATTTTTTTGATGATATCCAAAAATAGAAAGTGACCAGTATAAAGAGCATAGACACTGTGTAAATTAGAAATGATATTTGATTCTAACCAAAGATAAGAAGTATTATAGGGTGTGTAGGAGGGGTCCTGATCCCGAAATCCCAGGTTTAAAAACACGAAATCCTGAAATTCTGGGCTTAAAAATTTGAAATCCTGAGGTCCCAAAATTCGAAAAAAATGAATTCCCGGATCCTAAAAGGGTCAATCCCGAAATCCCTAGCTTAAAATCATCTGATCCCGGAGTCCCGATAAAGGTCTGATCCCCCCCTCTGTATACAAATTCTTGCAAAAATTAGAAAAGCTGTTAATATTGTCATTGAATGTATTTACAAAATTGTAGGAAGGACACCTGCCAGGTAAAATAGATAAGATCCTGCTAAAGTGGTACATCTCTATCTTTGATAACAAATACCCTTGGGAAATTCTTATAATATATAACTTTAATTCTATCAAGTATTAAGGAAGTCTGCTGCTCAATTTCATAATAAATAACTTTCCATAAAACTAGTATATATATTGGAGGGGATTAATTGAAGAAGCAAAAAAGCAAAAAAAAAATAGGGGTCAATGTGCTTGTTTTTGAGATATTACCCATTGAAATTTTGGCGGGAAAATGTTCTCTCTTAACTTTTCATAGCTTTATCATTGATCAGTTAAAGTTCTCAAAAACTATCAAAAAATAAATAAAAAATTATAAAACTTTTACAAATTGCTTATAATTATACATGGAAAAGATTCATAAAAAGAAATATGGAGGTTCATGGGCAAAATTTTTAAAGGCATTTAAATAGATAAAACCAGAGGATTTTGAAAATCTGACAAAACCCCCAAAACATGACAAACAAACATCCCTAATTAAACAAAATAATGTATCTTTACCATACAGAAAACTGGCTCAAATGTAAGAAAATTCAAATTTAAGAATGGAAATAAAGATTGTCCTCATAGCACAATAATTTAATTTTGGATGTAAGGCATCTTCTGATTGGCTGACATTATTTTGTTATCAGCCCATAGACATAATTTAGTCATGTGACTGTGACGTCATCAAGGTTTTATCATGGTTTTGTATTGTTTAAAATGGAATTTAGAATTAAATTATAAGAAATGACTAATATTTTTTCTGTGTATTCGAAAACATAAAAAAATGTGATGCATACTATTAAATAACACGCTAGCGCGTTATTCAGTATGCACCAAAATTTTTATGTTATTTCTTCATAGACAGAAAAAATATTACAGTCATTCCTTAAATAATATGATAAAACTGTAATGTAAAATCATAAAGTTGAGATTCTTAATCAACTGTAACACCACTGGTTTACTTTTATACATGTATAGGGATAAACCATATTACATGAATACTCCTTAACCAGTCACTGTTGACTTTAATGAAACATTTAAACAATTTTTAAGTACTTCATGGTATTTTTAACATCTTGCATAATATCTTTTATTTCAATAATATTTTGAGGTTTTCTATGGTAAAATATAGATTTGTATTTCCAACTCTTTAAAATCAATACATATAACTTTAATTCAATGACATTTAATTCTCTTTTTTCTTAAATAACACAAATGGCAGCTATTATTATTTTATGATGCACAATTTTAGTCAGTTTATGGGTTTTAAACGTAAATTTCATTTGGAAAAATGAATGATCCCAATATTTTCAAATTTTGTTTTGAACCTATATATAGCTATAACGTTTTAGTTATTAAATTTGATTATTTCTAAGTTAATATTTTATAAGATAGTTTAATCATATGTGATAAACAGACATGACTGACAGAATGTCTATTATTTTTCACATTTGATTATTATCAAATGATTTATGATTGTTCTGAGAGTTATCAATTGAAAATAATTATTGTAGATGCATTTAAACCTGTCATGAATTCATGAGTGATATACCCAGAACCAGTATGAGTCGATTGTATGCCATAAAACTCATATGTTTAAGCATCATATTCTTCAATGAATTGAAATTGTAAGGGAGCAACTATTTAACTATTAAGGGGGAGGGGAGGAATGTGTTTTTGTGATTCAATTATTTTCACACAATGTGAAAACATTTTCTTTTATATTTAGATGTTACCAATCACATGTCCCCATTCAAATACATTGATCATCCAAAAAGGGGGGTTCCAACCTTTAAACACCCCCCTTGGATCTTCCACTGTGTGAACATGGTGACCCAACATGGCAATTAAGGGGAGATAACTCAAATTGTGTCATTCAGAAACTATTTGTTGTAGAAAACTCCTAAATTTTAGCACTGTACAAATAATGATAAAGGTAACAAGAGCTCCATTTAATTCGCAGGTCTCTCAGATCTATAATAATGAATCGTGTTTTTGCAGTTTGTATATCCCTCAAAACCTTTGCGACAAGTTCAGAGATATATTCCATCTTGAAAAAGACAACCCAGAACTTCACATCATTTGATGTCTTATTATCAAACAAATATCAAAGAATTTTTAGAAATTTTTATTATTTTTAAAATTCAGATGAGTAAATTAAAGTGATCAATTGTTCAATCTGCCATCTGTATTTTCTTTAATGTTTGATTTTAATTAATTGTTTTATTTGTCAAAGTTATGGGGAAAGAAGTATTGTGCAGGCTCTGTTGGTACAGCTGTTTTATAAAGAAGTAATTATATTGTCCATGTTATTTATAAAGATATCACTACTAATTTACTTCATGTGTATTACAGGGAAGATATACTTAAAGTTAAATAAGTTTTTTTTTTATTTTTGTCATCCTGCTTTTAAATTTTTTTATGCATATGTACTTCAATTAAACATTGCAGTGCTGTTTTTAAAGAAATCTTTTTACTGTAGTTACATGTATAGTCATCAAATATAAGATGAATTGTGTTTTTTTAAAATACAATGTACCAAAGTTATGCTTATGTACAACCATTGTCGAAAATAAATTCCACACAGGAGTTTTATTTTGTGCTTATCTTTTAAGTTGCAAGTGAGTTATTTTGTTCTATGTTAACTTAGCAAAGTTGTTAACGTTCTTCTTCTTTGCAATTTTGATCTGAAAAATGTCCAGTAAAAGCTTTTTTAATAGCTTATCATTCATTTGTTACATTTCCTTTTATTGACTGATTTGTAAAATACAAAGGCAGCTCTTTTAATTATGAATAACAAAAAATAACAATTTGCCAGTACTATTATATCATAAAATGTATTTAATGAAAATTGGAAGAAAAGCTTACAATTAAAGAATCTAAATAAGAACATATTTTTCTGAAAACATTTACCAAATTAGAAAAAAATGAATTTAAAAAAACGTCTTTTATAGCATCACCAAAATCACTTATTATTTTCATCAGTGGTGACAGATGTATTAATGTACAGATAGAAGGGAGATAACTCATTTTTGTTTTTTGCTCAAACTGTAATTCCATTGTCTTGTCTTACATCTCAGGAACTTACCTATAACTTTCTATTCCTGTGTAGATAATCTGTGATATTTTATTCTGTTTTGTTATTTTTGTGATTGATGCATGATTTATGATTCCTGATTATTTGAAATAAATCAATTCTTTTATATTTTCTTTTATCAATCCTTGGAAGTGTGTTACAGTAGCTAGTATTATAGGTTAATATAAATATAAGAAGATGTGGTATTATTGACAATGAGAACTATGCATGGAATTCAAATAAAGTGAATGCAAGCAATTATAGGCAACAGTATACCCTTCAATAATGAGAACAAACATACTGTTTGGTCTGCTATTAAAGACTCCAACGCACACAAAAAAATGAAACAATCCAATTTAGAAAACTAACTTTCGGGTTATATACTTTAACCTTGGTAAGTGATGCAACAGAACAACATAAGAACAAACTATAAAAATGTCTGTGTCATTTTGGTCTCTTGTGGACAGTTGTCTCATTGGCACTAATACCACATCTTTTTTATATTAACTCTTGAAATGAATATAAAGAAAGAAACACAAAAAAGACATGTACATGTACTTATACATCCTGAAAACAAATAGGCACTAAACACTGTTCTAAGAGTACTCACTGACAGCTTGTTCAAAGCCCATAATAACTAATGAAAAAAACAAATGTCATGTATCCAAGGTTTGCTGGTTTTTCAACAGGAGACAGGTGTCTATGCCATGTACTTTAAGCTCTATATTGCCACTAGACCTTCTAAGTTTAGGACAGATACTTCAAAATCAACTTTCATTATTTATTGCTCCCTGCAACAAAATAATCATAGACCATTATCACAATCCTGGTTTAATAATGGCACATGAGCATGTTGCAGCTTACAGAGGTTTACTTAATTCTGAGTATGTTCACCTTTAACATGGTTGAATGGATGTCTTTTTTCTAGTCCAGTGGAAATTTGAATGCATATTCAAAAAAGAAAATGATAAATATATATATACCTTGATTTGTACTCGACCAACATACTGAGACTAATTATAAAGACTGCTTGTCTAGAAGTCACCTTGTGGAGTAGCATGTTGATTTATTGCTTTGTCTTTTGGAATCGTTCAATCAGATATAATATATAACAATAACAACTTTACCATCTTGGCAATATACCACATATTCTTTTGGTGCCCCATTTATGGGCATTATGTTTTCTTATGTGTGCGTCCGTCGGTTCGCTTCAGGTTAAAGTTTTTGGTCGAGGTAGATTTTGAAGAAGTTGAAGTCCAATCAAGTTGAAACTTAGTACACATGTTACCTATGATATGATCTTTCTAATTTCAATGCTACATTAGAGATTTTCTTCCATTTTCACGGTCCACTGAACATAGAAAATTATAGTGCAGATGGGGCATCCGTGTACTGGGGACACATTTTTGTTATTTGTAATATTGTATAAGTAAGTCGTGTAATGAAACAATATTTGTTCGCCTGCTATATACTCTTTTCCTTATTTATGGCTTTGAGTTTCGAGGTTCTCGCTAAGGATTTTTGAAGGTGAGTCCAGGGACTCGTCATTTTTGGTCATGATGAGTCCAACACCAAGAAGAAAGTATTGTATTGCAATATAATCAAATATTTTAGTTTCCATGGTCTAACAGAGCCACAGGCACTTGTCTCAAAATTGTTTTCCCTATATACCTTAATATATTAAAGGTATATAGGAAAAACAATTTTTGAGACAAGTGCCTGTGAACAGAGCAATGAAGTGACATTAAATTCATATCACTTTTACACTTTTGCTATAAAATGATGATATATGTGTTTAACTGTGTTCAGTTTATACATAATATTTCAATCTTAATGCATCTGTGGACTCATCAGTTTTGAAAATGGTGAGTCCAGACAGATTTTGATGAGTCCAGGACTCATGGACTCGCATTAGTGACAACCCGGTTTCTGTTTCATTGATTGATTGCCTAGTTCCTGTCAAGCTTGCGAAAAAAGTCGAAGAATAAAAGACAAGGCTCACTATCCAGTAGTGGTTTTGAATAAAGCCTTATATTTCAAAAAGTAGAAGACCTGAATGCATCATGTCTTTTAGGCAGATGCCTTTTAATACAAAGTTTCCGTCTGTTATAAGCCCATTGTACTTGACCTCATTTGCAGGCTTTGTTAGATAGGGCTAAGCTGACCTCGAAATTGTTTCATTGATTAGTGGTTAAATCAGCATCTCAGATACTGTATGCGACAGGTCAACTATATTTGGTGTATGTAATGATTGTCAAGTAAACATGTCCACCTTCTGTTTGGTCTATTTGACATATAATATAAGCAAAAGAAGCACTGTATTTGGTGTATGAAATAATTGTAAGGTCTACATGTCTGTCTGGTTGTTTTTATTTGACCTTGACCTCATTGGTTCATTGACCAATGTTATATTTTCATGGTTTTATCTGTTTATCAGATAATTTAACTTATTTTTGTTTCTAAGATACTGTAAGCAACATTGATTGATTGATTGTTGGTTGCTTTACGCCGCATTAGCACAAAAAGGCTATATCGCGGCGAGAGCTAATTCGAATATTTTTACAATTTAAAGCATATTTTCAAAAATAAGACAAAAAGTCCTTCAATATACTAACATTCTTGACTAAAGCAAATTGAGCTGTAAGCAACATGTGGACTATATATTTGGTTGCATAGTATACATGTTGTCTTGCAGGTTTATCCGGCCTTGACCTCAATTTTATGGTAACTCTTTGGTCTATGTTCAATTTGATAATAGTTTTTTTTTTCAGAAACGATTGGCTATTGGCGAATTATATTTGTTACATTGAATGAGTGTAAGGTGTACATGTAGTTTGACAGGGTGCATCTGACCATGACATCATGATCTGAGGATTGATATTAATTCGCTTTATATTGGTCATTTTAAACAAGTACTAAATTACTAGCCTGGCTGGTTCCATTTATACAAGTTTTTTATGTCTTTTTTTTAATGTTTCATACATATTGGATTGAAGTAAAGAGAAACTGAACTTCTGTGAAACAAAGCATGTTCAGATGCTCTTTTCTGAAATCCTTTTTGTTTTATATAATAAATACGCATGACTACTATGATGAGCTGGTGAGATGTTCGTCCATGTCTATGGGACAATAACCAAAGGAAAGAAAATAACAAGAGGGTAGTGACGAGTCTATGCTATCTTTGTAAACTAACATATTTGGAGTTTAGTATGGCGTTCATTATCACTGAACTAGTATATATATTTGTTTAGGGGCTAGCTGAAGGACGCCTCCGGGTGCAGGATTTCTCGCTGC
Organism: Mytilus trossulus; assembly: GCF_036588685.1. Taxonomy (NCBI): domain Eukaryota; kingdom Metazoa; phylum Mollusca; class Bivalvia; order Mytilida; family Mytilidae; genus Mytilus; species Mytilus trossulus. Next base: position 1,826,912 of record NC_086380.1, read on the forward strand.
ATTGAAGATCTATTGGTGACCTTCTGCTGTTGTTTGTTCTATGGTCGGGTTGCTGTCTCTTTGACACATTCCCCATTTCCATTTTCAATTTAATTACTTACTTCTCCTGATATATCATAATCACTAAGAAGACTAAACATAAAGAATGTATCATGCTTATAGTAGCTATATTGTATGATACCTAATGATCATGATGATGTGTTAAAATATATAGTGTATTTATGTATGTTATAAAATTGTCATGTATACAGAGTAAAAAAAATGGAACAAGTCCTTAAACAAGAAGCATGAATTTTGCAGATTTGTATAATAAAATGTTCCTATTCTTTGTATATCTCACTACACTAGATATGCTACATTGTATCGGAGGAGCCTGACATAAAGAATGTCTCTGGTGCTAGGATAATTCACTTTGGTGTTTTAAAACCTTTTGGTTCCGAATATACCTTCTTGGCTTTTACTTGTAACATTTTCTTACTATTAATAAATATTCCCGAAAGCATATTACCATATAAACAACCTGTATCAAGTCCGGTCGCATATGGATGTTGTTGTAATTTTCGTGAAGCATCATGACCAAAATATACATGTTCAGTTCCTGACCACAAAGAGGCCCAAGCCTCGCCCTGAAATGGAAGTTCTGAAGCTATTAAGTTACCATCATTATCTTGATATAAATTTCTAATATGAATAAAATTATCAAGATTTTGTTGATGAAGTGGAATCCCAGGCATTAACCCAGCATGTACAATTAATATATTCCTCGTTGGAATAGATATGGTGTACGGCAATTCTAGGAGATAATTGATGTCGTCCGTGTCTAGCTCCGTGATCCATTTGAATACCTCTGGTATAACATAGTTATCATCATTTTGCAAATTTAAATAATGTTGAATAATCGCTTCTTCGTGATTTCCCCGAACACATAATGCTTCCATCTGTCGGACTTTCCTAATGGTCATTAAATTATGCGGTCCTTTGTTCGCCAAATCACCCACAAATATTGGTAACATTTTCTTATTCTTTATTTCTAGCTTAGCTAATTCGAGGAGCTCTTCTAGTTCGTCCAGACACCCATGGACATCACCTATTATGAATACTTCTCGATCTTGTATAAAGCTTTTTTCTAAAGTAAGATGGATAGTTTTTGGAAGCGGAAGTTTATATTTAGTGAACCTTCTCACAGTAGCTATCGGCTTTCTGGTTCTCAGTAGCGATGTGATAATAATGAACAAGGATGTCATTGAAGCACTGTACATTTATACTGATACCACTGTAATACTCGGATTTTACTTTGTTCCGTCCTCTCTTTGGTAAAAGAACGGTCCACTTTTTTAGTTTAACAGCGCCTATAAAAGAAATAATTTCATAGAACTTTTATGCGTTTTTTGAAAAAGAAAAAGTACGACCAAGGCGTCAATCATTGAAACGGAAACAAAGGTAAATCGTTTGATAGACTGATTCGATCCACAAAAAAATATTCCAAATTACAGGTAAAATCAAAAATCAACATTTTTAACCTTAAAACTGAAATCAAACAGACATAAAAAATTCAATTGCACGAGGTTCATATATCTATTTATATTTGTGTTTATTTCGTGTTATTTGATCATCGGTTGTTTTCGGGTTATCTCGATAGTTAATAGGATGGCGTCTAGACTAAAATACACACGAAACGAAGCTACATATCATCGAGCCCATGCCCTGTAAATGGTATATTTTAGATTTTTGTTATTCATGTTATTTGGATAAATGTTTTATATTCAGTGTTACATGTGTTAGGAATCTAATATGAGAATTTGAATCAAATCTGTGAACATGAATTTGACAGCTAGTGCCCCTTAACATGTTAGTACTCGACTGCAGTTTTTATTCAAGAATTGAATGCATCTTTTTGTTAATCTACTAGGTTGTAAAAGCGTTGAATGAGTATATTTTGTAATAAAGGAAAAGAAGGGGTTGTGAGCACGCTAACCAAAACTTTTTCAACGACATGTTTTCCAAACAATATGACTGATCCGTAACATCCCCAGTTATACTTCTTTATACACATGTTATACCTATATTTAGAAAATGAAAACGCCAAACACCGGAAGAATTATTTCTAAGATATTCTCTACAATACCTTTCTGTTATGCTGACACAGTATCTTGTTTCTGTTTCACAATATTTTAGTAGAACGACAATATGTACTGAAATTAACATGAGTAGGTATACAACTAAGAATCAATGAAACATTTCTGGAAACATGCAATAAATAAACCTGTCGACTTGTATTTCGACTTTTGGTAGTTTATACTACGTTTATTTGTACGTTTCAGTTGGAATATACGCTACTCGTAAACTACATATGTTTGTCAATGCATGCATGGCGAGTTATTGTGTCGTTGGTCGCAATAGATAATTGACTGTGTTAAACTTTATATAAAAGTATAAGTTTATCTTGTTACGACTTTTAAAAAAGACATGCATGGCAGAGTCGACTGAAAAGTATTTTGCATGCTTAGCGTCACAAACGGAATTTTAAAAACTATAACTATAAAGACAGTCGTGTTACAAGTAACAAACAATCCCATGTTATCGTTGTCATGTTTGGCGCTTTATTTAAGTCATGAAACTCCAATTTGAACAAATAGTTGATAGAATAGAGAAAGAAAACAGGGAGTGTGTTAATTTGACAACACATATCTATTGCTTTTAAATTATATATATATTGTCTTCAGCTTTTTCGTATATTGGCGTTTTTCAATAAAAATGTATTTTCTTGTCCCAGCCACTTTAAAAAAATGTGTTTGATCTTTGAAAGTATTTTTTTGTGCAGTCAGTACAATAAATTAGATTTAACATTTTTAAGCAAAGAAACAGTTAATTTTTAGAGGGATTGATAAGATATTGACTCCTGAATGGTCCAAAACAACCAAAATGGCATGTCCCTAGACCGCTTGTTCAACATTCATACTCTAAAATATCGTAAAAAAATGAAGAAATAAAATGTTTTTTTTACTTAACATAAGTTTTTTAATAATTCAAAAGTAGATTCAGAGCCAAGATATTTTAATAAACAGCTTTCAATATAGGTTTTTAAATTTCAGAAGGTGTGTCCCTAACAAAATGTCCACTACGAAACAAAGTCATTAAAATTTTCAAATAAACAGTTTAAAAAAATCAATGTAATTTTTGTTTGTAAGAGATATAAACATTAGAGGTGGCTTCAAAGAGAAAACAGTATTAATTGTCATTTTCACTCTATATTTTTTCTTTTAGATATCAATAATGGCGGCCTTATTATACTGCATATACTCAGCACTATTTAATAAAATAACAGAAACGACATCAAATAAACGGTCAAGTAAAAAGAATATAAAGCTACCTAAAACACCTCATCTTGTACTAACAGCTGAAGATATTAACGATCGTGAAATATTTATTATTGGTGATGTTCATGGATGTCTCGATGAACTTAATGAACTTTTACACCTCGCAAAAAGTGAATTAAAAGGTAAAACTCTTCTGCCAATATTTGTGGGTGATTTAGCAAACAAGGGACCACATAACCTGTTAACAATCAGACGAATTCGTGAGATGAACGGTTATGCTGTCAGAGGTAACCATGACGAAGCTGTGTTAAAACAATGTTTGAGTCGACAGGAACGTGCGGATTACATTGTTCCAGATAAATACAAATGGACTACAGAGCTTGTAGCAGACGACATCCGGTTCCTACAGGAACTGCCATATACTATACATATACCTTCTAAGAATTCAGTTATCGTTCATGGCGGTTTTGTCCCAGGGACACCACTAGAAGAACAGGATTATACAAATTTTATTACTATGAGGAGCTTATTTAAGGACGGTGAAACATTAACAGCATCAGCTAGTCGGCTTATAGGTAAACCGTGGGCATCGCTGTGGGAAGGCCCAGAACATGTATATTTTGGACACGACGCTGCACGAAAACTGCAGCAATATTCCTACGCCACCGGACTTGACTCCGGATGTTTATACGGAAACTGGTTGACAGGCATATTCCTGGATAGTCAGAGGATGATGCATGTAAAGTCTAAAAAGGTTTACGTAACTCCTGAATAGAAATCAGAAAAAAATTTGTTAAAGAAATGTCTTACTGATATGCTCATCATTGATTCGATGGTGTGTTGTTACAAGTTATCACTTTTACATGTTTAACAATATAGAAAAATCTTGAAATGTTGTGATTATCAATACTAACATTTTGTTTTAATAAACGGTGAAAATTAAAATCACAAACATACTGAAATCCGAGGAAAATTAAACACAGAAAGTCCATAATCAAAGGGCAATTCAGAAGCCATTACACATAACACAAATGGATAACAATTGCCATTATCCTGACTTGGTATGTATTATAAGCCTTTGTACCTTTGAAAGCTATTATTGGTGTGCTTTTCTGTCCTGTGTGTTCTCCCATTTATTTGTATTGAAGTCTTGTCATGTAATGATGTCATTTTAATGTTATATTTAATATTGCCACACAAGGGTGAGGTTTTGCTAGCAATGTTTTCGAAAAACGTTTCATTCCAGGCATAGATTACCTTAGCCGTATTTGGCACAACTTTTTTGAATTTTGAATCCTCAATGCTCTTCAACTTTGTACTTGTTTGGCTTTATAAATATTTTGATTTGAGCGTTACTGATGAGTCTTAGATAGACGAAACGCGCGTCTGGCGTACTAAATTATAATCCTGGTACCTTTGATAACTATTTACAGCACTTGGTCGATGCCACTTCTGGTGGACGTTTCGTCCCCGAGGGTATCACCAGCCCAGTAGTCAACACTTCGGTGTTGACATGAATATCAATAATGTGGTCATTTTATAAATTTCCTGTTTACAAAACATTGAATTTTGCGAATAACTAAGAACTTTTTCTTATCCCAGGCATAGATTACCTTAACTGTATTTGGCACAACTTTTTGGAATTTGGAATCCTCAATGCTCTTCAACTTTGTACTTGTTTGGGTTTATAAATATTTTGATTTGAGTGTCACTGATGAGTCTTATGTAGACGAAACGCGCGTCTGGCGTACTAAATTATAATCCTGGTACCTTTAATAACTGTTGACCCACCTTTTTTCCTTTAAAATATACTGTATGAAGTCAGGAAAATTGCCATTGTTATAATATAGCTTGTTTCTGTGTGTGTTGTATTTAAGTGTTGTGTTTCTGTTGTGTCGTAGTTCTCCTCTTATATTGAAGGTGTTTCCCTCAGTTTTAGTTTGTAACCCGGATTTGTTTTTTTTTTCTCAATCGATTTATGAATCTCGAACAGCGGTATACTTCTGTTGCCTTTATTTATAGTGATTTTCGTATGTAGAAAATGGTGGATTTAACTAAGTTTTATAGCTAGCTTTGCCTCTCACTTGTATATGGCAGTCGCATTTAATTCCATTATATTGACAACGATGTGAGAACAAAACAAAACAGATGACATAATGGTTAAAATGTCAAAAATATGAGTACACCAGCCAACATTGTGTCATACAAATACATTGTATGTAAATAAAAAGCACAAGAAAGCATCAACACAAAACACATCAGCAAAAATGAAAAATGAATACAAAAAAATATCATAGAGCGATAACACAATGGCTAGACATGCTAGATGTATAAGTACAGAGCCACGTCGTATATATCAAAGAAACACAATAAGACACATAGACAAAGTACGTTAGCAAAAATGATAGACAAGAATGCAAACAATATAATAGAACATACATTTGTATTCATACTAAATATGTATTTCTAGAGATAAACAGTCACACTATGAGTATCCATGATCCTACATGTACATTCTGTTGATACTTAGGCAGCTACCATTCGATTTTATGGAGGGGGGGCTATGGATTTTTCCCTCGGACAAACGTTTTTTTGGGGCGACAATTCGAAAAACATTTTTTTTCTTTCAATTTTAGCATTACATATAGTGGCGGCTGAGGGTGAAACAAAAATTTTCTTAGGGTCAAACACAAATTATTTTTTTCTCTAAAAAGTTGAAACAGAATTTTTTTCTAAAAAAAATCGATACCCCCCCCCTTTCCACAAGAAAATCAAATGGTTGCTGCCCTATATGTTGGCATCTAATTTGACCATGTCGAATGGCATTAACTGCTTTCGAAATCCTTCTTCATGTTATGCCTTCTTCCCAAAGTTTGAAAAATCTGAAATATTTTTAGTTGCATTTTCAAAAATCATGAATTGTCCAAATTGATGTACCGAGAAATTTGAAATGAGTACCCTTGACAAAGTTCCTTTATAGTACTTATATTTTTTCTTGGTACTGCAAAAATAGAACGCTCTATATGAGATTAAAAAGATATGCTCATAATTGCCATCATTGAAATTTTAATTTGAGGAAAATACATGCTAGCTCAATATTAAAAAGTATCTAATGCTTGGTGGTCGTATTGTCTGTTGAAGAGTACATTGTAGGTGTGTCAATATAAATCAACAGTGTGGATGCCTTCATATGGAAGAGATGAACTGTGTAAGTTTAAAATTATTGAACGGTCTATATGTATATAAATTTATAAAGCTAGGTATGGGTGAATGTTCTCACTTCAAATTCAAACAGTGCAGACATTAACATACAGTTTGTTTTAAAACAACACCAAACAAAAAGTAAATAAAAGAATTAAAAATCCAGTTAGATAAAATAAGATAACATTAGATAGCCTTTATATTAAACGCCAAGGTGACACATGTGCATACATATCTAAGAAAATAAAATATCAACACGATTTGATATTATTATATGTACTATCAAGTCTACTCTTTAATGTAATTTAAAAGGCACATACTATTAAATAAAGAATGAATAAATTTCAAATGTATCGGGTGTTGATAAAACTAATTTATGTTTCTGCACTTGTGATAAAATAGTCGTTGAAGACAAGGGTGTGTAACATCCTCATTGTAGAAAATGTAATAAACAACGCAAATTCTTCGAAAAGTGTAGTTTACGAAAATTTCTTCATAGAGATGAGCTGTTTATTACACTCTTATCACGCAGTGGATAGTTTATTACACCCCTTATCAAGGAGTTGACAGTTTATTACACCCATAATCAAGGATTTGGGTAGTTTATTATTATATCGGATAAGGTAGCTTATTACACCCCTTATTACGGGTTGGGTAGTGTATTACACTGTGATTACAGAGTGGGTAGTTTATCACTTCCCTTACCACGACGTGGGTAGTTTATTACACTCCTAATCACGGAGTGGGTGGCTCATCGGCGGCGGGATTAAACATGTTTGTTGATATCTCAACCCTCCCCATATACCTCTAGCCAATGTAGAAAAACAAATGCAAAGCAATACGCACATTAAAACTAAGTCCGATGTCAGAATAGGTAACAAAATAAACTGAACAAAGTGAAAATGATACATAAATTAATAAAGGACTACTTACAGTCACTGACATGCCAGCTCCAGACCTTAATGAAACTGATTGAAAGATTATGTCGTCATCATTTGAATATCAATCACAATCCCTCCCGTTAGTGGCTTAGTTTCATACATCATAAACAATATGAGACGAACGTAACCGGTATATTGCCAACAACGGGGTTTAGAATAAATGTGTTTATGTCCGATGCAAAGACCCTATAAGTGAACAATATTAAAGCCAAAATATGCCATCTTTAATGACCTGACAACAGTATCGATCTAAACTATAGCCTTTCTTAATAAGTCTGTTCAAAGCTTTTGAGGTGAAGGCCGACAGTTTTGTGCTTTTTAAAGAAGATTACCATAAAAATAGGATGTGAAATACCTGAAATACCTGTCTGCATGTTCGTTTATATTTACGAATGATGACCTTGTACCGATGATGAAATTTAGCAAATGTTTTGACTAGTTTGTGATATCGAAAACCCTGGTGTAATAACTTTTCAGTAATTAATACATAGATTTATTTCGCTAAAATGTAATACGTTGTTATCGTGAATCGTACAAGTTGAAATATATAATCACAGAGGAAGGTGACAAGGGAACTTCGCCATTTAAAAATGGAAAAATCATCTCTTTTATCATGGTATTAATCTTCCCGTTAACGATGTAAATACTAAGATCGAGGAAAGGGTAGTGTTCATCGGTAGTATTAGCTTTATTTAAAGTTAGTTCAACAGTATAAATCTCTTAAGTGTACATACTGGAGTCGTCATTATTGAATGTCAATATATAATCCAAATATCTAAAAGTATTATTAAATTTTTGGTCAGATGTTCTTTTGATGGGTCTTTGCTGATTTTAGTCATAAATTGCAACTGAAAACAATGCAGAAACAGGTCTGAAATAAGTGGTGCACAGTTAGTTTCCATTGGAGTTTCGATAATTTGACAACATACAGAATCTCCAAACCGAACAAAAATGTTATTTAGTAAAAATCAAGAGCAGTTATTATTGTTATAGTATCAAAGCATGTCGAACTGACATAGGTATTCTGTCTGTTATTACTAAAAATGACATAAAAGAATTTAAACATATATATTCGCATTCTGACTTTTTAAGTACCCATTTAATAAAGTGTGTGATTATTTCTTAATAATAATATGACGCAAAGTGGTATATAGGGTGGAAAAGAAAAAAATCTAAACCATCAATATAAGCATGCAATTTATCAAGTACTTTCAACGAATTTTTGACTTTCCAAAAGTAATTATTCCCACTTTTGTCAAAGGTCTGATTTGAACAATTTATTATCAGGTTCTTGATTGAACCCAGTGTCCTAGTAAGTAAAATTGACAGTTTAGTAGTGGAACAATATCTTTGAAGACGAAATAAGTATATATTAGTAAGGTGTTTTGTGCAGCTTCGGAATCAAGTACATAGTAGGATCTTTCGTTGCATTCGGGTCTGCTTGTAACGAAGTAGCTAAAATTTATGTTTGTTACAGATGTCATTTTCCGAAAATGGAATCAGTTGGAATGTTGGTGATTTCGTTATTTTCGTTTTGCAGAGCCTCAATGTAAAACTTACGTACGAAAATAATAATTAATTATTATCAGCCGCGACAAAAACAAATTCCTTGGCGAGTTCTTTTAGTTTATGTTTAATACGAGAAATTATCCGGTTAGAACTTTTATAAACATAACAAATGAGAAAGAGTGCAATATTTTGACATATTTGATTTTAATAATATGTTTTTTTTTATGATCTTCAGGGCTATCATTTTTCGGAACAGTTTAGAACAGCAATATGCCATTATATTTTGAACAATTTCATACTTAGGACTGCAATATGGAATTGTGTTGTAATCCTTTAAAATTGTATGTAATTTATGAATACAGGTAAAGAACAGAGCTTTGTTTTGTTGAAAAGACACAGACATGAATAATACGTTCATCCTTGCAAAGTTTGTCCAACCTAGAACCAGTCAACAATTGGCAAAGGACGGAAACTACATTGATTAAAATTATTTCGGAACTTTGAAAAACATATTGATATAAGTGGTAAAAGGAACTGCTTTCCTTGCGTTTTTTTTTCACCCGACTTCGAGTTCGAGCTCGAGTTCGAATTCGTATTTTATTTCAATTTTATTTTTTTCCTATTGTCTTTTCTGTGAAGTGCATAACGGACTGTTATAAGTTTATTTCACCTCTTATCACACGGAGAGGGTAGTTTATTTCACCCCTTATCACGGCCTTTATAGTTTAATACATCTCTATCACGAAATGGATAGTTCATTATGCCTTTTATTATAACCAGACCACCAAGAGGTTACTTTAGTACTCCTTATCACGGAGTGGGTTGTTTGTTTCACCCCTTAACACAGATAGGGTAGTTATAAAACCCCTTATCCCGGAATTGTTTTTTTTTAAATTTCATTCCCTTTTACGTAGTAGGTTGTTTATAACACCCTTTATCATCAAGACACATCTTATCAAGGAGAGGGTAGTGTATTATTCCTTATCACGGGGTGGGTAGTTTGTTACACCCAATACCACGAAGTTGGTTATTTCACTACTTATCACGGAGTGGGTTGTTTATCACACTATTTGTCATGGACCGGAATACTTATTACACTCCTTATCACAGATATAAATATTTAGTACGCCCTTGATCACGGATTGGGTAGTTTATTTCTCCTCTTATCACGGATGAAGTAGTTTATTACACCCCTTATCATAGCGGAGGTAGTTTATTACACCCCTATTCAAAGAGTTGGTAGTGTACTGCACTTTCATTGTCATAGGTTTTTTTTTGTTTCAAACATATTAATTGTTTGTAACTTGTAAATGCCAGTTCACCTTTGCGTTAAAGACACTTTAATAAGTAATCCGTTTTTACGAAGTGTGTTTTTGACGTACACGTTCATTGCTAGTAAAGATACAGCGAAAAGGGCTTTGTCTGTGCGTTCTATTTATTTTTCCATAATATACAGTATTCTTTTGTTTTTGTATTTGTTTGTAGTTTGTCTTAAAAGTATTCCTACAATGTTTTACATCGTTACCTTATGCATTTTGTGTTTATATTCATATTGGGATAGGACGTCACTAATGTTGTAAAAAGTTAATAATTTGTGAGGAAAACATAATAACAATTGGTTATAACGCTTATAGATCATCTTTGATCTGATAGGCAGATGTCAAGTTTGTCCGGTCTAGAACAAGTCCAAAATTGGCAAAGGACGGAAACTACATTGATTAAAATTATTTCGGAAATTTGAAAACATGTTTGAGAATTGCATTTCGAAGGGGTAAAAGGATTTTTTTTCCTTGCGTCCTTTTTACGTGACTTCGAGTTTGAGCTCGAGTCCGTGATCGTCTTTTATTTCTATTTGAATTTTTGGTCTATTGTCGTTTTTGTGAAATGCATATACATATGCATGATGCCCTGATATAATTGATTGGTCTTTTTCAGACAATTTTGATTGCTATCGAGAAACATGCAGGTGTTTATGACGTTTTTGTGAATACAAATTTGTAAAACTACTTTTCTCTGGGATTCATTATTTACTTAAAATGAAATCTGAAAGGAGAATTAAAAATATATTACATTGTTATCCATTTTAGTAAGTTTTCGACATTTTTAATTGTTATGTCCGTTTGTTTTGTTCACACATCGTTGTCAATATAATGGATTTTTGCGACGATCATACACTTAAGAGGTTACGCTAGCTATAAGATCAGGTTTAATCCACTATTTTCTACGAGAGAAAATGTATGTACCAAGTCAGGAATATGACAGTTGTTATCCATTCGTTTGATGTATTTGAGGTTTTGATTTTGCCTTGTGATAAGGGGCAATCCGTTTTGAATTTTCCTCGGCGTTCGGGATTTTGATTATGTTTTTTTTTACACCAATCAACCAGTCATACCTTGCGCTAAGGATACGTCACATATTTGGTAAAGGATCGAAAACCAAAGGAAAAAACATCGCTTATTCTTTATTTAGCTGGGTAGATAGGAAAGATAACTGGAGAAATTATTTGTACAAAAATGTACAGATTAAAACAATCAAACTCTAGGACATAGAGAACTGTGTTAATGTCCCTTCTTTAAATCACAACGTAATGGTGTAACATTACATGACAATGAATTATATCTGTTTATAAACACCGTCTGAATGTTTATAAGGTTAGTATTGTTTGAAAATGATGTGTGTACATTAAAATTATCGGGTCCACATCTTCAGACAGTTACGCAATGTTTTGTTACTTTAATATTATTGTCAATTTTCAAGGAATAAACATTGTGGAAAAAAACCTTTGTGTTGACTAAGAAATAGAAATACGGTTAATCCTTGGTCTTCTTCCGACCGACAGTAAAACGCTTGTCAAGGTGTGGCGTCAATTTTTCTGTGAGGGGTCGTATTCATTATTAGTATAGCTGACTGAATGGGAAAGGTTATCAAGATCTTCTGAAAATCACACGAGGTTTCTGTGGTTTGCGTATGTATGTTTATATATTTAATTCATCAGGATTGCACTTTCTGACAGTCACGCAACAATTTTGTATCATATCTTAAAGAGAATTCTCTATAATTACACATTTGGAATGTCAAACGACATTGTTTTGATAATGTTAATGTATAATTATTATTATTAATAGTAATCAAAGGAACCAGAATTATAAATTAGTACGCTAGACGCGCATTTCGTTTATATAAGACTCATCAATTACGCTCAAATCAAAATAATGTTATAACTTTCATTGAATTTATCAGAAATAACAATTTCGCAATAAATGAATTATTCAATTTTAGTTTTTCGTGAATATATAACCTAACTGTATTTGGAAAACCTTTTAAGAATTTTTAGTCCTCACTGCTCTTAAACTTCGTACTGTATTTGACCTTTTTATCTTTTTTTTTTATTCGAGTGTCAGTGATTAGTCTTTTGATGACGAAACGCGCGTCCAGTGCAAATAAGTGAAATTTTAATCCTGGTATCTATGATTAGTTTATTGTACATAATCGTACTTTTTAAAGGTAGGTAAAGCAAATCTAATTTGAGGTACTTAATGATGACATTTTCAATTCTGAATGCCTAAATACCAAACAAGCTACTGGTGTATGCCGTATTCAATTTTAACTTTATACGGGGAAATTGAAATATTTGGGTAAAACTAGTTGAAAATGAATATAACAAAAACACCTAAGTCCAAGGAAAAGTAAAAAGGGAAATATCCATAAAAACTGAGGTTAGACTTAATCACCAAACGGAACGAATGGAAAACTACCGTCATATTCCCGACTTGTTAAAATTTGAGAAGACAAACCTATTTCAAAGGTAGCTAAACTTCCCACTTTATAGTTCATTTTTATTGAAAAATTTGGTGTGCAACACAAAAAGATATAGCAGGTTAATATGATGATAACTAAGATCCAGCATTATAAACAAAAACTGTGTATAAAAACAACAAAGACAAACAACACCACTGAATATCAACTTCAAACAAATATATAAAAAAATGTAACAACGATGCATATAAAAAGGTAGTTGAAGTCGATTCTAAATTTGATTAAGATGTTGACAAACAAGTTTTTGAATTGTGTGAATTATTCAAAACAGACATTATTTAATTTGAATTTAATCTTAGTTTTTCCTTTCAGGGATAAAATATGATAGCCATTCTGTTTCATTTATACAATGTTTTCACTAAACTATTCGAAAAATCAACGGAGCCTAGATCAAGCATGTGTAAACTTGTACTCCCGAAAACACAACATCTTATCTTGAATGATGAGAACATACGAAATCGACAAATATTTATAATTGGTGATGTTCATGGATGCTATGAGGAACTCAAAGATCTCTTGATTCTAGCAAACTGCGAGGCAGACCGAATTCTACCAATATTCGTTGGTGATATTGTTAACAAAGGGCCACATAGTGTAAAGACATTAAGAAAAGTTCGTGAACTGAATGCGTATGCCGTAAGGGGCAATCATGAGGAAAAGGCTCTTATGCATTATTTCAACTGGCGTAAAAAGAATGGTGTCATTCCGGAAAAGTACAATTGGATAAAAGACTTGGATGACGATGAAATACATTTCTTACAAGAATTGCCATATACTATAGAAATTCCAGCAAAAGATGCTATAATTGTACACGGAGGAATAGTACCAGGGGTGTCTTTGGAAAACCAGAATTTAACAGATTTTATTACAATGACGAGTTTACAAAGGAACGGTGATAAATTAATCGCTTCACCCAGTATATCGTTAAATGAAGCATGGGCCTCACTATGGTCTGGACCGGGTCACGTGTACTTTGGACATGACGCTGCGCGTGGTCTACAGCAATATCCGTATGCCACGGGACTAGATACTGGATGTTTATATGGCGGTTTTCTAACTGGTATATTTGTTGACAGTAAAAAGATTTTACAAATTAAAGCAAAGCGAGTATACCGAACACCTTAATTGTGTACATGTAAACATATCCAGGGATTTCCTATCACCTTCTGTTAGCCAGTCTCCTTTTCATAGTTTAACATTAATTGCATTATTTTGTTAAATCAACATCAGATGCATTTTTTTTTGTTTGTGTTTCACTTTGATTTTCCTGCTGTTCGTTTACTTTCCTCTTCTATTTGATGTGTTTCTCTGGCTTTTGATTTGTAACCCGAATTGGTTTATGACTTCCGAATACGGATAAAAATGCTGTTGCCCTTATGTAAAGTGAAAACAACATTACTGGAACTGAGTTATATGTAGGTATTTTGGTTTACTTCACTATAATTGTTCTTTCGATTTTACATTCAAATGTTTAGTCTATGAACCTGGCTCACTGTTCGAGAGTAGAGATAGTTTGTTCGAGATACTTGTTATCAAAATAATAAGTATATCCCCATTACGAAATGCTAAGTCCAATGCATTCTTTAATCAGACTTAGAACATATATGTTTTATAAAAAAATAAAGTTGCGATTATGTGCATGTTCCTAGAGAGAATAAGTTGTCCGTTTGTGTCTATTTTAAACTGCTGTAACAAGTGTTGAGCGCATGCAAATCAGTATAATAATGAAATTCTTTGCAACGACTTTGTTGATACTGTTCAATCACGTGATCTACTCAGCAGTCTGTAAATGATTTACTGTTAGATGCAATGTGTGTAACGCAGCAAACATTTGAATATAAAGATAAAGCATCAGTATTTGACTAACTGCTAACGAAAGACAGTTGAACTAGAATTTAGAATTCGTTACACCGTACATAGATCTATATTACGTGTGTGTCTCGAATTTGTGTCATTTTAAGAAAACAAGCTTAATTACAATGGTGTATGCAAGATGCGCGGTTCCTCTTCACGTAAATCCCCCGTTACGATTGCATATTCATTTTGATGATCAATATAGATACGAAATGTCAATGATATCACGATAATATTCCATAAGAGACATTTTTATAATATAAAACTATCATTTTCACAGTGGATTATTGTGCTTGGACTGAGAAGCTTTTTTTAAATTTCGATGCCCTTTTCCAACGTCTGAAATCATAAAAATGTTTAAACTTCTTCGAGACAAAGTCACCTAATTATTACAGTATTGTATTTTACAACACCTAAGGAAAAGATATTAAAGGTTTGAAAAATTAACAGTGTCTTTATTTTGTTCTTAAAACTGATCGTAGAAATTCCGGATTAAAGTCCTCATTCGTAGATATTTACCCATCACCGTAAAGAAAATAAGCTGGTTGCCGGCTGACACCTACACGTTGCTTATATCGTAGAGTTTAATACCAGCGGGTTCCAGTTTACCTTTGATGAAAGTGAAAGTAGATGGGAAAATGAAAGTATCAAGTATCTTACTCACGCGTCTTTATGTTGGACGTTGCAGTTGGATACTGTAATAAGAACACACCATGTAAGTTTATCGATTCGACAAGTTTAAAATCTTAAATCGTTCATGTGTGTGTAGTAACTAGGTAATTGTGTATCCAGTTACACAGACAAGACAACACATGAAAATGTTTACTGAATATAGTTTCCATTTTGAAAATTCGTAAGTTAATATCTCAGGAAAAAAAGTACACAAATATCAGACAAATTTGAGTCATATCGATCATGTTTTATTCATATTTATATTTTTTTTCTTTATTTCTTATAAATTCGAAACAACATGTTGATAAATGACTTTTTACAATACAGAACTTTCATTCAATAGACATGATAAATACAATTGCAACAAAATACAGTTTGAACATAATATTTGAATATATATAATGGTTTGCTGGTGTCAGTAATAAAACAATTTAAGAAACGCCGGGTTGAACCATTCATATCTATTTTGCAACAACATAGTATGTCGAAATACTGTAACATGTACTTAACTACAGGGACGTTATAAATACTTCTTTGTGTAAAAGTACATATCTTACGACATACATTTGCTTTACATACATACATATTTTTTTTTAAATTTGTTACATCTGTTTTTCTTTTTTAAGTCTAACAATGTCATAAAGTATACATTGCACAGTATTTTGTTTTATCATTTCAGGTTACCAGTATGATAGTCATATTGTTTTACTTATATTCAATTTTCACGAAAAGATTCGAAAAATCATCCGACGAAAGATCAAGTAAATATAAACTAAAACTTCCCAAAATACCTCACCTGATTTTGTATGAAAAGGACATCAAAAACCGCCAAATATTTATTATTGGGGATGTCCATGGATGTTTACAGGAACTCGAAGATCTTTTAGTCCTTGCAAACTATGAGTCAGACAAAATTCTTCTAATATTCGTTGGTGATCTTGTTAACAAAGGACCACATAGTGTGGAAACAATAAGAAAAGTTCGCGAAATGAATGCGTATGCCGTAAGGGGCAATCATGAAGAAATTGCTCTCGTGCAATATATGACCTGGCGGAATGGGGAGGTTGTTACACCTAGGAAGTGTAGTTGGACAACAGAACTAAATGAAGACGAAGTAGATTTTTTACAAGAGTTACCGTACACTATAGAGATCCCTTCTAAAAATGCATTGATTGTACACGGAGGAATAGTTCCAGGAACGTCTTTAGAAAACCAGAATTTAACTCATTTTATTTCAATGAGGAGTTTACAAACAATTGGTGAAAAACTAATCGCTTCACCTAGAACATTTTTAGGCAAACCGTGGGCCTCTTTTTGGTTCGGACCACGACACGTGTATTTTGGGCATGACGCAGAACGTAGCCTGCAACAATATCCGTATGCTACTGGACTAGATACACGCTGTTTATACGGAGGTTTTATTTCTGGCATATTTTTAGACAGTAATAAGATCCTACAAATTAGAGCTAAACTAGTTCATCAAAAACCTAAAATAAAGACAGAGTAGTCATTGTAAAATATCAAAGAAGCTGGCCCTTCACAATGTCAACTTATTTTTTATTATTGTGATGTAACATTTTGATTAATTTGGAGATTTGAAAAGCCGGTCCTTATCGCTTGCCACCGTTCAAAACTGAGATTACGGATATACCTTTTGAATAATTGAATTGTACTTAATCATACATGAACACACTGTTGCTTCGAATTTTATCGTAATGTATAATATATATTTTAATACCCCTGTTTACTTGTCTATGTTTAGATATGTAGGTCTCATTGATGGTCATCGCAAAATTGACCTTTACGTCTGCAGAATGTTCTGAATGTTAAAAATTGATGATTTATTTTTATCAACGCAACAATTAATATTCTAGTTTTGATCATACATATATTATAAAAACATCCATTTGAAGGTACTATTATTATAGTAAATTACTTTACATTACAAATGTTCTCACATGTAAAGATAGAAATATATTCTTTAAAAAAGCTTTAAGTGTCATTGAAAAATATAGTCTTGGTATAATTATCATAGGCGGTGATATGAATGAAACGCTTAATATAAAAGATAGAAAAAGTAATAGAAAAGATCAACAAAAAATAAAAAATAAGACAAATGGGCTAAAAACTCTGATAAAAAAACTAAAAGTTATAGATATATGGAGAGCTATAAATCCAAATAAAACGCAATATACCTGGAAAAGGAAAAATAATGAAGTAGCTAGTAGAATTGATTATTTTCTAGTAAGTGAAGATGTGAGACCAAGAGTACTCAGCACTGATATACGACCTGCAACAATTCAATATACAGATCACTTAGCGATTTCACTTAAAATTAATCATTGTCAAGGGAACAAAGGAAAGGGATACTTCAAATTAAACAACAATATTCTTAACGACGAATCATACAAAATAAAAATAAATACTTTGATAGATAAATATGAAAAATTAAGAAATAAAAAAGTCAAGCAATCGTGTGGGATCTTTTTAAAATAGAAGTAAGAGAACTATAGAACATTGTAAATTAAAAGCTAAACATAAAAGAGATGAAATTACAAAACTAGAACAAGAACTTAAACTTTTGAATGAAATTCATGATAACAACCTGGATGGAAAAAATAATAATTTGCCAAATATAATAGATTCAATAAATAAAACAGAAGAAACGCTACAAACTCTATATTCAGATAAAATAAAAGGGGCACAAATAAGATCACGAGTTAAATGGATAGAAGAGGGCGAAAAAAATACAAAATATTTTTTTGGGATTAGAAAAATCAAGACAAACAAGGAAAAACATTGCTGCTATAAGGGACAGTAAAGGAGAAATAACAGAAGATCAAGGCAAAATATTAGAAACGGGGAGAAATTATTATGTCAATTTATATAAGTCAACTAACCCTGATCTAACAGAAATTGAAAATTATATTGAAAAAACTAAAATAAATTACAAATTAAGTACAAAAGAAGGTAATGAAATTGACGGCAACCTGACAATAGAGGAATGTACACAATCTGTTTTTAAAATGAAACTTAATAAAACACCAGGTATCGATGGTCTCTCAATTGAATTTTATAGAGCTTTCTGGTCGAACTTACAAAACTTTGCTGTAGATGTTTTAAATAATTGCTATGAAAAAAAAGAATTAACAAATTTTCAGAAACTTGGATTGATTACCCTTATATACAAGAAAAACGACCCATTAAATTTAGATAATTATAGACCAATTACCTTAATAAATGTAGATACCAAAATTATAGCATACTCTCTTGCACAAAGACTGAAACCAATATTGCATAAAATCATTCATAGTGATCAAAACGGTTATGTAAAAAACAGATATATAGGATTTAATATTAGACAAATCCAAGATATTATAGATTATTCGGAAAAATTCAATGTAGATGGAGCTATCCTATTTTTAGACTTCACAAAGGCATTTGACTCGCTAGAATGGGAATTTATGTATTGTTCTTTAAAGAAATTTGGCTTCCAGGAATCTCTTTTGAGGTGGATAAATACTTTATACACAGATATAAAGGGTTGCATATTAAATAATGGCTGGATTTCAAGACCCTTCAACATTGAGCGCGGAATCCGTCAAGGGTGTCCCGCGAGTTCTATAATTTTCGTAATTGCTGTTGAAATTTTAGCTAGTAGATTAAGACAAAATAAAAATTTTAAAGGTTTTCAAATTAAACTAGATAATAAAACCCATACATTAAAATTAAGCCAGCTTGCAGACGACACCACTTTACTTTTAAATTCAAAACAAGAAGTGTCATTAACTCTGAATATTATAGAATTTTTTGGATCACTTTCAGGCCTAAAGCTTAACCGAAATAAAACAGAAGGAATATGGCTCGGCAATTTAAAGTCCTGCAAAGATAAAGTTGAAAACATTAATTTTACACAAAAACCTATAACAGTTTTGGGAATATACTTTGGACTTAATAAAAATGAGTGTAAAAAATTAAACTTGCAACGACAATACGAAAAATCTGAAAAAATAGTTAAAGATTGGAATAAAAGAAATTTAACTATGTTAGGTAAGATAACTCTTGTTAAATCATTAATCTTACCAAATATTACTTATGTTGCATCTGTAACCGAAATTGATAACGAATACCTAGCAAAATTTAAAAAATTAATATACAATTTCAATAATAAATCTGAAAAGGTTAAAAGGGATATAATAAGTAAAAACTACCATGCTGGCGGGCTTAAAATGATAAACATAGATAAATATCTAGAAGCGATAAATATTAGTTGGGTAAAAAAAACTCATCGACAACGAAGATCTATCACCCAATTAGAAAGTATTACCAAGATTTTATTTTGATAAATTTGGACAAGAATTCCTTATATTTAAAATGAATTTCAACAATATTAATTTGGTCTATAAACTGAAAGAACTAATTCCACAATTTTACTTAAGAATAATCAAATCATGGATAAATACAAAATCTGAAAAGGAATTGGATCATCTATCATATAAACAAATAAGACAGCAGCTTATATGGGGCAATAAAAATATCAAATTAAACGGTAAATGTCTCATCTTCAAAAACTGGATAAACAGCAAAATTCTTTTTTTAAATGACGCTATTGATAATAAAGGAAAATTTTATCAAAACATGATCTTAGATAAACTTTCCTGTCATGCTAACTGGTTTTCAGAATATTCTAAATTAATGAAAGCAATACCAAAACAGTGGTTACAAGAGCTAACTAAAGAAGAATCATTAAAAACAAAAGTTGCCATTGACTCCGAATATAAATTTAAAGATAAAAAAGGAAAAATGGTATCACTTAAAAACATTTCCTCCAAAGACATTTACATCTCCCTCTTAAATAGATATTCTGAAAAACCAATAGGATTTTAAAAATGGGACAACATCTTTATCTTGGAAAACAACACAAACAAAAGACAACAAATGCTAAATTATATCTTTTATTATATACAAGATAATAAATTCAAAATGTTAAGATGGAAATTTCTGCACTACATTTTACCAACCAAACAATTACTTTTCTCTTGGAAAATAACTAAAACTCCGCTATGTAATATTTGTGATGTCATCGAAGATTATGAGCACTACTTTTTAGCATGCAAATTTCTGAAATCATTTTGGGATCAAATAAAACTTTTACTTGATAAACTTAAAATAGGACATCACATCATATCAATTAAATCACTTTTGTACGGATACAAAATAAACGATACAAGTTACTACAGTATTAATGATTTAATTACAATTATTCTTTTTACTGTATACAAAGGATAATAAAATTGAGAATGGAAATGGGGAATGTGTCAAAGAGACAACAACCCGACCAAATAAAAAAACAACAGCAGAAGGTCACCAACAGGTCTTCAATGTAGCGAGAAATTCCCGCACCCGGAGGCGTCCTTCAGCTGGCCCCTAAACAAATATATACTTGTTCAGTGATAATGAACGCCATACTAATTTCCAAATTGTACACAAGAAACTAATATAAAAATAATACAAGACTAAAAAAGGCCAGAGGGCTCCTGATTTGGGACAGGCGCAAAAAATGCGGCGGGGTTAAACATGTTTGTGAGATCTCAACCCTCCCCCTATACCTCTAACCAATGTAGAAAAATAAACGCATAACAATACGCACATTAAAATTTAGTTCACGAGAAGTCCGAGTCTGATGTCAGAAGATGTAACCAAAGAAAATAAACAAAATGACAATAATACATAAATAACAACAGACTACTAGCAGTTAACTGACATGCCAGCTCCAGACTTCAATTAAACTGACTGAAAGATTATGATTTCATCATATGAACATCAGGCACAATCCTTCCCGTTAGGGGTTTAGTATCATACCATCATAACATATATGAGAAGAACATAACCCGCGTCATGCCAACAACTGTTTTTAGAATAAATGTCTTTAGTTCCGACGCAAAGACCTTGTCAGTGACTCAATATTAACGCCAAAATATGCAATCTTTAATGACTTGACAACAGTATCGTAATTATATCCCTTCTTAATCAGTCTATTTAAAGGTTTTGTAAGTTTCTGAGGTGAATACTGACACCTTTGTGCTTTATAAAGAATATTTCCATAAAAAATTGGATGTGAAATACCTGAACGTATAAAAAGTCTGCATGTTGAGCTATATTTACGAATGATGTCTTTATACCGATGATAAAATTTAGTAAAAGTTTTGACTAGTTTGTGATATCGAAAACCCTGGTGTAATAATTTTTCAGTAATACATAAATTTCTCTCGTTAAAATCTAAAACATTGTTACAAACACGAGCGAATCGTACAAGTTGAGATATATAAACACCGTAAGATGGTGACAAGGGAACGTCACCATCTAAAAACGGATAATTAACGATAGGAAATGAAAAATCATCCCTTTTATCATAAATTTTAGTATTCAGCTTTCCGTTAGTGATATAGATATCAAGATCGAGGAAAGGGCAGTGGTCATTATTAGTATTAGCTTTATTTAAAGTAAGTTCAGCAGGATAAATTTCATTAATATACATACTGAAGTCGTCATTATTGAGAGCCAAAATATCATCCAAATATCTAAAAGTATTATTAAATTTGTTTATCAGATGTTGTTTTGATGGGTCTTTGCTTATTTTTGTCATAAATTGTAACTCATAACAATACAAAAAGAGGTCCGCAATAAGTGGTGCACAGTTAGTCCCCATTGGAATTCCGATAATCTGACGAAATACGGAATCCCCAAAACGAACAAAAATGTTATCTAGTAGAAATTCAAGGGCATATATAGTATCAAAGCATGTCCAATTAACATAGTTTTTTTGTTTATTGGTACTAAAAAATGACCTAAAAGAGTTTGAACATATATATTCACATTCTGATTTTTTGAATGCCCATTTAATTAGGTGTGTGAATTTTTTCTTAATGAGAATGTGAGGCAATGTGGTATACAGGGTAGAAAAATCAAAACTTTGAACAGATTCAAAATCACCAATATGAGCATGCAATTTATCAAGTACTTCCAACGAGTTCTTGACACTCCAAAAGTAATTTATTCCACTATTTTCGAAGGCCTTATTTGAACAATTTATTATAAGGTTTTTAATTGTACCAAGTGTGCTGGTAAGAAGAATAGACAATTTAGTAGTTGAACAATGGCTTGAAGACGAAATAAATCTATATTTGTAAGGGGTTTTGTGTAGCTTTGGAAGCCAATACATAGTTGGGACTTTCATTGTATTTGGCTCTTCTTGTAAAGCGGTGGCTAAAATTTTATGTTTGTTACAGATTTCGTTTTCTGAAAATGGAGTCAGTTGGAATGTTGGTGAATTGGTGATTTCCTTTTCAGAACCTCAATGTAAAATTTACGTCAAACAATAATAATATTATTAGCAGCTTTATCGGCCGGGACAAAAACAAATTCCTTGGCTAGTTCTTTTAGTTTATGTTTGATACGAGAAATAGGTTTATTGTGGTTATTGTTAATAGTAAAATGTTCTTTAAAATGTTGAATACGTATATCAACTATCTTCATTACTGAATTAAAAAAAGAGTCCAAAGATTTTTTGTCAGCTTTTTCCCGTTTTATCCATTTCATACAGTAAGTATGGAGTGAGTCGTGGATGATATTACGACACTCATTCCAATTAATAATTGACGGGGGACGATATTTAGGTCCTTTACTGAGGAATGATTTTAATTCTCGGTCTTGAACGATGTTAAGATCTCCTGTTAAAACATGGAAAATGGGTCCATAAGTATATGCGGAATTACTGCAATTACATGAAGTAGGTGTATTTTCACTGATATTAACATCTTTACACAATTGACTATAATTAAACACAAATTTCCGGGTAGATTTCTTGTACATATAACAAATAAGAGGTAGCTCATTATTGTCAAAATAACCAGGAATTTGTTCTTTAACAGAATGGTCGTTAAATATACCGGCAATATTTACAAAATCAAAGCCTTTATTGACATACTTAATTTTAATAAAATGTTTTTTATGATCTTCAGGGCGATCAATTTTGGGAAATAATTTAGAATAACAATATGCCATAATAATTTGAACAATTTCATACTTACGACTGCTATATGAAATTGTGTTGCAATCCTCCAAAATTTTATTTAACTTATTAACCGGTAACGAACAGAGTTTTGTTAACAGATAATGTCTGCCGTTGTTTTTTGAAATAGAAATTAGGTCCGAAATATTGGTATGGTTGGCCCGAAATTTTCTTTGATTGCGATTTGTTCTACGACCGTGAGAACGGTTTTTACGAACAGTTTTAGAAACTATATCCAAAATGTTAACGGAATTGGTTCTAGATATATTACCAATTCCCATGATATTATCCTTTAGACCGAGAGGGTAAACTGTCTGTAATTTTTTAATCAAATTTAATTCAATTATTTTACGTGATCGTACAAACTTTGAATGCGATTCACCAGGCTGCTTAGTTACTACTTCTAAAGGTTGAACTGCTAAATATTTAAACGGATGGCTGTGCTTCTTAAGGTGTTGGTAAATGATACTTTTGAATTTATTTGGTCTTTTAAAACGATACAGATGTTCTTGAGTGCGTTTAGATAAATATCGTCCGGTTTCTCCTACGTACTGAATACCACACCCCTGTTTGTTTCATGTGAGTAAATAAATAATACTGTTTGTTTTTCAAGTTATATCAGTTTCAAAATTTAAAGAAAATGTGCGACCATTAAACGTGGACTTTACCGTATTGTTGGTGGAAAGACGGGGACATGTAAGTAATTTTTTGGCATGACACTTATCGATAGAAGGGTAACCACGATTTGTATTGTTAAAAATGTTAGCGATGGTAGAATTTTTAGATAACCGAGTTTGAAGATTGAGACGTGTAGATACCCTTTGAACAAGTTTAGTTTTTAGTAATTTTCCGTTTCTAAGCTTCATAATTGTTTTGTTAGTGAATTACATAATAAAGGAGCAAAGATTGGCGTCCAGAATAAGAACCAGCATACAATAATTAAAGTTATGTAAAATTGATAAATTTTTGTTCGGCTGAAAATGTCAAACGCTATCAGTATAAATTACCCGAAAAAGATAGTGTATATCAGGGTAGGACTAATGGCTGACTAAATAGTAGCATGGGGCTGAATATTGAAATACTACTTTTTGATAAATATTTCTAAAGTAATGAACTAGAGCAGTTCTCGCTCGGACACACACTCCATAATCTAGTATATTATTAGAGCATAAACCTGAATACTATATATCCGAACAAAAAACAAAACAAATTAATATGTTTGAAATTTTCAAAAAAGAATTTCTTCAATATCATGAAATATTGATAAATAAAGAAGGCAAATATGAAAAATTCCATAATCTGGTTGCAGCAAAAATTAAATTAATTTCATAAATAAGAAGTTATTATACATCATGTTATCATATTTCTATTCAGTTACATACATGCCTTTATTACTATATATACAAATTGTGCACTTACAAGTACTAACTTATCAATAAAATGCTATATACTAACGTTAACGAGGCTGGGATAAGGTACCGGTACTCATGTATCTCTAACAAATGTAAAATTCAAATAGAATATTATAACATTAAAAAAAAAAAAAAAAAAAAAAAAAATGTTCTCCTAATGTATGTAAATGAAAATTGTTCATATTAGCAAACAACGAAAGACAATTAAAGACATTTTGCAATTTGTATTTGTAGTCTTTATGTTGATATACCAGTAAACGTTTATACTCATAAGAACTCACACAGATATCAGGTTCCTACTTTGATGCGCGATTGTCAACAAGAGACTCACTAGTGACACTCGAATGAATCAAACAATTTATTTGAAATGCCGAATAGATTACAAATCTAAATATCATCGAGGACCAAATATTTCGAAAGATTTGCTGAATACAGCTAAGGTTAACTATTCATTGGGTGAAAACATGGATTATGTCGAACAATTTGAAGTTTTGTAAACGTTAAACTTATAGATAGGACAATATCAATTATAGTTCATGTCAACATATCAGTACTGACCACTGGGCTGGCAAAAGGCTCGCTGATTAAAAAAAAAGGAAATAGTATTATACTCCTTTTCAAATGTAATCAAACGATTAAACAGAAAACAAATCCAGGTTACAAACTAAATCCTAGGAACACACGTCAACTACAAGAGGGAAACAACTGAACAACACAATCACTGAAATGCAACAAAAAACAAACGCACGCATACATAGAAACGGGGTCTTTGATAACAACTGCCATATTCTTGACTTGGTTCAGGACGTTTTAAGAACAAATGGTGGGTTGACCCTGGTTCTATGGCCAGCAAAAACCTCATGCTTATATGACAATGTTAAAATAAATATCACTGAAATGACAACACTACGTAACAGTAATACAGTACAAGCACACAAAAAAAAGCACAGACACACGCACCATTGGATTATATAATAGTACATTTTAACATGTAAACCGCAGAATAACAAATGTCACCACAACCAGTGACGTATTATGTCTTTTTTGTTCACACATCGTTTAAAATATAATGAAATTTGATGCGACTGTCCTACAAGTCAGAGATTTAGCGCTATTAAACCAGGTTCAATCCACCATTTTCTACATTTGAAAATTCCTGTACCAAGTCAGGACTATGACAGTTGTTGTCCATTCGGTTGATGTGTTTTATCATTTGATTTTGCCATTTGATTTGGGACGTCACTGGTGAGTCTCTTGTTGACGAAACGCGCATCAAAGTAGGAACCTGATATCTTTATGAGATCTTCTGAGTATCAACGATCACTGGTATATTAACATAAAGACTTCAAATACAAATTGTATGAGCGTCACTGATGAGTCTTATGTAAACAGACGAAACGCGCGTCTGGCGTACTAAATTAAAATCCTGGTACCTTTTTTTGGTTTTTTTATGTTGTGTCATGTGTACTATTGTTTTTCTGTTTGTCTTTTTCAATTTTAGCCATGGCGTTGTCAGTTTGTTTTAGCTTTATGAGTTTGACTGTCTCTTTGGTATCTTTCTTCCCTCTTTTTATAACTATTTGATTCGACATGTGTATAACAGTAAACGTTTTAATCTGATTACAAAAAAATAACGATCATTTTAAAAATGGTACATACAAAACAAACATATAAATTCCTAAATGCCCTATACAGACTGATATATAAGTTATTTATTATAAAATGATATGGGTATTTTATCTCGTGTATATTTAGTGAAATACTGTTTTATACTTAGTAAATCAGAAAAAAGATAGTGATATGGGAAAGATACAATGGTGGTTGAATAAACTAACCATATATACCAAGATTAAATTAAAAACTTCCTCGATAAGTCAACATAAAACTTGAAGATGCTTTTTTCAAAATTAACACAGAAATATGACAAACAGGTAAACATTCAGAAATATTTCATTCTCTTCAATGATTCGATACCTATTTATCTTTTTAAATAAAAACGAATAGGAATTAAATTTGATATATTTAGAAAAACAGTTACCACCCTTTGAACACTTGGTTTTTTATGTAATGGTGGATTGATTGTATGCTCTGATTGAATAGACTGTGTCTTTGGTGGTCGAATATGGCCATTTCATCTTGTCGCGTTTTAGCGTTTTTTTCCTTTCACTTACGAGAAATTGAAATCGATAAATCAAGAGAGCAAGAACGCGAAAACGTTTGATTTCTCTAATTCGTATTTTCGCTTTCTCGAATTCTCGATTTCCTTTCTCGATTTACCTAATTCCTGTTTTCCCAATTTATCTAATTCATGTTTGCAAAGTGAAAGAAGGGAGAAAAACACGAAAACGCGAAAAGGTGAAATGGCCTCATCCGACAACCGTATGTATCTGATATTTACCATAACAGTTTATCATACTGTTGGATGATCCAACAAATCCGGTTTACAATGGACATTGAATAGAGTTACATGAATACTCTACATTTTTTATATGAAACGATGAACTGCAGAACAAAATTTTAATCATTGTATTTATAAGATGTTAAGTTACAACCACTGGGCCGAAAGTATAAAAAGCCCAGTAGTCAGCACTTATAAAATAATAGTTATTGCTTAAAGTGAAATCTATTGGATTACTTAATATGTAAACTTAATCACTGTAATACCAAACTCAAATGTAACAAAGAAACACAAAAGGGCATATAGACAAATCACAAAAGCAAAAATGAAAGCCAAAAATACAAAAATCTACCATAGTAAAATAACACAATGACCGGATTTATAAGTACCGAGCCACATCAAATGAATATTATAAAAAATAGAACAGTAAAAGTAATATTCAAAAAAGACAAATACAAGCATACTAAAAAAACATTATTAAGAGGAAAAATGACGTCAGTACCGAGAATCTACACTTTTAGACCATCGTGCATTATTTCCGAAGTTGATACAGAATATTTGTCAACAAGCTCTTGGTACCTTTTTTTGTAAAAAAAGGACGTGACGCTCGTTGACATAACCCTGGTTCATTAACTTTCTGCTCAGACAATTGTGGCGTTTGACAAAAATCTGAGGATCAACTGTAAACTCTTGAATACCAAATACGTTCGAAAATGTTTATTTTCCATATGCAAGTGAAATTGTTATATTGCTATTAGATAAAGGCTTTTATGGATTTACTACGTCTGGAACACTCAAAGCTGATTGTAGTTGACTTTATAACGATTTCAGCTTTTTAATTTGCTACTTACCATTTTTCAAGAACTCAGCATCTGCTCTAAATTCTATGGCGTTTACATATCTAAATGTATCCATTACGCTCGTTCAGTGTAACGTTATATATTGTCGCCAACAACTGTAATGTGTCCTGTCACAACATCTGCACCTACATGGTTATCAAGCAAGACGATTGAAATCAGCACTTTATAATAAGTTTAATGGTGATCAACATAATTAAGTTGAACGACAAAACGTCGTTGTGTGTCAACAGACCGTCGACATCTGTTTTTGGAATTTGAACTTTATAAATACCAAAACAATGTGTAGTCTAGATTCATTTTACAGTGGAGTTGTAACAAAATGATGTGTAACATACACAACTTGGTCGTACAACCGTCAGAACCTGTTTGGCAATTTTCTTATGCTGTTCTTTTACTTTCGCGTGTCGGTTAGTCCAAATATCAGTTAGTACCTTTGTAAAGACAAAATGCGCATTTATGTGTGTATCAATTCAGACTATTGTGGTCATGGATTGTTCGTTATTTTTTGTCACCTTTCCGGAGCACATGAGATCTCCCTTTGTTTTTGGTGGGGTTCGTGTTGGTTGTTTTTTGGTTTTCTATGTTGTGTCATGTGTACTATTGTTTTTCTGTTTGTCTTTTTCATTTTTTGCCATGGCGTTGTCAGTTTGTTTTAGATTTATGAGTTCTTTCGTAGATATTGGATTGGAGTTTTTTTAAAGAGCTATAGTACTGCCAAATTTATTGGTGAATTTTGATACCTTCTTTATGTATTAGAAATAAGATGCTCAATGAGGTAACTGATTTAAATAAATGCACTCATCACAAGGGTTTCATTCATCGCAACACGTGTGCCCTATATTGTCAGACCTGAATCAGTAACAGTGATTTAACTCTGTCTACGTCGTCATCTATGTGTACATTGACAATAAGTCTCATATAGGCAAAATGATGGGCGGAAAGAACACGAAATAATATGTTTAACGAGTTTTATTCTCTCTACAATCTAATACCCATAAATGCATCAAATTCATAAATGCATTTGTTTACAAAATATCACAGATTTTAATCACAGATCACTTTATAAATTAACATATATTACTTGTAATGACTTTTTCTAAATAGGCTATCATCATAAAATTTTACAGTTAGATACTAGTATTATATATTGTCAGAGAAACTCAAATATCTGTATGTGCTGTAAAAGTTTATAAAGCTAAAACTATAAGTAGGTACGCTGAATAATTGTATGTTATACTTGAAATTAACTCCACAAAAGAAATGAAAAGATGTTTACTCCATACTTATAGATTATCGTCGATCATCTCAGCGAAATTAATTTTCTCGCTTGAGTCGGATATCGCTGTTTATCGCTATTTTACCTATGACGATGTTGTCAATTTCTGTAACAACGTCACGTGCGTCTATAGTTTCTTGCGACAATTTACCATCTCAAGTAGAATGATATGAAAAATTATCACAAAAAAAGATCAAAGGTACAAAAGGAAAATACGCAAAAAAGCGATAATATGGCTTATCACATCGTCAAGGTCGGATGTAAGAGAAAAACATCTGATTTTCATGAATACCTTTATTTAAAAAAGTATATATGTAGACAAATTATCATTGTTAAAATTATCAAATATAACTTTTTCATTTTTTTTATGAACAAAATTATCTGAAATTACAACAAATGTGTACGTATAACTGAATTTCAATGCAATGGAACAGTTTTTAACTTCTTTTCTAAAGTTTTATTTTTAATATTATAATATGTCATTTCAGGTTATAAATTATGCTTTAATCATTTATTTTCTTCTTTTAATACAAAGCATTTTTTTTTCAAAAATAAAATGATGAAATGAAAACTTCGAAACATAAGAATGTTCTTTCGCCATTTCCCATTACATCAAACAAGATTTCCATTTTATGGTTTTATATAACGAAATCGAATACTATCATATAACTAAGTGGTAATACCAACTAGTTATCTCTTGAATAATGCTTACAATGATGGGTAACATATTTGATTTATTTATATTCATTTTGTCATTGTTTGTATATGCATTACGATTAGTTTTGTTTTCTTTCTTATATAAGTGTACTCTATTGTCGTGAATTATAAATCTTCATTTTATAACAATTAAGAAGTTGTCTTAATTGATCAATGACCTTATTCCATAAATATTAGATCAGGCAATGCAGTTATCCAAAAATGTTGACATGTGTTTTTTCTGCCTATCCTATTGTATGCCTCAAATATACACCCTTACATTTTATTTGAACTATTGTTAATGTATGAAAGATTCGCAGGTATTCCAAAAACATGTATACTAAAGGTAATAACAAAACAATATAAAATAAAATCCTACAAATAATATTTTTCATAAAAGAAACATTAAACATACATTTTTGTGGTTGGCCTGTATACACGTAAGTTATTCGTAAACACCTATTGAAACTCTGTCCTATTCGAACGAGTTCTTTAGTCCCAAAGCTGTTCAGAAAAGGCGGAATTAATTGCACACAAAACAGTCATTCTAGTTTTAAATTGTATATTTAGACTTTTAATAGACATTTTGTTTTAATTTTAATATTAAAAACTCCGTAACAGCATTGCTTACAGTGATTGCGTAGAATAGAAAGCTATAAAAAAACGGAATAAAGAGTGCAATCTGACAGATCAAATGAATGGATTGTTTGCGACATAATTAACTAATAGAACATATACTACCTAAATTGAAAGAAGTAAGTGTTTAGCATCTTCTAACCCTATGACTTTTAATTGTACAAATTTTGTATGAGAAATGACGTTCTTTCCTTCTAGTGTTACTTTTGTATTCTTCAGAACAAGTTTCATCAGACTCCTGTTGTCAGCAATGGCGTTGGCGAGAAGTTTGGACATCTCAGTATCCAGCTCACAGTTACTCAAATCTAAAATCTGAAGAGTTCGAGTAAGACGAAGGCATTCACTTAGTGTGATAACACCCGGTCGATCAAGTTTGGCACCACAAAGTTTGAGATGTTTAATTGTCGGACATATCTTAAGACCCTGTAATACAGCAACAAAATCAGACCCAGCTAGTTGTGTGTTTGTGATATCAAGTTTTGTTAATGAATTCGCATGTTCTAATTTATAACTGAGTTCAGAAGCGCACATCATGTTCAATTTACATCCGGTAAAGTTAAGATCATGAATTGTGGTTGGAAGGTGTTGCAGTACAAAGTATGCAATGGCGGCCTTACTACCATTCAGGAAAGCAAACTCCTTGGTTTTTGTCATGTTTTCGCACGCATTTTGTAATGTGGCCCATGTATCTGCGGTCACGTGTTTGATTGATTTCTTACATATATCAGTGAGAACAATACTTTCTACGGAACCAACTTCGGTCATGAAGGCGTCCAAAATTCTAGCCATTAAATCTAAGGTTGACCAATGAATCTTTAGGTGTTTGATGCAACCTGTCTTTGCCACTCCTTTTGCAAATTCCGTATACACTGCTGCCTGACTTGAATACGACGGTTGTAAAACAAGGTCTAGATAAGTTATTCGATTGGCATCTACTGTCATCACAAGAGGTAGAGCCTCTAAGGTTTTAGTCGAAATAAGTCCATCCCTTTTTATAATCATTTTGGCAGGTAATGATTGAGCAACAATCTCACACATGTCTTCCCTATAATCACACTCGGTAAGACTCTGTAAACTTATGTTGTAATCCACTAACTTGCCACTCGGTGCATGTGATATACTCGCTCTAGAATCAGCTGATCGAACAGACTGTACATCATCTCCTAGAACCTTAGTGTTACTTATATTACGCATGGCAAGATCAGTGAACAGACTCTTAAGAGTTGACGTATCGTAGTCGTCACGGAAAAGTCCACACAATAACGTGATCATCTGTGAATAGCGAGAGTATTTCATCATTTTATTGTCTTTCAAGATGGTTGACATTTCTTCTAATACAAAATCGCTCAAATGTCTCGCGGCTAGGAAGTCCTGCATGAGTGTGCATGTAAACTTCCAATGAGGTCCATTGAGTCTAAAGAATACACCTAGATTAAATATCATAGAATTGTTGGACGGAGTTACAATTTCATCTTCGAGGTAGGCACGTTTCCCGTCTCTTAATGATTCGAAAGCAAATGTACTGAGCTCGTTTATTGCACTAACAATTTCTTCGGGGAATTCATAGCCTATCACATCAATTTTCTGTCGCTTACAGTAATGGGTTGCCATACTTAAACCAAATACTTCAAATAAATTAGTTATGCAGTCAATGTCATCCAAGTTGGCGGTTTTATTGGTCTGATAAATAGCGAATATAAGAAGGCACACGATTGGTTGACCAAGATGTTTATGCATTACCCATGATTCATTTTCAATCAAGTCGAACAACGCTTGGTGCTTATCCGGATGGGCTTTGAAGTGGTACAGATAAGTTTTAAAGCACCGAGCTACGCTGTGTGAGCTATATCCCATGTTGAAAAGTTTTGAGTCTGGTGAAAATCCTAAACTATGAGATGTATCCGGATTCGTAGCCACAATTACTGTAGCTTGAGGGAGACTGGTACCGGATATGATTTCCTGTAGATCCCGCATCTCTGTCTTTCCTTCGTAGCTATCAATCAGCAGAACAATTTCATGTGAATTTTCTTCCATGGTCGCCCAAAAATCTTTCTGTTTGATTTTAAAATCATCAGGAAATAACCTGTGATAAACCTCGGTTTTAAAATCGCCTTTGATCGTTGCAATGTCGACATGTATTAGTATGTTGTAAGTATATTTGAAGTAATTTTTATGGCTGGCCCATAATTGTGTTATCATTGCACATAGGATAGACTTGCCACTTCCTCCAGCCCCTTCTAGGACAATCCTTTGACCTTTACCATTCGTACAGGGAGGTGGGTATATATCACTCAAATGTAACTTACGTCTGCAGAAAATAACACAAACAATAGTTTTAGCATGTCTCTTAATTTATTAAATGAAATATATAAAGTTAAGAACGTATAAAAAAAAAATGGGTTTGAGATGATATAAAACAGCATTTTTGGTCTTTCATATTTGTTTTTTTGTAAATTATTTTGTTATTCGTTAGTCCATAGTTTTTCATGTCAGTTCCTTTTTAAGACTGACTTTTTCTCATTGTTGAAGGACATATGGTTGCTTATATTTGCTGCCAACCATTACACATTACCCTTTATTATATTCACGGCATTCGTAAAATCCTTGTTTTTAATTAGTTTATCCTATTAACCATACAATCGCTATACTGTACATAATGGATAACATTAATTGGTTTCGATCTATTAATTATCTTTGATTTACTGTAATACATCGTATATCATTTAATAAACGTGTTTGTAAAATATCGGTTGTCTAACATACTTTGTCTAGCATTTAAATTCACGATACAATACTCGAATGAAATAAATCACACATTTAAAATCTGTAATGCATTATCGAATACTAAAAACATAGTAGGCCATAAAAATTGGTCAATACGTGTAGAAAACATATACTGTAAAGTTAGAAATTATTGCGTGCATATATAATTGCGATTTTGTCATTTGAGACTAATATGCGATCCTAATTTTTGCGATATTGAGAAAAATCATGTTTAATTCATATAAATTTAAGACTTATATGCGATCCTAATTTTTGCGATATTGAGAAAAATCATGTTTAATTCAGATAAAAAATTTCAAAATGCGAGGTTGAATTATTGCGATTATAACCCTGTCGCATTTATCGCAATAATAAAAACATCGCAATAATTTCTGAATTAACAGTAGTTATTTTAATTGCAGAATTTGGAAGTGTGGTAATACCTACCCGTTCGAATCCAGAATATCTAGTGGTGTATATAGATCCCTTATATTTACAGAGATGTTATCAGCCCAGGAAAATGGATGACATTTGGCAAACATGGCTTTGTATGTCTGGTAAAGAGAATCCCGGCATACACCAACAACATCTAAAACAATATAAAATGGTATTTATTAGAAGTATGTTATATTTAATGCGTTTCCCTCGGTTTTAGTTTGTTACCCCGATTTTGTTTTTTGTCCATGGATGTATGAGTTTTGAACAGCGGTATACTACTGTTGCCTTTATTAGTTTTAAAGATATGTAGTGTGCTTAGGATCAAAAGACAAAATCAAGCAATATATAAAGGTTCAAATGGGAGGGGAGGTATACTTGATATAAAGACAAAGTTTGGAGTATTTGCAAGTATTTTTAGTTTTAAAGATATGTAGTGTACTTCAGATTAAAAGACAAAATCAAGCAATATATAAAGGTTCAAAATGGAGAAATTTTCAATTCTCATAGACCATTGTAAACTCATTTCTCACTTCAGTGTTTCTGTTGTTTCTTTCTTTTCGGCTTATAGTTGATGTGTTCTTTCGGTTTAAGTCTGTAATCCTGATTCGTTTTCTCGCAGTCGGTTTATGAATTTTGAACAGCGGTATACTGCTGTTGCCTTTATTACTCGTTCTGTTGTTTTGTCTTTCCTTCGGTTTTTTTTTAAGGTTTTTTTTTATGAGGATTTGTAAACTACTTCATTGAAAGACCGACAGGTTTAATGTGTTGCATGCTGTAAGTATTTTAAAAGTGTCATTAGGAGAGTGTTGTATGTATCTTGTCACCAAGCAACATAAGAATGAAATACCAGGTTACCAGCGACTATGTCAGATCATTTAACTCATAAATAAGTTTGTAATTTATCAATAAATATATCATTCAAAACCATCTATATACATTGCTATTTGACACGGTTATTTAAAGTTCTCAGTTTAATAATATAATATGTTCATTGATATTAACTATATATAGGTGTTAACCGTGTTTAATAGAATTTAAACTGTGCAAAAATTTATCTTCAGATCTTAAATTTATCCCAGGATTTTAAAACTTTGTTTTATGATACAAGTTATATGAATACCATTAGCACTATGAATACTTTACGAGTTAAATGTAAAACACCTTTAATATTCTATATATTCTCTTCATCTTTTTCCAATTGAAAAGTTTTAAATTCCTACCATTTTGGCATTTAGATTTTGAATTCCACACCTGGTGAAGTAGACAAATGTCGTTGAATGTACTATTTCCTCAGCAGAAGAGATTATTTTTTTTCTAATACACAAATTTTTGGGGTGTTTTAAATTTGTTCTTTTGGTCTCAATAACTTTGATTTGATATCCATACGGCTTCTGGTAAAAAATTTAAATGAACCCTCCTTATTATCATTTATAAAAAAAAACATGTAGGAGCAATCAAAAGGACTTGGAAACTCTTTAACCTTTTACTATTCTTTTCTTTGATTTATGTAAACAATAATAATTTCTCATTTTACCAGCAAAATGTATATTATACTAAAACAATCAGGCTAAAAGGTGGGGGAGTTTGGGGGGGGGGGTGGATTTGTGGTGCATTCTGGTAAAAGAAACAAACACAAAACTAGATCAGTTAGTGAATACAGTAGGCCACCAGTGAATACAGTGCACAATCTTACCAGTTTTACCACCAAATACTTCACAAGTCAAAGAAAGAAAAGACATATATACAGGTACTACCTTAAAAAAATTACTGATATACTCTTTAATTTTCAATTAATAATTAATTTTAGGGGTTGCCAAATAATGTTGTATTTTTTGTTACATGGTCATCGTACTCAGAGAGAAAACATGAAGAATGTGGATTAAAAAATTAAAAGTGAAAAAAATTATATAAAAAGAATATTCACATAATCAGTGCTTCATAAACAGCTTTGAATGGAACACAAATCTATATAATTTAAAATACTGCTGTTGCTAATAACGCTTATTAGAGGTCCACCCAAAACTTGCTAGAACAACAACAATTAATCAACGAATCAGACACATTGTATAAATATATAGCAGTATAAAATCAATGTCTACATTTTAGCCATACAATACAGCTGCATAGTCTCTTTTAAAAGTCTAAAAACAATACATATTCAGTTGAAGACCTGGCAAAGAATATTCATTTTTGCTTTTGAAACGTTGCACTTTTACTGTTAAGTTTCTGCTACACCAAATATTTCGTTCTTACGATAAAAAAACAACTGTTATCCTTGCTTATAATGATAATGTGCAAATCAACGAATGATGAAAACGTGCGAAAGACCAAACCTCCGTGGAAATATTCTTTAAAACGTGTCTGATATTAGAAGTGCTTTTCAATTATTTTCCTTCCTCAAATGTCAGAACAAACCAGATGACTTACCAGGTATGTATACCCCTATAGAACGGAAATATTTGTTAATGAACAATTTGAAAGAAAAATCTTAGCAGTACTACATTTAAGATATTTTCAATTACTACTTTTAAAATGTTGGATCGACGAACAAGACAAGAAATGGATATCTAATGGTCGAAATAGACCCCTCTCTGTTTGCAACCAACGTTTCTGTTGGATCAAATACAGCAAAGTGGACTCAGTCAGAAGAAGTATGTCTAAATACAACACTTTACATATAGTTATGTCATGTCAATAATGGGAATGGATGATATAAGTCGAGCTTCCTAAGACAAAACTTACAAACGTTGGAAAAATAAATGAAAATTTACAATACATGTATATTGTGAATTCCTGAAAAGTTGACATGAATAAACTGAAAAGTGAGAGTGTAAACGTGTAGCTTACCCAGTTCCTCTAAGTCTTAAATATATTACAACTATATCAAATCAGCAACTCTAGCTTTAAAACAAAAATCTTACACTTTAATTTGATCTCGTCTCTCCTGTTTTCTTTAAATAGCAAAATGTATAGGAAATATATAATATTCATAAAAAACATTAATACAATGAACATGTATCTGAGGAGAAAAAGGTAAAGAGCAGACTATGAGAATTAACTATAGAACGTAAATTTCTAAATGTATTAAAGGTTATAAATAAATGGCTGTTGCATTTGTTTTACTATAAACTGAATTGTGATGAACGAAATTTGTAAAATCCTAAAATATCTTTAAAAATAATATCCTATATAATTGTTATCTTACCCACTGTGTCTTTTATTCCATGTTTGTAAACTTCTTTCCGGATCGCCATGACAACATCGTACAACTTTTTATACTTGAACTTAATGGAATCACAAAGTGCCTTGAATCCGAAGGACAGTTTTGTGGTATGTATTTTCTCTATGATCGTTTGCATCCTCTCGGAGTTTTTCGATATAGCCAGAATCTCCTGACGTTCGCTGAATTTGAGTACCTGGTTCTGCTGCAGACGATCGAGAATGTCTTCTGCTTGCACGTTATCGACAAACATCCGGTATGTCTTCAGTAAAACAGCTTTGTCTTCTTTTGGGATTCCTGAAACACAAATACCAACATTGTCAAAAGGCTACATTCAAAACAATGTCATAACAGTCCTTATCAATAGAGAGATACAATCCAAAATTAATTTACGCCATATGTCGAAGAGAAACAGACAGCGCCATGCATAGCACAAAGAAATACAAAAAGAAGAGCCACTACATTCGAGTATAAAACAATATAAAGATTAAGCAACACAATCCCCACCCAAAAACCCACGTTGAAAATTCTTTTAACGGTCTAGGATTTGTCTGATTTCCTTCAACTGAAACTTGTTTGCCCCTTTTAGATTTTATAAATTTAATTAAAGGATTTACCATTTTCTTCCTTTTTATTCTTCATTGACCTTCCTCTTTTCCTCGACCCTGTTGATTTAGGTGTCATGACGAGTTTTCTACCGTCTGCCCATTGATCCTGGAACAGATTGACGTAATGGTTCTGTAGGTCTGTTGTTATCATCTCGTGCTCGATTCTGTGTAGACGGACCCTGATTGGTGGACCACCTAACCGAACCAGTACTTCTTTTATCTGGTTCCATAAGACTACAAACTCTTCTGGGGATATCATATCTGAAGAAAACGACATTTATATCATAATATATAAAATAGAGATGAAGATCAACAACATGATTCATTGTTTTGAAATTCATTTAAACAAACTTCAAACCTCAGGGAATGTTTTAACATAATAAGTAGCTTTGACAAACAAAATTTCAATAGTGAAAAAGGGGGTGGGGGTAGGTCAAAACAGGCCTTATCGTATCTTGTCCTCTATCTGTAGTAATAAAAGCTTGAAGAATTCAATAAAAATGCACCAGAAGTGTCAATTGCTATAAGCAGCTTTTAATTTACAAAATCAATTGTAATGTTTATATCTCATTAAACCATTATGATTTAATCGATCTTACAAGTGTCACTTAATTTTTTTTATTATTTGTGTCTAATATTGTAGTATGTAATTTCACACGTTTCATCAAGAAAAAAAAATACAAAAAAAGGATTCAATTCCATATGTTGTGTGTCAACATTGCTTCCACTTCAGATTTTAATTCATATTGTTCGTGCAAAGACGACTAAACGATATATGTGTTTGATCATTGTGAAGGCCATACAGTGACCCACTTGCTTACATTCACATCATTGGAACTGCTGGTTTTTCGTTGGGAATCTAAGGGCACATCTTTGTTTAATTGTTGGTTGTCTGTTATGCCTTTTGATATTTGGCGTACACTTATTGTCATTTACACTGTAAAATATGCGTTGTCCTCTGTTTGTATGGAGGCAAGCCAGAAAAAAAAACCGTAGACAAAACAACAGTTATTCAATTGATTGCCTTTGTCATGATTTATTACAAAGAACACAAAAATTGTTATATCTATTTCGACATGATACCACATAAGAACTGATTAATTGCAGGCGGTGAGAAGTATATGAAAAACTTGTTCTCACGTTAAGTTATCCATTTCGCTGTGAGAAGACGGAATAATTAACGATCTTCTTAAAAGTTTTTATATAAATATTTCACACAATAAAAATAGGATTGTTATACATCATTTTGAAAATGTAGATTGAGGACTTTGTTGTAAAGTGGTTGTTGTCTGTTGTTGTCTGTTCTTTTTTTGGTGTAAACTTTTGATAAAAATTAGGCCATACATTTTTTCGTTTGAATTGTGTCGCAATTTTTATGTCAGTATGCAATGGTATGTGTCTTCTCAATGTCGAAGAACTACGGTGGAGTATAACATTGCTTTTAAAATGCATCTACATTAGTCTCGGGTGCTAAGTTGTCTCGTTGGTTTTGATACCACATCTCATCATCTTATTATTACAATATAGCAAGTTTCATTAGGATCAGCAACCGCGAAATCAAAATAAAACGAATGTCCACCATCTAGTTAAATTTCCCAAAAAACATGTTGACGTGTACCTTGTGTTATATTAAGGTATAAAGGGTTGGTTATTACATATACAAGTGACTATGTTAAGACTCCCACCTCCCCCACACACATATTAGCTAAAATCGCCCTTAAAATGTAGTGAATTCAGTGTCCCTACTCACCCATTCGTGCCACTTTCTGGTGTAAGAGTTGTAACCGAACAATGTCGGCGCTTAGACTACTATCGGTTGGTAGTGGTGCCACGCCCCATCCATTTGGATATGGCGGACACAGATGACATATAGACTGTAGTAAGACACACAAAGATCTGCTGTCATACTGCTGTGAAGAGGTATTCTTCTTATTGAGAGGGTATAACATCTCCCATAGTTTGTCGTTGATAACGTTGGATGTATGTAGACGTTGTAGTACGGCTTTGATGTGTGCCTGGGACAGATGCTCCCTCAGGTTCAATGGAGGATGGACACTGTCAAAGGTGCTACGTAAGGCAAAAGTGCCAGCATCCATTAAAAGCCATACTATTCTCGCTACGTTTTCTCTTTCTTTGTTGGCTATATTCATTTTCTTTGCCCAATTCTGGTCCATATTAGCTCTGAAACAAAGAATGCATATATATGATAAATAATGGACAGCATTTTATGCATAGCGTAAGCAGACTATCCGTCACAGATATGCTATGGCATCAACTCCATATTTCATAATTTTAAAAAGAAGAAATAGGTGAGTTAAACCTCACCAAATGTGTAGTCCAAAATCAGAATCTCAGAAAACTTTCTACTGCTGTACTCTTTCAGGAAAACATGTATGAAATGTATCTCCAAAATAAATTTCACTTTTTAAAAAAAATACTTGAAAAATCCTTCAAGTTATTATATTTGTTTTATTTGTTTTTTATCAATCATTATAATTATTATTATAATAATTATAATTTTAATCAATTCTATATTCAAATTGATATTTATAAATGTACATACATATATTATTAGAAATTGTCTTACCCATCAGCCATACTTTAGTTGGCTATAGTCTATTATAATCACAACTGACTTTTAACCCCACTTATCCTAAGTAAAAACTAAGTGGCATTCCTTATACGTTATATGACGTGACAACGGTCACTTTACTTTCTTTAAAACTAATGATCAAAGTTACGCATTTATAAGTAATATATATTTTATTTTTCTTTTCTTTTCCGTAAGAAAGTGCCGTTTGTTTGTGAGAGGCTGGTCTCTATGGTAACACGACATGACTTAGCAAGTACTACAACACATATTACCTATTTAAATTGATAAAACATTTGGTGAATAGTAATTTTTACTCAAGTGGAGAAAATACCAATTTAAAATCCTTTTTATTTTTGAAAGTGTGTTCGTGTCAATTGATTCCCATAAAATATTAAAACATATAGATTATTTTTGAAAGAAATTTCGTTCCAGCATCAAAAAGGTTTAATATTTTCTATTGACAGTTTATTTATATAGTATTGACAAACATATACAAATACTATCCACTTTATATGGCAGAATAATTATAATAAATTTGTTTATTTAACCAGAACTGCAAAATGTTTAAAGGTAACATGACCTTCTCCATGCACAAACAAGGCAATTTATTCTAATGCATACAATTTATAAACTTTTGTTTTCATTTTTTACGAATATAAAACAAGTACTATAGTACTTACATAACTTGATATCCCAATAACATAAGTATAAAATTTAGAAATCAAAGGAAAAGTTCTACAGGTCAACGTACATAGTAGTCCTTCTTCAAAAGCAAAATTAATACCTTGTAGTAATGATTCTGCTGCAATTTAACCAGACAAGGCTGGGATTAAAATTAAACTACTGGTAACTTTTACTTGGGTGTACGATTCAAACGCTTTGTTATTAAAGTTTACAAATATTTACAATGAATCACTTGCTGTAAGCTTGTTTCAAGTCGGGTTACTCAAGACTGAGACTGCTTATGACTTTGTAATGGAAGACAGAAACGTAATTATGTTAGTCCTTTCTTTCCATTTGCCATGTTAGTGCAGATATTTTGTTTGCTATAAATTTCAGATTTCCTCAAAAAGTTTGTGTATTTTGAAAAATTAAAAAGGATTAAAGTATTAGGTGATCTCAAGATTTAAATTTATTTGTTAACTGATCACTTTTCGCGGTATAATGACTATTAATTTAAAGTACAAGTGCCTTCCATTTTTTAAAAGATATACGAACACCATGGTCTATCCATCACGCCCACTATTTAAAGATCGGTGGCACTTCAAATTAAATTACCGTTTTACATAAAAAAATCATTTGTTTAATGTCGTCCATGGTTTGTAGTATGTTAACAGATAATCTAGTTTGTATAGATATATAAAAGTAATATTTGCTTATACTTTAAGTATTTAAAAAATTCCTAGGAACACTGCTAATTCTTAAACGACTATCTATTTAAAGCTACGTCTTCTTATGCAAATATTGGGTACCTTATTAATTCAGATCTTCTTTTACTTTCCTTAAATTAGTTCCGAGTGTACTTATAGAATTGAACATGTCCAGCATGATAGTCTCTTTGTAAATTTATTCACAACTATTTAGCATGCATGGGAACGCCGTTTTGATTTAAATTTATTGGAGCCTTTATTTTATATATTTTAGGTTATAAGAAGTAGACTGTTGTTTGCTCTATGGTCGGGTGGTTGTCGCTTTGACTTATTCACCATTTCCTTTCTCAATTTTAAGTTTGTAGATTTATTTCAAAAATATTTGTTTCCTTTCTTGTAAATGTTGCATATCAGCATTGTTAATTTGTTTTTTATATGTTTTTGGAGACTAATTGTTACGTCCACTTTCGTTTACGTTTAGGGGCCAAGCCAACCTCCGGGTGCCGGATTTTTTTGCTGTGTCTAAGACCCATTTGTTGCCTTGGGCTGTTTATGCTCTTTGCTAGGGTTTTTATACTGTTTTAGCGAGATATTAATGGTGCCTGACTATACGCAACTAGATGACCAGGGAAAATTAACATTTCTAATGGTGAACCATCCAAGGAAAATAGCTAAATACTTAGCAGCGTCACTTTTCCGTAGAAAACAAACAGTTTACTCTAGTTAACATTCTTAAACTTTTTTACAAACTTTAGATGAATTTATCATTATATGAACTTTTACAATCGTTAATTCTTAATCTATAATTATCTGTATTTAAATTTAAATTGGCAATTGACACGTTATATTAGAACATTTATATTGAACTAAAAGTAAAAGGTGACTTATTGGTCCATTGGGCCGGGTGTATTATATATGTAATTATATTTTGTACAAATTTATATATTTATGCTGACTTACACATGTCACTATAATAAACAATTTACTTACTTACTTACTTATACTAATAAATATTTTATCTTATTTTTGAAAATATTCCTAGCCAGTTATCCCACAGCTATGAGGGGTGAAAACTAGTACTTTAAATGTGAAGAAACTACAGCTCTCAATACTTGAGTAACAAATTGACTATATTTCAGGGGGATGGCACAACTTTTGAATTGGGTTGTGCAATATAGTCGGAAAAAAAGTGGGATCTGGGGAAAAGGACTTTTAGGACGTGGAAATATAGGAAGAAAAACTGAGATGTGGGAAAAAATTGAAAAATAGAGAAGTTAAAAAAAATGGGAAAAAATAACAATACGGATTTTGAAATGATCGCACCCTGTGTCACCTCCTCAAATATATAGGTCACGAATTTCGAATCAAGTGCTATCTTATTTTTATATTGGTCTCCTGGACTGTATAATTATAAGTAGCGACCGATTTTACATTTATAAGTGAGTTTAAAGAGATAGGACCGTCAATCTTACACCTGGTAAATTGTTCTCAAAACAAACTTTTATCATTCCAAATATTTCTGAATTTATTTTACAGAAGACCGACTTCTTATGTAAATAATTCTCATATTTATAGATCTAAATGATGTGAACATTTTTATTTTTTTTCTAATTATTCAAATGTATATCTATATCTATTTAAATAAACAAGTGATATACCAGTTTTATAGTTTTGATGTGTGATACATAAAAAAACGTTAGACTTTATACTAATAAAACATTTAAAGAATTCCCCTCAAGTTGTTTTAATATCATATAACGAAAGAAAGGGGTAAACTGAGACTCAAAGATGACTGAACTAAAACACAAAAATAAAACAAAAACACAAAAACAATACGTAAGTAGTCTTCAGTTTAACAGTTCTTGATTTGTAAGTACCAACATCGTATGTACGAACTTCCTAATGTACGAGAATAGTCTATATAAAATGTTTCATGATAAAATTCAGGTTTTTACAAAGGTCTTCAGTCTCACAATTATAAGTCCAATGCATAGCAATCTGATTCGAAGGAGTTGATTGTTTTGTTTTTGAAGTTGTAATGAAAACTGTATCAATGTATTAATATGAAATTTAGGAGATGTGATATGATGGCAACGGTTATCCCTCAAAAGTCTTATGAAGAGGATATAAGCAATAATAGACTACTAAACAGCCTTCAGCAATGATTAAACTCAAACCGTATACTACATCATGCTTCTATCCTCTATACCAAACTTTCCATAGATAACAAAAATCAGAAGTGAAAACAAATTATATGTATGTAAAAACGATAAGACATCCCATAAAATATAGTTTCTCTTGTAACAATTTTGGTATGTTCATTCCATTGTTTGATGTGCTAACACTATTACACACCATGGTCACTAGACATTTACAAGAAGTCAGAACATCAATTGAAACTCATATAACCAAAAGCGACATACATGACATAGATACAACCCTTATGTCAAATCACAAATTACGCCTGAAGTGTAAAAGGTACTAGAGAGTTATAAAAGAATGCAATTACTGGGCCCTCGAATTGCAAATTAAGTATTTATGTTCACGGTATACACAGCTTCTGCAAAGAACAATACAATAGACTGCATGTAAATGCAAGCAAAAATGCAAATAATGAAAGTTTAAAGCAAAACATTATTCTATATCTATACATGTACATTACATTATTTACCTCATAAACTCGTTTTCGTATGGTCCTTTAAACTTAGTATACTGATGTTCGCCTCGCTTTCGAAGTCGGTCATCCTTATGCTGATCACTGACGTTTGCGAAAGGTGGCAGAAAATTTGGTGGGATAGTCGAAGCCATCTGATTAAAATGGCGGGGCTTCTTTAAATTCCCCTTTAATCCCTTCATTTTAAAACAATAACTTTTCACAATATATCCTTACAGTCCAACACGTGCTACCATGGCAATTACATTCGTAAACTTCCGGTTTTATCACAATATTATTCTACTTTGTTATCATGATTTTACTTTATCGTTAAACAACTCATCAAGACATCCACTGTAGTTTCTCCATACTTGTTTGAACATCATAAATTGAAGATGTGTTCCATTGATTTTCCCGGATTATTTCCAATATTTTCATTTAATTAACTGATAAATATATCGAAGTTTCTCAAAATCGATGCCTTCCTGATGTTATATACTATATCTGAACACCACTATAGTAAGTTATACTC
This sequence comes from Mytilus trossulus, assembly GCF_036588685.1. Lineage (NCBI taxonomy): Eukaryota > Metazoa > Mollusca > Bivalvia > Mytilida > Mytilidae > Mytilus > Mytilus trossulus. Next base: position 1,871,748 of record NC_086380.1, read on the forward strand.
CAGTTGTGTATATTAACCCTCGTGACAATTAGACGGCAGACAAGGTAGACCTTTTAATATATACAAAATTCTACCTCCCTGGGTTTACTAACAATAGTAAATCTAAACACATACCAACGGGCGGGCAAGGTCAATCACATAGACTTTAGCTATGCTTCATGACACGCTTAATACAGATACTAACTATTTTGGATACGACTCGCTTACCCCCCAAAGAGCCATTTAATTCCCATTGTCAATGGACATATTGTGTATTTTGCGAATTAAATTAACATTTAAAAGATTTAAAATAACCAAAAGAATATCACTTATCATTTTACTGAGATATCATGACACTCGACGCCCTTTGTAATCTATAAGTTTAAATGTTATCTTTTATAAATGATTCGCTTAATGAAGGTATTTAATTACTAACACAAAAAAGTGAAAATTAATTAGTAGAAAGACTATATAGTAATTGAAACTTTATCAAGCATTACGTTTAATAAGTGGATTGCAATAATTTTTTTCTTTGGGTTTTCTATTGAAAGGAGAAACAATTGTAGGTCATAATCTTCAGTGTAAAGTTTTGGAATTTATTGTCATTTCGTGGGCTTTTTAGCTGACTATGCGATATTGGCTTTCTATTTATTACGTGTTGTTTTCATTTTTTACATCATGTAGTTTGGATAGGCAGAACTTCAGTTCTAAGGGAATTTGTGTGCACCAGTAAATGTGGTCAAAACTGTGTGCCATTTTTTGGCAATTTGACAAAAATGCAGTTCAAGATAGTGTTTTTAGTTCGTTGTCGAGTTGTAGTCATTAAAGTATATACCAGCAAATAAAGAAGTTGTATATTAATTGGGAAGTTTTGAACCCTAGTTCGTGTTGAAAGCTTGTGGTTTGGAAGTCTTTACGATTGTTGCAAGCTATCGGGTTATTCGGAGACTGTAATTTCCCATTGGTAATAATCTGGTGTTTTCGATTTTCGAAGATAAGGTGTCCCAAGAACTAGGTGCTTCAGAGACTAGTTGTTTCACAACTAGTTGTCTCAGGACCTAGGTGCTTCAGAGATTATAGTTGTTTCAGAACTAGTTGTCTCAGGAACTAGGTGCTTCAGAGACTATAGTTGTTTCAAAACTATAGTTGTCTCAGGAACTAGGTGCTTCAGAGTCTATAGTTGTTTCAAAACTAGTTGTCTCAGGAACTAGGTGCTTCAGAGACTATAGTTGTTTCAAAACTATAGTTGTTTCAGGAACTAGGTGCTTCAGAGACTATAGTTGTTTCAAAACTAGTTGTCTCAGGAACTAGGTGCTTCAGAGACTAGTTGTTTCAAAACTAGTTGTCTTAGGAACTATAGGTGCTTCAGAGACTATAAGTTGTTTCAAAACTATAGTTGTCTCAGGAACTAGGTGCTTCAGAGACTATAGTTGTTTCAAAACTAGTTGTCTCAGGAAATAGGTGTTTCAGAGACTATAGTTGTTTCAAAAATAGTTGTCTCAGGAAATAGGTGCTTCAGAGACTAGTTGTTTCAAAACTAGTTGGCACAGGAACTAGGTGCTTCAGAGATTTTAGTTGTTTCAGAACAACTGTAGTTGTCTCTGAAACTAGGTGCTTCAGAAATTATGTGTCTCAGAAACTAGGTGTCTCGGAGACGGAGTGTATCAGGAACCAATGGTTTTGAAGCTTGTCCACTTATAGTTTTTGAAGGGTTATAATTGTGGATCAAATCAGTTGGGACCTCGGAGTCAGTGAAAGAATTTAGGGTAAATTAAAGGTATATTTTTAGACTACTTTTGTATGAAACTTAGTTGTGTAAATAAGGTTGTTTCTATATTATGTTTCAAAGTTTATAAGGTTGGTATCGTAGTTTTAGTAAAGTCTCCAAGTTGTTGTTCTAGGTTTTTAAATTAGTAAAGCGATTGATATTGGAGTTTCGAAGATTCTGTGAAAAGGAATTCGAACCGATAGTATAAAAAAGAAGATGTGGTATGATTGCAATTGAGACAACTATCCACAAAAGACCAAAATGACACAAACATTAACAACTATAGGTCATCGTAAGGCCTATAGTTTATAAACAAAACACGTCACAGCTACTCCTGTTGTCCCTTCCTGTGTCTTATAGTAAATTGAGCTTTTCAGTTTAAAAAAAAAATGTGAAGATGTGGTTTGTTATATGTTACGAATCAGTCAACTATTATATACTAGAACCTGTATTTCGTAGAGCTACCCGTAAGCAACAGACATTACAAATTGCTACTACATTTTGTATCCAAAACTGGAATCCGCTTGTATTACGCTACACTCAAAGTTTATGAACAAAGTGAAGTATTCGACCAAGAACCAGATTTATTCCATGAATATACATGGCATGTGCAGTCAAACTTGTATCAAACGTAAATCTGGATCCTAGATTGATGATAGTTTAATTAAGAATGGAAATGGTGATAATTATGTCAAAAGGACAACAACCCGACCGAAGAGCAGAAAAAAGCACAGGACCAACAATCGGTCTTAAACACAGCGAGAAAATCACATACCCGAAATCTGGGATCTTTTGATGTTATTTTTACAGCAGAACGTCCTACCTTTGCTTAATAAGTTGTGTTGAAGACCCATGCTAAATATATTAGTTATTTTTGTAATAATTTATTTTATTTTTTTGGCATTAACAACATTGGTGACCTTAACTTCGTTTTCTCAACAAAATTTAAGACACAAAATTATACATTAGTCAAGAACATTAAAGAAGCTTGATAGGAAGATTTTTTTTTCAGGCCACAGAAAGCGCGAAATGAAATATGCGAAATATTGATTTCATTTGTCGCTATTAGATAAGACAAATTATCAAATTATAAATCTTTGTATGGGACCCTTGTCGTGACAAACAAATATTAACTGCCATAAAAGTTATTGAAAAAGTCTTTGTAAAGTTTGAGGTAACTTTTGTAATATCAATAAACATATTATTTATACAACATGAAAAGAAAGCGAGTTTTCGTTGTTGTATTGTTATAATAACAAGACAGTATTAAATATTTCAGTAAAACGATGCGCTTTTTTAATTAAAAATTTCTTGACAATGTTAATATATTGAATTACTGCTTACAAAGCAAACTTCAAGGAGTTAGACTACTTTTTTTCTTTTTCTTTCTTGTTTGGTATTTATTTGCTTAAAACGAAAATATCAATATATGAATGAAATCAGATCGATAAGAGAGTCGAACCTTATGACGAATATGAAAGCTGATAATCAGCTAGGTCTTACTAAGACTATATGTGATTTTGTTCCAACAGTTTTTATATTTGTATAGAATTAATGAATGCGGCATAATATAACCCTGAAACCCAAACATTTATATGACTTCAAACTAGAAACCTCACACCTGGCTAACAATATAATAGTACGCGTTTGAAGCTGATTGCAGTAACTGAAAAGTATTTGCAAGTTGTTTATCAATGAGAAGGAAATATATAGATTCCTACACTGCAACAAGTGTATTACGATATTTCTCCACTCGAGACAGTTAAATTTTATTATTTAAAGCGCGAGGCTTGCCGAGCCCTTTAAATAATAAAATTTAACTGTCGAGAGTGGAGAAATATCGTAATACACGAGTTATAGTGTTGGAATCTGTTTCTCTAATGCTTTTTATCGTTCTTTTTCAAAGATTTTCAGAAAATTGTGCTCTTTATATGCGACGTCATCAGGCAAGGTCGCATTTTTTCATGACGTCACAATAGGAAAATTGAGAAGAAAACAAAACATTTAGACGTCATAATCAAATTTCGACTAATCATTTGCCGAGAACAGATTTTTCACTAGTGAGGAGAAATATTTTTCTCACACCGGTCTGGAAATGTGAAAATAGCACAAAAATTAGAGAAACGCCCCTCGTCAATAAAGAGACAACATGTTATTGGGTTGGGTTGTTTTTTTTGTTGTTTTTTTTAAAGGGGTGGGGGTAACTTGAAATGCTTATCAAGAGCATATACATAAGCTGTTAAGAAGGTACATACATTATACGGCTGAACATGAAGAAATTGATAAAAGCCAATAGTGTTATGTAATTTATATTGGGGACAATACATTTTTTTCACAAAAATTAGGAATTTGTTTACCGTGGAGAATTGTTTTATTTTTATGTTAATTGATTTAAAGGTAATATAACATATATTGGATAGTGAAGTGATTAAAAGAATGTCTTTGTTGACACAGATATTATCTTGTTTGTATACAATCTGATCTCCGTAACGATAAATATTTAATGGGAAACTATTGACAACTACCCTCTTATATAAGTATATATTACGTCTTGTCGTATGAACAGACACCTAGTGAGTTTAAAAATCAGACCGGAAAAGGCGTGGTTATGATAAGAGAGAGATAGTATCACTTTTTAAAAACTGTGATGACCTTTTATGTGACACCCTGTTGGAATTTAAGTATGTAATAACTTACGTATTTAAGTCAAGTTCAAACAAGAAAATATCAAACCTTCTGCTATAACGGTTTTTTACTTTTACAAATTATGACTTTGACGGAAAGTTGTCTCATTGGCACTCATACCACATCTTCGTTTATCTATTTTCTGTCCTAAGCTGAAGCTGCCTTATCAGAGTCATATTCTAAATTATTATGTTGATTTGTCCCCAGAATAAGGTATACTAGTATAAGGCATATGTCTTTGAAGTTACTGTCAAATCTAACGCAAAACATTTGTAACCTTGGCAAGATTGTCCAATTTCATATAACGTCTAGGGGAAATAGAACCCTCCTTATATCTCCTAAGATCAAAACTTGATTTTAAAAAAAATACTAATGTCAGCAATGATACCTTTGCTATAACATGGTCTTTCCCATGGAACGATGATTTTTTTTAAATCGAAGAAACGCTCAAGAACGTCTTAGCACATAGTGTCTAAATGCTTTCACGATGATGAAAGCACGCTTTTAGAACGTAGTAGTTTTCCGTATTTGTCTTACCTTTTTCACAATTATTGGTACAACAGATTTCTTTTTCATGTCTTTTTTGGATATAATACTTCAAATCATGCTATTAGCGTATACTGTCATACCGGATAGAAGGTAAGAAAATAACGAATTACATGTATGTATGTATACGGACATAAATATATACTTCTTAAAATTTGGTCATAGGAAACCAATGCCAAAGTTTATATCATTCAAATGTCATATTGTAATCTAAAGGTAAATGCTGTCAAATTACTTGAACAAAATTAATAAAAATACAAAGAATTAAATGATTTTGCTATCTACTTACGTAAACAAACGTACGTCGTGTTATTGTACATTACTCCGTTGCAAAAACACGTTATATCATTCATATTTATTTTCCTTTAATTCAGGGTTTTCACCTCCCGAATGCAATGAACTTGACATAGTATTTAGATTTCAATGAATGGAATGAAGGGAAAACGAGGTATAGTCAAACTTTACCATCGTAAATCTATGACAGCTGATGTGTTTGTTATTGAAATGGATTGGACACTTTTGTTGTTCTATAGCGGTGTTACTTAATTTCAGCAACTGTGCTATTCGTGAGGGAAATTGACTCTGCAGGTCAGCACAACATAACAACCTATTATATATACTATACTATAAAACGTTAGTTTTCTCGTTTGAATTGTTTTACACAGTCATTTCAGGACCTTTGATAGCTGACTTTGCGGTATGAACCTTGATCATTGTTGAAGGCCCATCGGTTATCTATAGTTGTTACATGTACATATGTGAATAGCAATAGTATGTACATGAATTGCTTTGACATTTGGTTGCTGTGAAACAGATATAGAGCTCAAATCTTAATTTTGTTGTATCTGATAGTAACACAAATACTCATCAGGGACTCTTATTGAAAAACAACATTGTTGTCGTTTTTGCTGTCTACAGTTTTGTGAATGCATATTTATGAGGGTTGACTTATTTATGGATTGGACTTTATGTTAAATGTGTATTTATACCCTTATGCTTTGAAGGAATCTTAAACGTAAATAGGCTATAAAACATTCAGCAAATTGATAAATGAAAAATAAAAAAATCGATAGAACGACTAAAATTAACTTTTGGTAAAATGATAATGATGTATTCCTTACCAGTACGACATGATGTAAACTCCCGCCATGTATTCATTGACTGATATTAACAGACGACACCTTGTCGTTCATAGTAACCACTCATCATGATAACTCTACTATTTACTTTATATATGAAAGGCAATATTTGTATTCGTGGTAATATCAAAAGTTAAATACAAAATAATGATCTGGTATTCAGTATAAAAAGGCTAATATTTCCTAAGTCTTTATTATACAAACTATAATTAAAGTGTGTATACTAGAAGCACTAGAGTTTGAGAAAGTTAAACAAACATTGAAGACCATTTCAATAGTTAACTTTTGTAGCTACTATTGTTAGTTAAACAAATATTTTTACATTTGAAGGTACTTAACATGAAATATTTTGTTACCTAATTAGTTTTAGTGTACAGAACAGCGTGACATTTTTAATTATAATGCAATTCGAAACTAAACACATACCACATATCAAAACTTAGAATCCTAATATAAAGCTCAACGTAGCCTATCAAAAACAAACAAACAAACAAACACGTACAACTTTACTTTCTAGTATATAATAGCTCATATTAGCCTATCAAAGTTATCGAACACGAATTACAAAAGAGAAACGAATCAAAAAAGATACCAAAGTGTTATGGTATAGTAAAAAATAATCTGACAATGCCATAGCAAAAAAAAAATGAAATGGAGTTAAAACTAGTATACAAAACGCAACAAAAATTAAGCAACTAAATATATACTTCCTTAAAACTAAGTGCTTTTGGAGAGTGCGCAGTTTCGTGCTCTTAATGTATCACCCGTCGTGTATTCTAGTGACGAGACCGGCATTCGATGAGATATAAGAAACGATGAAAATGATGACCGGGGATACAGTCTACGTAAAATGAAACGTCAATCTGCCACGGAAAATATTTGAAAAACTTGTAAATTCATCTTAACTTGCAAAACTTAAGATATAAATAGAAATAAAGCGATATAGTATGATTACTAATGAGACAATAATCCACCAAAATTCAAACGCAGTGGGTGTATGAATTATTAGTTTTAATAACGCAGTCAGAGGTCCTGAATTCAAAGAATTAACATGGCATGATTAAACTTTTGAATAATAAAAAAATAAAGGTATTTTGTTACCTTATATGATAAAGACTAAAAGTCCGCGCGAAATGCATTGAAAACGATCGTCAAGTCAGTAAAAAAACCATCATGACAAGTTTAAATTTCCGTTTTCAACAACAAAATAGTTTTAAATGTGTTACTATTAATTTGACTAACCTTTGACAATGCCATCTGATTCAATGTTGTAATAAATAGTAGTTGTATGTGATACTCTTTAACGTAGTGATGTACAAACGTCTCGAGATTACGTTTCTATGGACTATCATATAACGTGTTTTATCTCTTTAATCTCAGAATTTAGAAACTTCACCGGGACTTTAATAAAAAACGATACATAAAATCTCATAAAATTATGAATATTAAAAGTAATACCTATGGTATTAAAAGCCTACAGATAACGTCTTCTATCTGTCTATAACGTAACATTTAGTCATTTATTTTCCGTGTTACAAATTGTTTGTGGACTTTAATATGGACCGAAACAAAAGATCGACGAGCTTTTGAAACGATTAGGTTATTTTCGCGAAAATCTCATGTCAATTGAATATCATCATTGCCTATAACATTGCATCTATTTACAAACACTGAGAAATATAAAAAGAAGAAAAAAAACATAAATTTGGGTACTAAATACGGTTTTTATTCTGCCCTATTAGTTATGGATTTCACTTATACAGTACAAATAGTTACGTATGTTACATAAGAATCCGTATTTTTGATAGGCTGAAAGTAGTCGCGAGGTAACCCAAAGTCAAACTGTATTTCGCAATAAAAAATTTAACATTCAAGACTGCACGTGCTTCTCATGAGAACGTCATTGTAATGCACAAGAAAGAAACAAACACTTTGCACTATAGATACCAATTGGAGGCCTTTTGACAAATTTCTGATATTTGGTCAAGTAGTTGTCTCTTTGACATATTCCCCATTCAATACTAATTTTTATGTACTTCCGGCATGTGTTATGGCTGACAGCGGCTTTTTATAGCAGAAGAAGTTTTAGAAGTTTTTAGACTATAGATACCATAGTTTTAATTCTGGATCAAGTCTGTGTGCTCACAATCACATTTTAACTTCGATTTTAACTTTTAGTGCTCCTTGGTAGATTTTAAATTATCCCATTGACACTTTTAGCTGTTTTGTACTTGCCGCCGTTTTAAAAAAAAGTACCGCCATCTTGAAAATTTTTAATTTTCCTGCCATCCGAAGATACTGTCCCTCTTGTACGTATATTTTTACTGTAAATATCTTATTATAATCCCCGCGTATCCTTTGTACATTATTCTTTTTATTTTTTTAGCCTTTTTAGCTATTTTAAAAATTTTTTCTTCAAAGTACTGTGTTTATTTCTGACTTTGCTTTTATCTTGAGTCAGTCCCGAGTGTACATGACCCCCACGTCTAGGCTATACAACGATAAAACAAATCAATAATGGATGTGGTGCGTAGAAGTTCTCGTGTCCAGGCTAAACACTTGCCTTTTACACCTGGCAAGGGAGTTGTTAAATCAAGAAAACATAAAAACACTAAGTCTACTATCAGAGATCAAACTGTTCAGTATACTCTAGATCGACAAAAGGCTGTTAAGAAAAAACTAGATGCTGCCAACCGATCTTTCTCAGTCACGCCAGAAATTAGCCCTGGTAATCTTGTCTTGGTATTCTCAGCTGCTGCATATGAAACATTTAAGAATGTCACATTTGGTGTATTAAACAACTTACAATACTCATTAGACATCACAAGCACAAAAGATCAATCTGGTGCTGTAATATATGACTCTGTCGCAGTCAAAGCGAAATCTGTAAAACTATATGTGCTGAACTTCTACCACTCGAGCTCAAAGGTCCTGCTTAATGGTAAACAAAATTACATGATTGACTTTATACAAACAACACTACAAGAAATCATGGGTGTGTTAGATCAGAATGAGGACTTTACTAGTATAAACAACACAATCAAGCACTATTGTAAACATTATCTTGAAACTCTTGATAGTTCAAATGACCATACAAGTAATAAATGCAACAATTCTAGTGACATCAAAAGTGTACAACATATAGACAATGAGTCAGTGACTCCAGCCAATATTTGCCCTGTCTGTAACGTTCCATGTGAATTCTCCTCAAAAGCAATAGGGTGTGATACGTGCGATAAATGGCTTCATTACTCGTGTGAAAATCTATCACCTAAAGACATAAGATACTATGAATCTGATCACTCAGCACAATATGTTTGTCGTAGCTGCATGAGTTTACAAGCCTCTGTTGCGAATGATTCTGAGGGCTCTAACGTTCCTAACCATCTTGTTGCTGATCTAGAAAATCCTATACTCAACATCTCTGATAAACCTGGCGCATGTGAAAATTTGGAAAGGTCTAAGATTAAGGTTTTGGAACAAACTATACCTAAAATGCCTATATCTAATACTGCTGATGCAAATCAATCACTTATTAATGTAGTAAAACAACGGGTAGTAATCCAACCAAAAAAACCTAGCGTCTCTAAACAAAGGTCAATTGTATCAACTAACTTGGGTGATATTCATGACATAAGAGTAGTACCAAATGAACTGAATATTCCACATGTTCCAGATGCACATTCTGAAATTGGAAAAAGTACAAACAACCCTGGTGACACTGGTAACAGATATTTTTATGAACAAGAAATTGCGCATCTTAAAGATTGCCTGTGTAAGAAAGAAAAGTTATTAAGAGCTAAAGACTCCACAATTTATAAGTTACAAACTGATATTTCTAGCCTACAAAAAGAATTAACTACTAGTAGGTCATATATTATAACTCTAGAAAGTGATAAATTAGACTTAGAGCATTCTCTCCGTATACATAAGCAGAAGCTTGCCAATGAATTATCCCAAAATGAGGATTATCCATCAGTTAAAAATTCACAAAAACACAATGTTCAATCTCATTGTCATCATAGTGCCGAGCAAGATTCCATAAAAGTCTGGGTTTTGGAACAAAGAATTAAGACTCTTGAATTTGATATAATCAAGCAAGATAATAAAATGGCAAACGTACAAGATAAAGTTAATGAAATGCATATTCATCATATATACAACAAACATAACCCTGAGAAACAAAGGAGTAGACGAAAGCGCAATGGTAACAACAATAACAATCGCCATAGAACGCATAAGCAGGCTAATAATATGCCATCTGTCATAACTGAAAATGTGGAAAATAGTTCTCTACACAATTTTTGCAATGATAATTATAATGATTTCTGTACGCCAGCCAGACGGGATGAATCTGTTGTAATAATAAATGATCCCCTTGAAAATGAAATGGATAATTATTTAATGCAAACCCCTGAAAAGGCAACTTCGGGTAGTATCGATAGTACTTTTTTAGACATGCGCAATCGCCCAAGAGGCAGGAAAAAGTCTGTACAAAATATAACAATATCTCCAAAAGTGCCGATCTGTGCAAATACACAACCGAACAGGGAAATGATAAACCAACAGCAAAAGGTGTGTCAATCTTATCCGAGCACCCCGTGCATGCACCCCTCCGACTGGGAAGAGATAAGTCTAGGTCAGGTCAGGACTTGTTAGATGAAGCTGATGGTGTAGATAGTTTACGTATTTTATCTTTTAACATTGAAGGATTTTTAAGCAACAATGTATATCTGCAAAATCTTAGTGAACATTTTGACATTATTATGCTTCAAGAGCATTGGCTGCATTCTAGAGATAAATATAGAATTCATGATGATTTTAACCTTTTTAATTCATATACTAAATGCTTTGATGATGATAAATTCGATATTCCTATTCAAAGAAGTCGGGGTCATGCTGGTGTTTCAATTATGTATAGAAAAACATTACAAACAATTATTAAAGAAATTCCGGATGGTGGAAACAGAATTATTGGGGTTTTAATAAAACTAGCAAAACCAATACTTCTGTTATGTGTATACCTTCCAACAAGAGGAAATGGATATTCCCGTGATGACTACCAAGCGATATTGGATGAACTCTCGGAAATTATTCAAAAATATAATGACTCATATACAATTATTCTTGGAGGAGATATGAACGCCTCGTTTCATCGTAACAGCAGTAACACTAGAGATATTGACTTTAAACTATTTGCCAATGAACATAATCTCTCTTTACCTAAACTTTGTAAAGAACAAGATACTTTTTTTCATTTTAATGGGAAAGACTCTTCACAAATTGATTACTTTATTCTTAATACTGATATTGTGACATCCTACAACGTACTGACAAGAGAGCTGTGTAACACCTCTACACATGATCCAATTACTATAACTGTTCCAATGGAAAAGTCTATTGATGAGTCGATTAACTCAGATAACAAGTGTGTGCGGAAAATTGACTGGAATAAAATTGATACTAATGAATATGAAAGAAAATTGAGCCATAAACTAGACTCTGAACTCCAAAATTTAGATTTGGAATCGCTTGATAATTTTATAGATAATTTGTGTGAAATTGTTACTGACACAGCTAGGGAGCTTGTCCCATCTAAACAAAATTCTGGATCACGTACTCGTAGGAAAGGCAGAGTTTGGCCTCCACATATTGTGGATATTATTAGGAAAGAGAAACATTGTTTTTGGAAATGGAAACAAGCTGGTCAACCAAAAAGCAAAGATAACAAATATTTTAATGAATTGAAACAAACGAAAAAAGATCTCAGGTCGGCTCAGCGACAGCTTGAAGCATCTAAACGTCAAGACAACCTTATCAATATAATGGAACTTCGTGAAACTGATCAAAAACAATTTTATAAACTTATCAAACGCCAACGGGACCACAACTATATATCAACATCTGTTCTTAGATATAATGACAAGATTTTTAGTGACTCTATAGCCATTTGTGAAACATGGGCTGACTATTTCCAAGAGCTGTCTACCCCTTTTGATAATGAATTTTTTGATAACAGCTATAAACAATTGGTCGAAGATGATGTAAAAATACTACAGGATCTTTTTAACACTAATAAAGAACCCCTAGAATTTTTTCTGAGGATGATGTGGGAAAGTGTATAATGTCCTTCAAAAATGGAAAAGCAGCTGATGAACAAGGTATTACCATTGAACATTTAAAATATGGTGGTCAACCTGTTATTAAAATTATAGTGAAATTAGTAAACTTTATATTTCAACATATTAACCTCCCATCTAATTTAAAAAGTGGTATATGTTATCCAGTATTCAAAAACGGGGGCAAACCTAGAGAAATGCCAAACTCTTATCGTAAAATTACCGTAACAAGTACTATTGGAAAAGTTGTGGAAAAACTTCATCTATCAAAAAATGTGAGCATTATTAAAGATAAGCAAAGTCGGTTGCAAAAAGGCTTCACAGTTGTGGAATGTCCTTCGGTAGCAGCATTAATCTTAACTGAACTCAAGGCTGAAGCTAAGAAATTAAAAAAACAATTAATTATAACGTTTAGTGATGCTCAAAAAGCTTTTGATATTGTGTGGCACTCTGGGCTAATGAGAGAGATGTATAAAGGTGGAATGACCGGTGACAATTGGTTACTATTCAATGAGTGGTATAAGAACTTGGAATCCTCTGTAATGTGGCAAAGTATTAAATCAAAACCAGTTCACGAATTCCAGGGTGTTCGCCAGGGTGGAGTTTGGTCCCCGACTGCCTATAAGGTCTTCATAAACACACTACTGAAAACATTTGAAATGAATGGTCTTGGTGCTCACTTGGGTTCTATTTACTGTGGAATACCCACTGTTGCCGACGATGTTACTCTGATTTCCAACAACCCGTATGAGATGCAAACAATGTTAAATGTCTTGTCTGATTATGCAAATAAACATCGCTACATAATTAGTAGCCAGAAGTCATGTACTCTACAATATGGAAGTAAAACTGAACATTTATTTACAATGAATGGTCAACCTCTTCAAAATTCTGTTAAAGCGACTCATCTTGGTATTGATCATGATGTCAATTCTAAATATGGTGTGAAAGACTGTGTACCTAATAGAATTCAGACAGCTAGGAAAACAGTGTATGCCCTCATGGGAGCTGGGCTCCATGGTTTGAATGGACTTAACCCTAAAATCTCTATGCACCTGGTGAAAATTTATGTGCTACCCAGACTTTTGTATGGATTAGCTATAGACTCCATAATACTTTCTGTCTCCGATATGAAATTACTCTCCGTATATTACACCAAGCTTTTAAAGCAGATCCAGCATTTGCCAGAGCGCACTTCCACTAGTGCTGTCTACTTACTTCTCGGTCAAATTCCAGTTGAGGCTGAATTGCATAAGCGTATGCTGAATTTTTTCGGTAATATCATCAGAAACCATGGTTCTGTCGAGCGTGATGTTGCTATAAGACAATTGGCTGTAATGCCAAGGGATTCAAATAGTTGGTTTGTCAAAATTATTGACTTGACAGAACAGTATGGCTTAACATCACCACATGATCTTATTAATGTGCCTCCGGGGAAAATCGAGTGGAAAAATATTGTAAGAAAATCTATCTCTTCGTATTGGATTGATCTTCTAAAATCTGATGTAAAATCAAAGTCATCTCTAAAGTTTTTAAATGTCAATAATATCACTCAAGGAAAAACCCACAATGTCTGGGATAGCTGTGGAACAGAGCCGTTTACTTCAACTATGGCCAGCATAAAAGCAAAAATCATGTGTGGAACTTATACCTTACAGCATGACAGAGCTAAGTTCGACAGATCTGGGGGAACTAATTCAGCATGTAAATTATGTGGCAAAGGAAGTGAGGACATTAAACATTTCCTTCTATATTGTGAAAAATTGAGAGACATACAGGAACATTTTTTAAATATTATACTAGTAAAGCTATATGACTGTGTTAATATGGAAGTGTATAATGAAATATTATCATCAGAAGACTTACAACTCAAAGTTATTATTGACTGTTCATCCTTTGAATTCCTAGACGAATCCAACATCTCTAAAATTGAATGTGTATCTAGAGGTTATTGTTATAGACTACATCAAAGAAGAGCTTCGCTACTTCAAATTACCTAGTTATCATCATTATTCAATTGACAATAATCTTGAAACTGTGATTAATTCCATGTGATGAACTGTTTTGAACTGTGCAAGTAGAACTATGAATAAGCCAGGAGTGGAGTCATGTACATATTTACCGTAAAGTTTATATATTAAATTTCCCGTGATTTAAAGTAAATTTAAATTCCCATTAAAATATATATATTAACTTCCCATTAAAGTATATAGGAACTTCCCATTTATGGTTACTATTTGTTTATACATGGTTAACATAAAATTCATGATGAAACCCATAATAAATCATGTAGTTAAGGTGTGATTGAGCCCCTGTATATAGCAACTCCCAAGTTACACCGTATGGTGGTGCGCCTGACAGAGGCGGAACTTACAGATTAGGTAACAGGTAACAGGTAGCATATTATTATTTTAATAATACTAAGCTTAGCATTCCGTCATACAAAATGTGCTTCGGTCAACACTTTTACCTTCAACTGAAATGACATAAAGAAGCATTCTTCTCGAGTGCATGATCGTGCATGTGTACTTTTCAAAACTAAGACACCAGATAAGGTAACCTCTAACCTCTCTGTCAATCCAATCCCGGTACATGGATTATAGCATATATTGTGTCAACAATCATTCAATTCTAAAAACTTAACACCGTTATAAATCTTATGTCAATCAAAGTTAGTATCCCTCCGCGATATCTCATGTATTTATTGATAAAATAGATGTATAATCTAATAATTCTCTAGGATTCGGCACGACTATTGAACTATATATAACACGTTGTCATGATACAAATAACAACAGAATAAATATAGCATATCAACAACAGAAAGTTAATGTTCATTGCAATCCTTGTATAAATGTTTGATCAGTACAAAGAACCCTTTAATTTTCATTTTCCAGATTAAGAAAAAAATACTTTATTTTTGTGAGACGCTATTGTATGTTTTTGTTTGCCTACACATTTATAATATAGATATAGGAAGATGTGGTGTGAGTGCCAATGAGACAACTCTCTAACAATTTGTAAAAGTAAACCATAATTGGTCAATGTACGGCCATCAACCCAAACTTACTATTGTAAAACCATCCAAACGGGAAAACCAACGGTCTAATCTGTATAAAGAAACGAGAAACACTTAGAAATTACATAAACAAATGACAACTACAATATGACTCGAATAGGTTTAACTATTTTGCTCTGGCAAGCATTCTCCGGAATGTTTTTTTTTCGTCCACGAAACCTTTTTTTGCACATTTCTGATTAATGTATATATGCACTAGGAGATTTGTACAAATCATCATGCATTATCAAGATTTATTTTAAGCCGAGTGCAATTTCTTGTTTAAAGAGATATTGAGACGTTTAATGTGTACTTGAATAACATAATTTGCGTACTCTTGTGGTATTTACAGCGTTTGTAATCCCTAGGTTTTTTTTTTCTCGAGAAATATAAATATCTTTACAAATGAAATATAATTATCTTTTACGACCATATTTTTATTTATATAGAGTTTAAATTATCTCTTTATAAAGACCGTTTATTTAATAGATATTGAAAAGTCATCTTCAAAGTATATAAATATGAAAATAGTGTTCCATTTAATACGAACATTAATACATGTTAAAGGCCATTACGATGTTAATAAAGCAAGATACAACATATAAAAACATTTTGATTCAAAATAGATAAGTAGGGTAAATTTGTATATGTACTTTTAAATTTCTGACATTGACGCATCTAAACTTGTATTTTCAAATGAGTTTGATCTCGTTAATTGACTAGATCAAAGACATCAATATTTAATATTTGTACTGAATTTCATACCATATTAATATGATGATTCACAACCAGCGAACTTATCTTTAAAAATGTTTCTTGTCAACATGATTTCAAGCACGTAACTTTATACTAACGATAAAACAGATTATAGTTCCTTACGTACATACAAACCATAAAACAAATAATATCAAACATGTTCGCTGTCACTGAAAGCAAACTCGATTTGCTAAACCTACTGAATAACAAAAATAGTCCTACAGTCTAATATCAGCTGCTGTACTTTAATGTAAAAGCAAGGATATCCTTGACACAAAATCAGAACATGCAAATATACACACAAACAGCAGAGTAACAAATAAATGTTCATCTCAGAGTTTTAAAACTGATTTCATACATCATTTTTGTTTGATGCACGTTAAATTTACCAAATAAGCATATATGACTTATGGAGCAGCAAATATTTTATAGATTTGATCGTTTTATAGAACAATACTAGTATTCACTATACAGCAAAAGGAAAATGTCAACTAAAACATTTATAAAATAATTCAAATTACAAAAGACTCGAAAATTAACCAGTTGCAAGAAATCAATTGTCATAAATGAAAAAAAAATTCGTCAACACAAAGGCTTCACATATCGCTGTTTATACAATACAAGATATGTTACCGATACAACCGAAGCTGGATACATGCAAAACAGTCCAGTAGAAAAATGCGTTATTCCGTTTATACACAAATCAAGAGAAGGATTAGGATAAGATAACTATTGACAAAAGATTGAAAGCCAGTGTTCTAGACAACTATACACTGATAAGTGACAGTCACTAAACGACCTTCAAAATTTTAAGAAATACCCTTTACCGTAACCAACGACAACAGGTATATAGGGTTTAGCATGAAAGTGAGATATTAGTCTAACATCGAACAGTGGTTTAACAGTTCAACTACTAACTAACAAAACGAAAAATATACAAAAGCTTAACTCTAAATAATATCAGTGACCGCTTAATAAATTGACTAAGATTTCAAATCTTCAAAAATAAAGACTAACTGTAGAGACGTTATGAACTTCCGCATTGCTATAGAAGAATCGGCATGATGAAGTAACTTAAATGTGTTTATGATTGGATACCAATATGTATTAAACTCATAAAATTAGAACCTTTGTGATGACCAACAAATACAATATTCAAAGATCTTACTCCATTGTTCAATAGATTAATCAAGAGACCAATGAGTTCACATATATCGTTTCTAAACTTACGATATCTATAAACAACATCATCTTAAATTTTGGGATGTGGTGTCTCGTTAACATTCGTTTTCTATAATTACATCACAATTTCCAAACTTCCAACTAAACCTCTTTTTATCTACGATAGAATGTGCTAACAATTTTGAGCAAACCTTCACGAACTTAATGAGTAAAATAAATTTGAAAATTAGGATGTATAAAAGATGTCTTGTGTAACTTGTGTATGATATGTTCTATAAATGGAGAAATGCATGCAATAATATCCTTACAGATTGATGTTTATTCCTATAAGGATTTATATATAATTAGAGTCTATTTGATTAGAATGTCAAAATTCAAACACAAGTCTTATATATAGAGTAAAAAAGACTTACTGTTCATTTTCTGTGGGTTTTCTAACAGACTGTTCTTCCGATTGTAGAATTCCTTCCAATGGTATAACAGTCGGGATCTGTATCTCCGGGGTCGATACAGTAATATTGGGGATCCAACTTTCATCCATATTTTATAAGAAATGTAATTCGACACTTTTTTCAATATGATCTCATATATATGAAAATTGATGTTTCATAACATGTTAATTTCTGCTGATAAAACTGTCCACTTCATTGTTTCTTGATTACGTTTCAAAGAAATATCATTAGATAAAATCCCTTAATCAAATCAAGAATAGAAAACTAATCAAAATAAATTTACAACATCATAAACTGTCTTATTACAATTACAATGTGTAAACTGTCTTTATACAATTACAATGTGTAACTCCACCAATACACGAGTCGTTGAAGTCCTTAAGAATCAAGTTGAATTAAGTAGCAGCAATTTAAAATCATAGAGCCAATTGGATTTAAGATCCGTCATCTCTTATAGCTACTGAGAAAGCAGCATTTTAAAGTTTTAAATTAATTTGGCGATTTAAATGATTACGGAAGCTTTAGCTATCAGTACGAGCGATGAACTTAGCTCTACTTTACGACGTTGTAAATACATTTATCGAGCCATAACTGTACACTTGAACGTAATTATGGTTTACTAGTAATATCCAAACATTTATACCAACAAATCCGAGCGATAAATACCTTTCATGGCATTTACTGAAGCACCCTTCAAATTATATAGTATACAATGATAAACATTTTATATACCTTCTTTTATATAGGTAAGACCACGCCTTGTGTTTAAGAATTCAAATTAAAGTTTATAAAATGTGCAGTGAGTTACCCCATCTTTTGTTACTATGTTTATAATATACTGTTTCTCTTAAAAAGGATATTAAAACGCGATAACAGTAATTTATACAGTATCGTGCAGGGTCCGATTTCTATTTAAAATTAAATTACTGCATGCTTATCATGGTGCACTGATAATTTATATATTTAGTATGTGTTCGAAAGGTGCACTTATTTTCTCACTGAAGAAGCAAATTGTTATCTATTTTTGTCAGCAGCAATCATTTTATCTAAATAACAAACAAGATATTTTGCGCTTAAATCTAACGTTTTAAGCTAGGAACATATCATTACCTTTTCACGTTTGAGCTACATGTTTAACCAAAAGGGACAAAAGTTGATGGGGGTACACTCCAACGGGAAATCTATCCCACGACATGGAAAAACCCTAAAAATAATCTAGAGGACAACATATAGTCTTGAACAATTGAAAGGTGTCTATTCGACATGTCATGCTGTAAATCGTAGACCAAAGTTCGTATGCTTTTGTTGTTAATAAAGGGAGTAGCTTCATTATATAAATTTTATCAAATACTCCAGACTTCAAGGATGTACTGATATATAGAAATATGCTCTCTTTCTCATCTTCCGATCAGATATTAATTGCCAAAATTGTGCTTCTAATTTAACTTTTCGAAACGTTTAAAATAGAGGCAACTGCTATATGGAGATGCTGAATTTGATACCTCTTATTGAGATACGTAATAGCTCTATCTACACGTTTAAACAATCCTGTGCCACAACTATATCTAGAACATTCTTAAAAGGGGTTCAAATCCAGGACAAAAAGGGGGGATTCCAACCATATTCTCTATTTAAAAGCATTGATCGTCAAAAATAGAGGGTTCAAACCAATGTAGATATAGCCTGTTGCAAGCGTAAATATATATATCTTCCAATGACAGACCAAACATCCGTCCTTGATCTTAGATGATCCTCATTACAGGACTTTTCGATTGTATGTATTGTAAATGTATACTCTTCCTTAATATATATATGAAAAACTTGCTACTGGTCGTAAAGAAAACACCATACAATTACCATACTATAACAATACTATTACCGAACCCCATGGTACATTTGGGACTTGGATACATCTACTTTGAAGAAGAGATTTTAAAATTAAGAATAGAGATGTTTTTTTTTGTCCGAAGAACTAAAATAAATTAGCATCCAAATGTAGAACGCTTGGTTAAAGCTAATCAAAGCATAGTCTGAGATTGTTATGACGTCTAGCGACCTTTCAAAGGACTTGATGGGTGTTCCAGACCTCTGTGAATGCTCGGACTAGTCAAAGCAAAGTCCATATGAGCATACAACAAAAGTTATTTGATAACCTTGTAATTATAAACAATTAATGACCAACAAAGAACAAAAACTGTATAAGTTTATGAAGAGAAAATAGATTATCTAATTCTACAAATCAATTTGTGTTTAAACGACTGCAAATATTCGATAGTACACCGAGTCAGCCTTGGGATAAATATTTGAGTAACACCTCAGTACAAAGACATATTGTTCCAAAGAAACCATATTAAATCTAAGGTGTAATATGTACCGGATACTTAAGAAACTTTATTATTTTTTCAAACATTTGTGATTCAATCTTCAACCATTTTTTAAAGTTTCCATGTTTTAGATTATCCTATCTAAATTACAAATCTTTTCTCTCGTTCGTTTTAACAACATTAATGACGTACGTGACTTCTAATTAAAACTTACACAGAACAACCGCACGCAATAGGCTAGCTTAGACTTGCATATAACGTACCACAATTGTTAATTATAAAAGATAACTACTCGAAAATTTCCATTTTGGCCTATATTTCAGTCGAGATACTTATACCAAACTCAGGCTGATGCCAAAGATAATACGGAAATTACATGTTATTTATCAGTTATCTTACACATTTGTTATTACGATAATTATTCAATTGATTTGTTAACTTTCTTTTGATTTTTGGAGAGAGGTGATTTTTTTGCAGACGGAATTCATTTTCAACTCGTTATTTCCTGCATTTTGTTGTACAGGATATAAATTGTAATCCCGTCTTTTGGCAAGATTTTACTATTTTCGGTGCTGACAAGACAGCAATGTATGTCCGCCTCCATTTGATGATACATTGAAACATAACTTCTTCTTCTTCCATATATAGTTCAGACCACCATCTTATGTATTTTCGAACTGATGCGTGGTGTAGAAAAACCAGTACATACAATTATATCGCGCACAGTTCTTAATACAACTTGGTCTTCTGAATGTGTCAATTGAGTTGCAGGCCACAATAGTTTATGGCAGGTTGTTCCGTAATCTAATGGCATCTGGGAAGAGCGAGTGATGATATAGCTGTGTTCTTCTTGCAAATGGAACAAGCAATCTTTGGTTGTATTCTCTTTAATGTTGCTGCTGTTGGAATTAGTCACGATGTTGGTATTGCAACCAGGTGGTTAACTATGCGTGTTACGTACATCGATATGACTTTGTTCATAGCCCTGCGTTCTTGAAAGGTTGGTCATTATAGTTTGTGTGATAAGTTTGTTACAAGGTGGTTCGAAAGTAGTCACCAGTGACAAATCTCGCTGCCCTATGTTGTACCATTTCCAGGTTATGAATGTTGTTTGCAGTGTGTGGATCCCAAATGATGGTGTCATACTCCATCTATTGTCTCACAAGGGTCTTAAAACAGAGTTCCTTGGTGTGGCATGGGCACGGTTATATATTTCTCTGCAGAAAAGCCCTGGCGTTGTTGGCTTGTTTTACTACTTGGTCTATGTGAGTAGCTGAGTTTAGTTTGTGGTGGATGTTGGTTCTTATATAATTTGCGGATTCGACTTCCTCTAAGACGCGACCATGATTGTTTTACGGCTGTCTTGGAGAACCTACAAGAATGTAAGAATGAATGGCTTATGGAATTCCATCCCGGCAAATGTCAAGTCATTCACGTTATCAACCAGAGAAAACCTCCAGGTGTTGTTGTAGTAGTGCTGCGTCTGTGCTGGTTTTTTTTTTAATTTTTCTGTACAGACGTAGTTTTCGGCAAATACTAGTAGTCTAGAAACTGATGATTTGCTGACTGTGAAATCTGGAAGGTGGTTTATGTATAGAAGAATTAGGGTGGTCCCAAAGACGCTGCTCTGAGGAACTCCTGATTGGACAGGTGCAGTTTTTGGTCTTCAGCAGTCTAGCTGACAATCCATCTGGACCAGAAGCCTTGTAGACTTTAAAGCCTTAAAGTAGTTTTAGTACACCTTGTGTTTTATGTTTATGTTCAGCATATTCGGGAACGTCGGGAACCCATTGATTTGATGTTGTCTTGTGCAGCTGGTTCGTTGGAGTTAAATACAGATGAAAAGTGGTTGTTCAAGATGTTATCTTTTGCCGTTGGTTCTGAGTATGTGAGGTCATCTGTTGCTTTGAGGGCTGCCACTCCGCTGCTTTTCTTGTTTTTACGGATGATAAAACTCCAGAACAATTTTGAATTTGTAGTGCAATCTGGTGAGATTATGTTTGTGACGTACACGATACAGAAATAATGCAACTTGAACGTTTGTACTCGGTTTAATGACAACTCTAATTGATTAACACGTATGTTTGCCTAGAGAGAAGCTAACGAGGGTCTTCGTGAGCCGGGAACAGTACTGACTAGAAATAATAGGATATTAAAGATCTACACATTTCTATCTTTGTGTAAAATAAAAAGATATTTAGCGATGCAATGAAACCTTTTCAATTTGAGTTCACCACTGATTTCTGGGAGGGGATACATTAGGCTCTATTTGTCTTCTTTTTCTTTATTGTGGAAATGTTTGATGTCTGTTTGCCATTTTGATTGTGAACACATGCTATTTTTGTCCGATTTCTTTGACTAATGTGTTTAGTGCACTCTTTGTATCTTTTGTCAACCCTTTTTACGATTGATTCACAATGCATTTCAGCTTAGTACTTTATTTGGCCTTTAAAATTTCTTGATTCTATCAACAATGATAGTATTTTGTAGAAGGAGCGTGCGTCTGGCGTACAAATTATATTGAGCCTGGTATCCTTGATGGGTTTTTGTTTTCCATTGTAGCCAGATTTTTAAGTTGATGAGAGTTCATACCATTCAAATGTTTTCATCGTGTTAGTTGATAAGCTTATTCTGAGTTACTGGTCAAATATAAATGTATTAGTTAAGGTACATACAATAACTTATAAGGATAAATGAAATTTAAATATTGCCCAAGTATATTTTAGTAATTTGATAATATTCTCACGGTTGTCAGAGGCTTTACAAGTTATACAATCTAATTCATCATTGATTTTCACCTCAATAATCTCTTTTAAATCGTATCAAATTTATATAAAATGCATTTTTGAATGATTTTTCGGTTGATTTCAAATTTGATTGAAAATATGTTCTACGTAACAATGCAGTGGTTATTCTTTGTGAGGCTTAGATCACTTCGGTGCTTTTCTGATCTTTACTTCTAAACCAATGATAATTTGACGGAACAAGGTACAGAATGTCAACATAAACATGATGAATTGATATTTAAATAAATTTCAGTCTGTATTTGGCGAATTTTCAATTGACATGATTGATTTTATGAAATTAAAAAAATACCCATACCTAAGCTGTATTTAGGATGTCATGTTGAGTTAAACTTGAACAAAATAACAATGCAATCTTCAAAAATTACATGTAAATATTAAAACAAGACATGTTGAAGTATATGGGTCTATCCATATTGATTATATGATCGATCTTACAACAGACTTGTCATCGCGTCAGATTAAAACAGTTTGATTAATGATCGGGGAAGATTTTATTTAAGATTATTGTAAAACGTCTTAATGACTCAACAGTTTTATACAATGTTTTATTATTTTTGGCAAAACAAACTACATTCTTATTTACAAAAACATATTTTTTTCCATTTTAGTCTAATTTTTTTCAACCAATCGACGTTCTGTTTAAAAGTGTATAACTTGTCATCAAATGCAACGGTCAACACTGTTGTGATATTTCGTGGCGGTCAGTTTTTATTTGTGGAGAAAGACGGAGTGCCCGTAAAGATTAGCCTATCAAAAGTCATTATGATATATATCATATGTTTAATCAATCACCGCTATTTTGAATAACACATGATGCTGAGTTCACACGTAATTCGAATTCGATTCGCATTAACTAATTCGCATTCGAAACGTTTAACTTCCTAACGTCAATTCTAATTCGAATTGGAATGCGCCTCCAATTCAACGACGTTAACCTTAAATTCGGATTATCAAAAACGTATTTCTAATGCGAATTAGTTAATTTGAATTAGCCAATTCGAATCAATTCGAATTAAAAAAAGAAGAGTGTGTGAACGCGATTAGCGAATTCGATTCGCATTTGATTCGAATTCAATTCGAATCAAAGGTACGTGTGAACCAACCACAAATAGACAGAATCAATCAGTGAGAACATTTGCTCTACTATTATGTTATATTATATGTAGTTTTCAAAAACATACCTCTTTACCATACAAAGACAAATTTGAAATATATGTTTCTGTCAAATGAGAGAAACTAACACATAATAATCTTACAGAACATTTCAAATATTCTTATCTTACAAAACCAAAATGACCTGTGTTCAATACTGCGTCATAAAGATATTTCTGAAACAATAAACGTGCAAAAATAACAGAAGATCTTCGACTAGTCGGATGTCATTAATACATAATTGGTTAACGATTGTCTTTTAATTTGAGGTCTTTATTACTAACGGAAGAAGAATTCGTGTTAAAATGCAATTGAGGCAATGTACAAAAGTTTGATTACATTTTGTTTCGGAGAGAATTAGTACAATACAGCCATTCATTATTGATAAAGAGACTATATATCATAGCAACGGCAAACCAATATAATTGGCATTTGCAGAGATATACAACATTAAAGTACAAAATGTCTTACCGAGATATACAACAGTACACAGTCAAGGGGTACAATCAAAATCACGTGATTGATATAAACACACCGGAAGCAACAGTCGAGCAGACCGCTTGAAAGGTAAGTAGTCGTATTTAATTGTTTATATCAATAAGATTTGATAAATAAGGTAGTGCACCGAATGTCGGATACTATCTAGTTTTGAAATACACAATTGTCCTTGCTGGAAGGCGTGCAGTTAATGCTAACACTTCGACACAGTTCCAAAATTTCACCAGATAACTGTGTCGAAGTGTTTGCAATAACTGCACACTTTCTAGCAAAAATAATTGTGTATTTAAAAACTACATACTATCCGACATTCGGTGTGCCAACTTATTAATCAAAATTTAATTGATATAAACAAGAAAATGCAACAATAACCTTTCAAGCGGCGAGTTCGACTGTAACTTCCGGTGTGTGTATATCCATCACGTGAATTTGATTGTACCCCTTGACAGTGCCTTCCCGAAAAATACAACACAATGAGATTTGAGCAACTGTGCGTTAAACTTTAATAAAATGTGCACCGGCAACTAGTAACATGCAATGCTTTTTCAGTGGCCTCAATCTAAAGCCTGCGTTTTCTACTATCTTTTTAACGGAACCTAAATTACACCGTTTTTTCTTTTACCGGATTGTTTACATTTTTCTGTTATCAGGTGTTTGTATTTTACCGTGTCAAATTCAATTGATAAATATATTAACCCGACTTTATACTATACTTGTTGATAAAGACAAAATTTCAAACAACTTTTTGATAAAATACACATTCATTTTACTATATATTTAAATAAACTAAACTATGTACAAATAAAACACTTGTTTCAAGGTTCGTTTTCATGATTTACGTCGTTAAAGTGGCTTTTAACAACAGTTTACTTTGTTATAAACTATGATATAGCAATCTTTGTATATTGCCTAGTGTTACAAGTTTGTTACGTTGACTGTCGTATAACGGGATTAAATATATGTTCGCCGACATATGAATGAAGCATTGTGATCAAATATATATTGAAACGATAGATATTTTGATATTTTCCATTGCTTTTGTTTATTGTTTTTATTTCAATCGTTTATAATGCCCTAACGTAAAATTTAGTTGAGAGTCTTTAACATAGAGTTTTTCAAGAACATACTTATTCGAGAGACTATAACATGTAACTTTCTAAGACTATGAAGTATTTATACATGTACGAAATGGTACTAAAATTTAAGCACAAAGTTGTACGCAGTTGGAATTGTATATGTTTCTTAGTTGTGAAAAAATAAACTTTCAATAGAAATAAATAGACATTAGACATAGGCACTTGTTTCAGAAAAAAATCTATATACCTTAATATAAGGTATATAGGGGAAAAGTCTGAGACAAGTGCCTGTGACATTAGACCGTGTTTTGGCGCTTCTTTTTCGTCTGCAGTTTGCATCCACCGCTTTGCATATTATAAATATCTTTCTATATATACAAAAAAAGGCAACAGAAGTATACCGCTATTCGAAACTCATAAATCGATAGAAAAAAAAACAAATCCGGGTAACAAACTAAAACTGTAGGCAACACGTTAAATATAAGAGGAGAACAACCACACAACATTAAAATGTATTACTGACAGAAACGAAATAAGTATTAAACAAAATCCGATGAAAATAACAAATATAACGTCAAAACTAAATACATGAATTTGGGATAGAAAAGTACCGTGACACGTTTTATAGCAATTCAAATTCACACTCAAATATTAGAGTAAACAAACGACACACCGTTAAAATGTAACACACACAGAAACAAACTGTAATATAACAGTGGCCATATTCCTGACTTGGTACAGGAATTTTTTTTTAAAATTAAAAAAAATGGAGGATTTAACCAGGTTTTGTGGCATGCTAAACCTCCCGCTTTAATTGCAATGTTAAATATAATATTAAAATGACAACATAACAATACAGGACTACAATAAAAATAAAAAGGAGAACATACACTAGTAACCCGAATTTAGCTTGAACGGACAAAAACGTGTTAACGCTATTTAAATGAGATTAATTGTTATTTGATAAAAATTGACAAACATTAAAAAATATTTTTAATTCATTTCAATTCATTTCAATTCATTTTAACGCCAGTCAAATAGATTTCTTTGCGGTGAATCAATTGAAATCAAGTTGCTGGTAATGTACGTCAAACTATTAGGCCACGCCCCCGTTAAACTATTTCAAACAGGCATCAATTCGTTTTAAACATAGTTGAGACCCGAGCTTTGTACAGGTAAATCACTCAAGCAAGACAAACTTTATTTATTTATCGTTTTTTTTTTCATCAAATTTTATCGAATTCAGTTAAATGTGTGTATTCTTAGTAAAGTCGCATGCTTCACAATTGTTAACAAATGAATGAACAATAGATGTGACATTTAAGAAATTTAAATAAAAACATTAAAATATTGATGCACGGTTTAAGAAATGTGAATCTGTTGAAAATAAAATAGTAAACTTGCAAACTTTCAATCCATTTGTTCTCATCGAGGTCCGCGGTCATGTTTCAATGCGATACGTAACATGAAAGTCCAATATGTTACAAATGTATAGACTCTACGATGTGCGAGTTCTGGCCGAAATTAATAATTGATTATAGCACTTATAAGACATAATGTTGGAATATTTGTCTTTTGTTGAAGTCGACACGTCTCCCTTTAGATGGTTTTCGGTTATTTCCGTAGTTCGGTTGCTGTCTCATTTGCGTATATCTTACATCTCCTTTGTTTTCGTGCATCACTTATAATTATTTATCATGTGCACTGATGGCTGAAAAAAATCTGATCATATACCTCGATAGCACTGCCTGTCACGTTTCTTTTGCATCAAATAGAGCGGTTTGATTTGGATTTGAATGGGTTTTACTAAACGTCTAGTGGCAAATATTTCACCCATAATACAGCCATTATGTCAGTGGTACATCTGACGAAAATTCAAACCACAGATTACAAATTGCGTTTTTTTTCTGAAGTTTATTAACGAATGATATGCTGCCTTATACTCTTATATCAGTTACCCATTCGTAAACGTAATGGACGTATGATGAATGAAGTTCCATGTTTTATCTTTTATATAAAATTTAAAAGGTTAAACCGGGTTGAATTATTACATTTACAAAAAAAAACATCATTTTATTTTTTAAATAAATTCAACAACAATATAAGTATATTTTAAAAATTTAATTGACAGTTTATATTGACCATTATATACATATAAAGACCGATGTCGATAACTCCATTGATCTTTTGTATCGTTATATTTTTAGCACGAAATAAATACAGGAGTTAATCATATCATAGAAAAAATATCAAACAACGTTAGTTAAGACGCGATTAATAAAATCCAATGGTTTATATTTCAGTTTCGAATCAGATTTTTTTATAGGCACCAGTGTTACTACTCATTTTGATAAACAGTGAGACGCTTACTTGCAATTCGGAATTGACGAAATAACGTAGCGAAATGACCGTACTTATAGATTATACTTTTGTTTTCCATCTTAATTGTATTGTCATTTTAGGGACCGTTATAGCTTGCTGTTCAATGTGGACCAAAGCTCCGTGCTGAGCCGTACTTTTGACCTCTAATTAAATTATACCATGTGACTTGACGGAGAGTTGTTTCATTGGCACACATACCACATCTTCTTATTTATGTTAAACGGGAGCAGTTTATTACATTTTCATTTAGATAAAAAAAAATATAAAAATTCAGTGAATCAAATGAATTTGTAGCATATTGTTACATTCAAAAGTATTTAATTTTGATTAAAAGTATACATTATTTTTATTGCATTGGTCCACAAATAATGCCCAGTGTCAAATATTACACATCGATGACCACTTAGATTAGTTACTTTAATTAAACTCATTTCCTTGGCTGGTAGTACACGCTTGTATTTTGTCCTTTAAAGTTAGTCTGTCGGTTTAAACATGGAAGTAATATTAAATATTAATGAATCACAGTTTAAGGAGAATTCTTCGTCATTTGCAAATAGATAAAAAAAAAAAAAGTATGAAAATTTGCTTACGACTGAATTCAGGCCGTGAGAAATATGTTTTGTTTTATTTCAGATTACGATTGAATTCAGGCCGAGAAAAATACCATATGTTTTGTTTTATTTCAGATTATTTAGTACATATACAAAAATATTCTTAATCTTTTACAATTTATAAATAAAATTTGATAGTGCTTTTTATGCACATGGTAGATGAAACCTGTATGATCTATTTTTTTCAGAGGTCTGTGAAATATTGAAAATAGTACGTTCCGGAAAACACAATTCGCTATATAAAATGCTTGTAAAATTCCGTTACATGTGGTACGCTCATATTTAAATACCTTCCCATAAGAAAGTGAAAAAAACAGTTTTTGAAATTCACCTAAAAAAGATTAAACGAATAGTTTAACTTATTTTTCAAATATCGAATACACAAATAAATCTCTAATTTATCCACGCTTGAAATTTGTTTTTACTGACAGGTGTCTGCTGATATTCGATTGGACATCAGTATCAATGTAGGCGTAACAGCCTATCATATTTATCCAATCAGCTGTCTAGTATGCGATGACATACGGTCCACTTAGTTTAGTTTTCCTTGTAATGAATTATAAATTGATTGCAATAAAAAATTATTCAATACACTATAAAGCAAACAATGTCTAGCCCAAAAATGACTTACACGACGTTATACTATACATATTATACTTAATAATTATTTACAAATTAAGACAGCGTAAAAAATAAAATAATAACATTAATAATAATTACTATTTAACGGTAGAGCTCTGGGGTGGTGTTCTCGAAAGTCTCCTAAGATTCGTCCTAAGTCATAGATAAGACCAATTTTAGGACGGACTAAAGATCAACTTAGGACAATCTTAAGTTGTGTCTCGAATCTATCTCAGACGAATCTTATGTTAGGACGTTCTAAACATATCCTAAATCGAAATACAGATATTTGTTGATAAAACATTTATAAATGACGAAAATATTGAATACAATTATTTACGAATTTTATAATAACATGTACAGAATAAATTGCATCATTACCAATGTAATTATATAAAAAAAGATTGTTATTTAAACTGGAAAACAATTTGTTTTGAAAAGAGAATTAAATTTTTAGTATAATAGTATCGTGAAACACGAAGTTCAAAGTTTAAAATCATTCACCTTTTCTTTATATACGAGTTAATAACCGATGGTGCTTTTCATTTCATGTTCATTTTCACGTAAATAATGAGCAAAAAGCGAAATCCAAACTTTATTACACTAGGATGAAGATAGGATGCTCTTAAGACACCTTTTTGGGTGTCCTAAAGTTAGGACGAAAAATAAGATATATCATAAGTTAAGAGAGCTTCGAGAACACGACTTAGGACACAGACTTGTCATAAGATAGACTTAGGACACGTACTACCTCTAAGATAGCTTCGAGAACACCACCCCAGATTTAACGGGGTCTATTATGCTATTAGTATGATAGTCACAGCAATTAAAAAAAAATGATCATAAAAAAAACGGTTGTGCTATTGTGGGCAAGGGACTTGCCGGTACGTCTAAAACCCAACCAGGCCGCTTTGGTGCACTAAGCCTTAAGACATTTATGGAACACTACAGCGAACTTTCTAGACAAATTTGAAATTGTCAGATAAAAATAGCCAACGCTTATATTGAAGAATAAACAAGTCATGAAAAGAAATATTACTATACATTGTACGGACATTTTGACTAATTCACTAGCTTTGATACAGCGGAAGCAAAAACATCGAGCAAAACATTGATTTGGAGCATGATAGTCTAGAATTTATGTGGTTTGAGTTGAAAACAAAATTGCACGTGATACTGATAAACATAACTTATCGATCTGAACGTTTTTCACCGTCCAATGTTTGGTCGTTATATGATATGATGTTGAAAAGGGCATCAGACGAAACTAATCATATTATTTGTTTGGGTGATCTAAATAAAAAATTTCTTCTCGACCTACCTAACTGTATCAGTGATATACTAAGTATAAATGGTCTATTTAATACAATTATCGATGCTACTCATTTTGATTCTCGGACTGGATCGTTGTCCTTATTAGACCCAATATTGATAACTGATTCCATTCAATTTATTGACTCGAGTATTATACCTATCAATAGAGACATAAGTGATCATGAAGGTACTTATATAACAGTCAGAAGCGGATTCAGCAACTCGAAGAGTTTCAAACGTACAATATGGGACTATAAAAGGGGGGATTATAATTTAATGAAACAGATGGTTTCAGAGGTTGAATGGAATAAATTACTAGAGAACGATATTGGCATCCATGAATCTTGCAATATATTTACGGACGAATTTTTAAAAGTGACAGAATCTTGCATTCCGAAAAAAGAAGTAATTATTAGATCTAATGATAAAATTTGGTTTAATTCAAACCTCCGTAAAGAAATAAGAAAACGAGACAGGTTTCGTAAAATATTTATAAAAAATAAAAGCATGACAAACGAAAAGAAATTTAAAAACCAAAGAAATCGAGTGAATAATTTAAAGAAACAAATTAAACAAAACTTTTATGATAATATTAATGAAAACTTAAATGAACTAAAGCAAACGAATAGTAGAGTATATTGGAAAAAAATAAACTCCTTATTAAAAGAAGACAGATCTTCAAATGATATTCCACCGATGCAAAACCCTAGTAATAATTATGAATTTTCTTATGATGCAAAAGAAAAAGTTGATATTCTAAATAAATATTTTTGTTCAATAGCTAGTCTAGATGAAGAAAACAAAAATTTGCCCGACTTCGATGATAGAGGTATTAACATTTTGTCTGAAATTACAGTAACTTTAGAAGATGTTAAAGATATTATTTCTACTTTAGATCCAAATAAAGCTGTTGGTCCAGACAAAATTAGTAATAGAATGCTTATAGCAGTAAAAAATGAGATTGCACTTCCCTTATGTATTCTTTTTAATCATCGCTCTCTCAAAATATATTTCCTAAAGATTGGAAATTGGCATATGTTATTCCTTTATTTAAAATGGAGATAAGTCAATGCCGTGTAATTATAGACCAGTATCACTTCTTTCTTGCGTGAGCAAGGTACTAGAAAAAATAATATATAAACATATATTCAATCATTTAGTTTCTAATAAACTTTTGTATAAATTTCAGTCTGGTTTCCTACCCGGCTGCTCTACTTTTCATCAACTTATTGAGATGTATCATTCTATCGTATATGCTTTAGACAATAAATTCTATACAAGTTTAACTTTTGCCGATGTAAGCAAGGCATTCGATCGAGTATGGATAAGGGGTCTACTTCTTAAGTTAGAAAGATATGGTATAAAAGGCAATCTGTTATTATGGATTGAAAGTTACTTAACAAATAGAACTTAGAGGGTAGTATTAAAAGAATTAGGTAATCTTAAAGCTGGTGTTCCACAGGGTTCGGTACTGGGTCCTCTTTTATTTCTAATATTTATTAATGACATTGCAGATGATATGATTGGATTAAGTAGAATGTTTGCAGACGATACATCTATTGGACATACAGCTCCAGATGTAACTACTCTCCAATCTATGATAAATATCGATCTACAAAATATTAATACCTGGGCAAATGATTGGCTAGTTAAATTCAATCCAAATAAAACTAATATCATGTTATTTAGTAACAAAAATTCAAAAAATAACTTGATTTTTAATTTTGGCGGAGTTCAGGTAGATACAGTTACTAGTCATAAATATTTAGGCATATTTTTTAGCAGTGATTGTAAGTGGACCAAGCATGTCGATTCTTTAATAGAAAAGGTATCAAAACAATTAAATGTTCTTCGACGTTTGAAATTCCGACTAAAAAGGGAATATTTAGAAAAAATATATTTAACTTTTATAAGGCCTGTTCTAGAATATTCTTCTGAAGTTTGGGATAATTGCGGACAGTTGAATTCTGAAAGATTAGAAAAATTACAACTGGAAGCAGCACGTATTGTCACTGGTCTAACAAGCTATGCTAGCACTCAATCACTTTATTTAGAGACGGGATGGGAAACATTAAGGATTAGACAGGAAGTTAAGAAATTAACTTTATTTTACAAAATTATGAAAGAGGATGCCCCAGAATATTTATTAGATTTAATACCCCCTACAGTTGCAGAAACAAACAATTACAATCTACGAAGCAGTCAAAATATATACCAAACCTCTAGCAGACTGTCTCTTTATCAGGAATCATTTATTCCATCTTGTATCAAACTGTGGAAATATATTACGGCATATTCATATAGAATTGCAAATAAACCTTTCAATAATGAATTCTTATAAGCTGATTTTAAAGCTCATAATATAAGAGATATGGGATATAATTCAATTTGACGGCAACCAAACGACAAAAACACTATAGGTAAATCAAGACCGCATGTTTAGTCTTCAACAAGAAACATGTGTCTACACGAAATGCCAAGCTCTAAATCGTCATGAACTTGTAGATACAATATTCAAAAAACAACAATATTAAAGTCTAAATAATATAAGTATTCATTATTCACACATATTCTAGATTTTCTAAATCGTTTGAGACACGTATGCAAAGCCCATGTATTTTCCGTTCACATAATGTTTTGACGGTTTTCCTTTTTTATTCATAACGTCCTACAAACATTGCTCAGACTAGACAGCATGAAAGACTAAAACACTTTTATAAGTCAGCGTATAGGTTTATTCCTTGAATGCCAACATCCTTTGATCCACCGACAATTTACCTATAAATAATGTTGGCTTTCGAGGAATAGGTGCAAAAAGTTATCACAACACGAGAGCATGCTTATCAAAAATGGACATTTAGAGGTATAGGGGGAGGGTTGAGATCTCACAAACATGTTTAACCCCGCCGCATGTTTGCGCCTGTCCCAAGTCAGGAGCCTCTTGCCTTTCTTAGTCTTGTATTATTTTAATTTTAGTTTCTTGTGTAAAATTTGGAAATTAGTATGGCGTTCATTATCACTGAACTAGTATATATCTGTTTAGGGGCCAGCTAAAGGACGCCTCCGGGTGCGGGAATTTCTCGCTTCATTGAAGACCTGTTGGTGACCTTTTGCTGTTGTTTTTTTTATTTGGTCGGGTTGTTGTCTCTTTGACACATTCCCCATTTCCATTCTCAATTTTATTTAATTCGAATTGAATTCGAACATAATTACGAGGCATAATTAAACAGATAGTTAAAATCTAATTCATGTTTGTTACGTTGTTGAATTTTTTTTCTGATGATACTACTTGAACGAATATGGATTCTCTTAAAATGAAACCTTGAAAAGTGTTGCATCACATGTGCATATTGTGAGAAATTCCAGTTTACACAAATGTGAAGCCTCTTTGGACTTTGAAGGTTTTTTTCAATATTTCTATAGTTGTGTGTGCTGTAACATCCAACCATATTACTTGATTAAATTTCTTGAAACTTTGTATCACGTGTTAGAATACTATTGATGTATTATGTTCAGTTTGTTCAGGATATTTTTCTTGGTAATAATACTACACACTTTTCTGCAAGTGATTCATGAAATGATACTGGTAAGGGGTTTATCGTGTTCGCAAATCATCGGTGTTCTTATAAAACAAAGTAATGTAGTTTGATTGGAATTGAGACAAATTTCCACAAGAGACCAAATGACACAGAAATTCACAAGTATAGGTCACCGTACAGTCTTCAACTATGAGCAAAGCCCATACCACATAGTGGAACTAACTATACAAATCAGATGAAACCGGTTTAACTCATCAGATGTAAATAAATAGAAATACTACACAGAATAGACGTGGTCAGGTTCTTGTATATCCAAACAAACAAAAAACACTTGTAAAGTACATCCTCTGAGAAAACTTGCAGTAACTGACAGCTAGTTCAAAGCCACAAACAACTAAAAAAATCAATCCGCTATAGACTAAATTCTTGTTAGTACGCTATTTTATGGTTAATTGTTTAATTAAAATATTCATATAATTCATGTATCGGTACGTCTAAACACCGCTCAGGACCTCCTGAGTGCACTCAGGACATACAAAGTGCACTCAGGACATGCAATCTATGTTACAGTGGGTGGTGAAGGTATGCATTTGATAGATAATTTAATTCTTCATCTGATAGTTTTGGTTTCGATAAAATCAATTTTATATTTAAGAAGTTATTTGAGTTTTCATCGACACGCGCCATTTTTATGAAATATGTCAGACATGACCGATGATTATATTGAATACCAATTATCATGTTTATTAGGTCGTTTAATCTTTAATAATTAGAAGTGATTAGTGATGGTTCTAACCTCATACATGTAAGCTTGGCAAACAGACAAAACCAAGATGTCTTTAAAAAAATATAGAACAAAGAAGATATATTGTTTTGGAAAAAAATGTTAAATAAACTTTTCGTTTTGTTTGTAATAATTGAAGCCAGTTGAGAAATATGAGAAATCTACATAAGTTGGGAAATTTTCATTCAATTCATCTCATTTGAAAACGTTCAAAAATATAGATAAAATTTATTGGAAAATGTGGCGTCCTTGGGGATCAAAACCCCATTCCAACTACGAGGAGTGTTTCCAGAGATTGAGCAAGGTATATTAAC
Source organism: Mytilus trossulus (assembly GCF_036588685.1). NCBI lineage: Eukaryota > Metazoa > Mollusca > Bivalvia > Mytilida > Mytilidae > Mytilus > Mytilus trossulus. Next base: position 1,906,854 of record NC_086380.1, read on the forward strand.
TTAATAGATAACAATATATCGTAAATATTTTCTATGTAAAGATTTTCGAATTTTATAAAAAAAAAAAATACTGAAAAGTGTTAGTTATATTCTTTAAAATTCAAATATCAAGATCAATAATTCTTTTGTATTTTCATATCTCTAGATATACTTCAATAGACTTTTTAATGGTATTGTTCCATAGTGGAAAAAACGGAATATATTTTTACTTTTAAGCTTACAGTTAATAAAAAAAAGTTGCGTTTATTTTTTTTTTTTATCAAATTCGTTCTATATACGGAAAAGTTTTAGTTTTATTCTTTAATAGTTCAAAAATTAAGATGAATAATTCTTTCGTATTTTCATATCTCTAGATATACTACAATAGATTTTAATTGCACTGTTCCATAGTAAAAAAAAGAATAAAAGAATATGTGATACACCTTTTTATGTATAATTTATTTCCAAGCTAACAGTTACAATTACGAATAGTAGCGTTGATTCTTTTTTTAAATTGGTATCATTGTGTTTTTTAATACTTTAATATTTATATATATATATATGCATGTGCGTGTGTGTGTTTTCTCTATTTTCTTGTCGTTAAGATTCAATAAAAATTTCATTTTGTAAGATTTATTCCCCTATTGAAACTCGTTCTTGTCCAGTAATAAATTCCTTGAACGAGGTTAAAAAGGGAAATAAATTTACTTTTCATGAAGTTAATAAGTTTTATATAGAGCCCGTTTTTAAGTATAAAAACCATACTGACCAAAATAAAATTTTCAAACAATAAGAGTCTCATAAAGTTAGATTCTATTTCTCATTTTAATCGGACATTAAACAATCTCATCTATTTTAAACGAAACATTGTACAAACAAAACAATTCATAAACATCAATAAAGATAATGCAATTAATTTTGTTGATTGGATAATTCACGGCTCAGTAGTTGTGTAATCAATGAAACGTGCCCTCATTATTTAAAAAAATTAACATATCTATCTAAGTTCGATTTCAAATTCTACCAAAATTTAATTTTTATATAAGCAGCATGTAACGAATATATACATACATCCTGTGTGCAAATGCGATAACTATAAAGGGTCCTGAGTGCACTTTGTATGTCCTGAGTGCACTCAGGAGGTCCTGAGCGGTGTTTAGACGTACCCTTCATGTATATATACTTAACAAATAAATATTTATAATAATATGGAACAAAATAAATCTCTAATATCCTCTTTTAGTTTGAAATAATTATATTTAACTAAATATAAATGTTATATATATATATATGTCTTAGGTTAATAAAACTTGTTCATTCCCAAATTTATTTATTAATCATTTTCTTTCTATCTTTATATTCATAATTATTTAACCCTTAAATTTTGCTACTTTTCTTATCAAAATGGGATAAAATGTTACAATTTCATCAAGTTCACTAATTATTTTTTAAAGTTAAATACTTATAAAAACAGAAATATTTGTGTTGGCATTCAAGGAATAGGTAACATATAAAATGTTGGCATTCGAGGAAGACACCAGCGTAAACACGGTGTTTTTTTAACAAATCGATAATTTCGTTGCCCAGGGATATGAATTTGACATTAAAAGTCCCTCAAACCTTTACAATACCCGGCCGTGTCATTTCCGTTTTGACAGATCGAGAACACGACCTTTTAGGATATGCATGAATTACCATACGTATGTCCGAGCATTTGTTATAATGTATTAACGTGTGACGTAATTTATTTTGAACTCTTTTTTTTTGGGCGCTTTTTTTACCAATCCACTAAACAAGAAACAATGCATGATGGGCTACAACATGTTTACATCAAACGAAAACAAGTGTTATTAACTGAAATACAACACATTTATTCATGCTTTGCGGTATTATCAATTTCGCTTAGATTTTTTTTTCGTATCCATATTTATAGCTTGTGATATGAAGTATTCTTTCAATGCTCAGATTAACCAGAGACATATATATGTCTCTGGATTAACGAAGAATTATTTCTATGCAAAGAACAGATATAAAGTCACTTCTGTATGATTGCTGATGACACAGAGATTTCGGGTATTCGTCCGCAAGACAGCAACGTAACGACAGTTATAACACAAAGCCAATTATCTTTAAGACAAACTTACTAGTGTAAAGCTAACCGTCGGTGCTAACTTTCATAAAGACAGTTAAAACAATTAGGGATCCTTGAATTTTGTGCTCGTTAACAAGGGAAAGATTAAGAGGGGTTCAAATTTATATTGGGGTCAATTAATTTTCATCGTTTTTCACAAAATTGATTTTATGATATTGTACCCTTTTTTATGATGTAAAAAATAATTTAAATCGATAATTTATTTCTCTATAGGAAACAACAACGTATAATCATCAAGCGGGACAATTTAAAGCCGATTAAACGTTATGTATTCTTCTCATTGTTGAAGGCATTGCGGTTGCCTATCATTACTTACATCCATGCACTTCATTTGAAACTTTGAAAATATTTATTCACACAGAAATCACAGCTTATTGGTGTGGGTGTAAGGGACACGAATGAAGAAACCTATCTGGGAATTTATATAAAATACAAAACTATTAAACCGTTGGTTTTCCCGTTTGAATGGTTTTACACTAGTAATTTGGGGGCCCTGTATAGCTTGTTGTTCGTTGAGAGCCTAGGCTCCGTGTTGAAGGCCGTACATAAGCCTACAATGGTTTACTTTCATTAATTGTAATTTGGATGGAGAATTGTCTCATTGGCACTCACACCACATCTTCCTATATCTATATTCTATACAGTTTAAGGGCGTTAGCCTGAATGTGTGCGTCTTTCTTACGCCAAAATAATGCAGAACGACAAATTGAATTATTAAGGACAGGGATTGATTGAATGATTGATTGATTGTTTGTTGCTTAACGTCCAGTCGCAAATATTTCATGCATATTCAGGACGAGAACAAGTTCACAATAAATACACTAGGTAGGTTGATACGATAGAGGCCATCTGGGATGATGGTCAGGGAAATTTAAACTGCCACTGGAAAATGAGGATACCTTGTAGAGGAACAGAAATTTTGCCTTGCAACAGGCCACCTACGGACCCCTCAAAAGAGTTGTTGCAAGGGTTCTTAACGTGCAAATAGCGTTGCAGTCTCTTTACACGAGGCATCGGATTTCACGTCCCCCTTGTGACCGTACGTGACTGCGAACTTGATACATCCCGCACAGCCAAACGGACGCCCCATTTCGGCAAGCGTTTTACTGCCGGTCGGGAGAAGACCAAGTGACCGTATTTCTATACCCCATTCACCCTAAAGGACAGGGGGTTTCAATAATAACGGATTCCCTGTTAAGAAAATGTAGGTGATCTTTCAGCAATTTGATAATATGCTATTGAAATGCAGGGTATCCAATTTATTTATCGACAACTTTATGTCAAAAAAATCATTTTGACAGAAAACAAAGACACTTTTCCTTGCATAATTTAATCTTAAACATTAGAAAATTGTTATAATAAATGGGTAATTTTTTTTTAACATTTTGATCACAGCCAAACAGTACCACAAAGGACTTCTTAGTGCACTGAAAGACTATACAAATCATTGGTGCATTAAGAACAAAGTTTTTGCACTAAGGACATTAAAACGATGTTATTAGACCACAAACATGGATATGAGAAGATATAAGTATATAACTCATAAATATAAATTTGGGTATCAATATATATCATAATTTTGAAATTGACTTACTTTTTTATCAGCGCATCCCATGTGCCAGGCACGTGACCGAAGGCTTATTGCAAACTCCCTAGCATTAATGTTCAGTCAACCTTATCCAATAAACAATGTTAATTTGATCGTTACTAATTGATAAGTTTATGATAGTTGTAGAATAAACTTAATGATTTAGCGTAGTTTATTTTCAACTTGATGAAAGAATAATTTAAAAAAATGATTTTGTGTGGGTGTCAGAGTTTTTATTTTGTTTTAAGGGAAATTGTAAGATTACTTTTTAGAAGGAAATTTTGATTGATTATAATTTGAGGAAAAAAATTCTTCCGATATTTCATGTCCTTCTTAACAACACAGGAGTTTACATTTGTACATACTTTCATAAGAGATTGATAGAGATGAAGATGGGAAAATGTGGCATCCGTGGGGATCTTAAAGACCCGATTACATCATTATTATATTGTGTGGGAACGGAACTGTACGGTTTCTACATTTTCGACATTCGAAAATATAACAAGTTGCAACATGGAAAGTTTTCCAATGATGAATCAAATGATTCTATATAACGTTTCTTCTAGACATTCAAAACATTCTATATCTATATATGAACCAATCAAATAATAAACGACGTATGCATACACACGTTTTTCGTCGAATGGAGGAGCTTTTAATATATCGATCAGAACTGTCACACAACAGCGATAAACATGTCAATAATCATTGAAATACACATCGTTCAGTCCAGAAATTTTAAAAGTACTATTTCTGTTGTAAGGTCTTACCTGTCTGAAAGTTTAAAAGCCATTGCACCAGTAGGGATTCACAAATAATATTTTTTTCAATATCGGATAAATTAATTGACTGTACAATGGCTTACGAGTTTACTGTACTATCACTTGGGCCTTTCCTGTACAATCGCTTGTCCAACTTATCAAAGCTCATTTTCAATAAAAAAAAATTAAGGAGAAGTGATATGATTTGCAATTATACAACTATCCATCAAATTAATTGGATGTACACATATAAGCTATATTAGGCGACCATACCTTATAATAGGGTATATATATATATATATAAAAGGTCCCAACATAAACAAATTTTAAACAATTAAATTGGAAAACTAACGGCCTTATCTAGAAAAAACAACAATTTACAAAAACAAAAATTAAATAATATGCAAGACATGAACCAACGGAAACCACTGAACTACAAGCCACTGACTTGGAATTTTCACAGAAAGAAGATGGCGTGATAAGCATGCATGTGTGTGTACGCTCAACCTCCTAAACTGAAGTGGAAATAAGCAATTATAGGCAACAATCCGGCCTTCATTAACGAGAAAACCCCTTCCATATAGTCGACCGATCACTTAAAGGCCCCGACTGGGAAATGTGTTTTTTTTTTAAACTCTAACCAAAGTGCATGTATATCAGCTTACAGAACTTGAAAACCAAAAAAATCAGTTATAAATAAAAATACGGATAAACATTTTTTTAAGCTATCTTAATCATAAACAAGCTTCTGTCCTAGTTTATTAGAAATCCAGGATAGTTAAGAAAGTAATTAAAGTTTCAAACACTTTACACACAGAGTAATGTTTTGTGGTTTGTAGATCATAGCTATTGCAACAAAAGTCGGAAGGCTCAACAAAAATGTAATAAACTATTATACTTTGCGAAATATGTTTATATCTTCTATTATATCAGTATGTGTTGGTTAAAATAAAATCTCTATACATTTTTTACTATTTCAAAATATCTTTATGAAACATTTCTACAGAACTTAAAAAAGTGAACTTACGGAACAAGCAAACGAAATTAAAAGAAACAAAAATAAGAAGAAAATACACTCTTATATAGAAGTAAAAACTATAACAGTTAGAAAAGCAAAATAGATATGGCAGTAATAACTATACCATAAAAAAAACAAGAACAACACGAAATAACAAAATATATACATTCTTACTAAGTATACTAGTGTATTCAAAACGGGTCAAGGTTGAACGAACATGCATTTCTATATATTACTGTCAACTGAGTGTGGCGCTTGTCGATAAAATATAAAATAACTTTCTAAAATGTGATTATAAAATTTGAAATTGTTTATTTTTAAAACGTTGACTTATATATGCAATGTCTTTTGTGTCAATTGAATCATTCCATCAGGTCCGTGCACTAAGGGTGACTTTTGCGGTATTTTAACGGACACCCCAAAAAAGAATTAAAGGACAAAACGTTATTATGTAGATAATTTTTTTTCGGAAAATGTTTCTTTTGTCTAATATTTGAGAACAGATCTATTCTTTTTCAATTCAATACATTTTAGGTAAACATTTAGAGTTACAAATACACGACCCTACATTTTTGATAGAAAAAAATGCATTTTCAATATCGTATAATCTTTTTAACTATGTTAAATTTGCGGTTTTGTGATATGTACATGTAGTTTGAACAACGTCGTCAATAGTGTTTGAAAGAAGCTATAAAAACATGATTTAGAACCTTATACACCACATACGGAGGTACATGTATGATACCATTACGAGTGAACGTAACCATGATATCACTGTGAAATAGCCATTGTAATTGCCACGTTATTTTATGGATCGTTCATTTTATTACCTTTAGATTATTAACAAGTGCCATCGAACTTTATAGACCGTATATTTAACGGATACATACGCTAATTTTACAGTTTAGAGGTAGAAGACGAAGAAGAATTATTCATAAAAGTGCAATCTGAACAAACAAATAAATACATATTTATATTAAATATTTTTTTTATTCAAATGAAAGATAGGATAAGCGCATTTACAAACAAATGTACTAAGAGACTAAGACATATACTCAATGCTACACTTAAATTTAGGTCATACATGTGTGTTGTTTAAATCTATGAGGATCTTGACGGGGTCCTTCATTTCTGTTTTTATTATAGTTTTATCACTCTCACTTCACGGCCTAAGAGCAGTTTCAGAAGCTTAGTTCAAACGGAGACACGGTTCCCTGATGCGGCCTAAAGAGAATAACGAAATTATCTATATAAATGATCTTACATATAAAATATTTGTATTTTGCGTTATTGATCGTTCCTGATGAAGTAAAATCCAGAAACGTGAATTAGACGTATGAAATTTATTAGATGTTGTTGTCACTCTTTTATTAGTGTTACGTTTACAAATTTCAATTCCTTTTTTTTTTTAAATAATATCAACGAATGATTAATTTTGATGTTTCATAATTAAAAATAATATACTTTTTTATTTTAGCATTTATAATACAATGTTACAGTATCATCCACATGAAAGGGCGTAACTCCTAATATCATTCTGACACACTAAACGGATCTTGACCCGATCTGACATTTTTAAACGTTACTTTTTATGATTGGTCTAGATTTTTCCAAAACAGTCTTGACAGACTTGATTTAACGCTAGAGTATATAAAAAGGCGTAAGAGAATGCCGACTAATAGCCAGTCAAGATCGTTTAACTAAACCTACCCGGTGTTATCGCAAACTAAAATTTATCTCATATATACAGGATACATGTTCATTTATTACAAGAATTTTGTACGTCAAGGTGCATGATAGCACGATAATATACGAATCGTAACAACGCTTCAATATGCTCGTCCACTATATGCTCTTCCACAATTTACGCCTGTTTTGCTCCAGCGACCGGTATTACAATTTAACTCAGTTTAAAAGCTCATTGATCTGTTACTTCATTTACAATTTTGAGCAAGACTTAACTGTTTATTATTAAAATTCAACAAATGTCAACATTATCTTCATCAATTTTATTATTTAACAAAACATTGTTTTTCATTACAAGTAATTTCATATATTAATATACAGCTAGTGAATATTTGTTGTCTACCGAAAATATAAGATTTAAATTATATACGCAATGAATAATTTCTGTGAAGTTACTTTTATTTCCGTTACATATCTAATTTACGAGTACAAAATAGTAAAACAGAAAAACAGAAACGATAAATATTCAGGAATACCTAAAGTCTCGTAAGCAATTGCAAGGTACCACACGTTACTTAGATTCCACTAGTTTTCTTAGCACTTAACAATTTTTAAAACGAATATGTGAGATAAAGATCTACTTTTATCTAAATTTCTTAAATGTCACATGTATTGTGCATTCATTTGTTAAAAATTATGAAGCATGCGACTTAACTGAGAATACACGCATATAACTAAATTCGATAAAATTTGATAAAAAAAAAGATAAATAAATCAAGTTTGTCTTGCTTGAGTGATTTACCTGTACAAAGCTTGGGTCTCAACGATGTTTAAAACGAATTGATGCCAGTTTGAAATAGTTTAACGGGGGCGTGGCCTAATAGTTTGACGTACATTACCAGCAACTTGATTTCAATTGATTCACCGCAAAGAAATCTATTTGACTGGCGTTAAAATGAATTGAAATGAATTGAAATGAATTAAAAATAATTTTTAATTTTTGTCAATCTTTATCAAATAACAATTAATCTCATTTAAATAGCGTTAACACGTTTTTGTCCGTTCAAGCTAAATTCGGGTTACTAGTGATATTGGACAAAGAAACACACGAATATTGTAAAAGGCTCTCAATGTATTTTCCCATTGCTTTTACTATCGCATATAGGTTCCATATGTCTGCTGATTGGTCGAGCTGGGTTGATCTTGTACGATCATTGTTTGCATCAATTACGGTGAAAATACAACCAATACTTACAAAGCACATGTAAGTTGGGAAGAACATGGAAGTTGGTTTGACAAAGAAAAACTATTTGTATTAACTACACGAGTCTCCTATATATAATGTTGAACAATTTCAAAAATGAGTATCAAATTCTATTCGATTCATTTTTGCGTTAACATTGCTGTTTTACTTTTCTATTGTCAACTGCCCTATACCTGATAGAAACATATCCTTTGTTCACAATATATGAACTGTGTTCCTGACACAAAAACTACCCAACAGAATTATTATGAAAATCAAGTAAAACAAATTTGATAGATTGTTTGACCAATGCCATGTGTCTGTGTCTTTTTATCTATACATTTTGTATAAATGTGGGTTTGCATTGCGGGTGATGCTACGCTTAAACTGGTCATACCCGATCGCCTTTATTTAAAAGTTCATGCTATTCATTCAGATTTTACTCTAGTGAACTATTAATGGAATTCAATTGATTGATTGATTGTTGGTTGCTTAACGTCCAGTGACAAGAATATCATGCATGTGTAGGACGATAACGTTTTTAAAAGATTTTAACATCGCTAAACATACTGTTGCCTCTTATATGTTGTCACATTTACCTATGTAAATATCTTTTGAATTCGTAAGTATAAATAATAAAAACAAATATCAGACAAAATATCAAAATTTGACTTACAAAGTCTTCGTCAACAGTAGTTGTCTCTCAGTTCATTACTCGTTTATGTATTGGGCCATCATCAATTGACATATACTGTCGTGAGAACCTATTCTAATGAATAGAATATTCAATGAGATTTACGATATATTTAAGCATAACCTCAATATCTTCCTTAGTTTCAACATTACAGTACTATATAGTATTTCTATGTTTTCAACCAATTGTTATGATTAATTAAACCAGTATGATGGCGGACTGGAAATATCATTTACATTGATTTTCGGTCAAAAATAGTAAATGAAATATTCAAAGTAATCGTATAACTTGGTTAATCTTAGAAGATTGTGTACTTTTCAGAAATACAGCTGTGAATTACAAGCAATGCTAAAGAAGGATTAACACAGGTTAAAAGATTGCAACTTTTAATTACAGTACTTAGAGTGTTATTATTATGAACCGGTGATACCTCTAATTGATTATTTCTGGTATATCTGTTATGATCTGCGAAACAAGTGTCGTGTTGTGAATTAAACAACTTCACCTTCAGTTTTATATAACGTTAAAAGCTTTATAACATTAACGACAATGAAGGAAACTTTCTCTATTTTCATGTGAATTAAATATAAACGTCTATTAGATAGTAACCAACAAAATATTTGTATAAACATATTTGTTTATAGTGGATAGGGAAACACGTTACTGGTATTACAATTTATATAAATCCCTCTCCACTTTGCGGGTGCAAGTGCTGCCTTGTAGCTGCATTAGCCTGCTCTTTTTCGAAATCTACAAGGATGTCTTTTACGTGCAAGAGATATTGCTTTCTCTTAACACCGGTCAGCAATGTATCGTCCCCTTCCGACGGACTATCATCGAAAACAAAATATTACTATCAGGAGACGTATGAGTATCGAAAGTTTTACGTTACTGATCTGCAAATGCTATAGATATAGGAAGATGTGGTGTGAGTGCCAATGAGACAACTCTCCATCCAAATAACAATTTAAAGAGTAAACCATTATAGGTCAATGTACGGCCTTCAATACGGAGCCTTGGCTCACACCGAACAACAAGCTATAAAGGGCCCCAAAATTACTAGTGTAAAACCATTCAAACGGGAAAACCAACGGTCTAATCTATATAAACAAAACGAGAAACGAGAAACACATATATATTATATAAACAAACGACAACTACTGTACATCAGATTCCTGACTTAGGACAGGTGCAAACATTTGCAGCGGGATTAAACGTTTTAATGGGCCCAAACCTTCTCCCTTTTTCTGAAACAATAGCATAACATCACAACATAGAAAAATTTGCATGTTAACATTTGAATTCCCAAAGTACTAAACAATATAGGGGAGAATATGAATTCAAGGGGGTACAAAACCAAAATTCGAGGTGCGGAGAAGAAGTGGCCAATAGACAAAATAACATGCGTCTATATATATATATACTTGTAAACTATTCAGTACATCCAGGATTGGGTACACGAGTGACAACTGCAGAAAGTGGGATTAAAGTCATGAGCTCCGGCAGAGTAAACAAGTTGTGGGTGCGCTCAAACGAAAACAAGTAAAATGTAATACAAGTGCTACCGAATACAAAATACAAAGACATTTACTTTCAAATACAAGCCACTTGTTATGGACTTTTGATAAATTCCATTTATTTCACACCTGATTTTTATTTACAGTGTGTACTTATAATATAGTCCTATGATAGGAGCATTGAACACACACACACATATTGAACTTAACCACATTCTAGTTTGCCATATGTAGTTTTTTTATCATTGATGTGGTATAAACATTTGTTTTCTTTTAAGTTGTTAAATTTGTCATACGCAGGACTTCACGTGGCATACTATATTAAGATTTTTGTTCATTATTGCAGGCTGTACCATCAGAAAATTGTTCCTTTATCTATGGATCACGGTTGTCTCATAGGAAAGCATACCCCATCTCCTTCTTTTTATTTTGTATGTTTAGAGTACTATAAACGTTTGATATCTGACTTACCTTTTTGTATTGTCAAATTCAAAGTTAGTTCCTGATAACAATAATGACAGTTGACTCACAATTTCAAATCTTTACATGCACGATGCACTGTTCACAAATATGCATCTCCCTGGACATTTAAGTTACTAATTAACTATATTAATATGATCCAGAAAGAGATTTGAAATCGAATGTCTGATAGCTGAAAAGGTAATAATCTTTTTTCAAAGATCAAATAACACCGATTATAGAAATCATGTTAATAGGTTTGTGGAATGGGTTTACAAAGTTCGATTTCATATACAGTAATTAAAACATTAAAAAGATTTGAAGTATGCATATTAGACTTTAAACAATAGGATTATATTTGTCTGTCATACTTGGTTTTCTTAATTAATTAAGCTAACAGCAGACCGTTGACGTATTCTTTAAAATTGTATAAATTTTGTAACATCAGAGTTTATTTAGCATATTATACAATATATGTGTTTCTCATTGTCAAAGGGCGCATAGTTCTCTAAAGATGCTTAGGTCTATATTATTTTTTCTCTGGTGTATAGTTCCATTGCCATGGATTTCATACCTCATCTCCTAATTTTCTCATTGATATATATATGATCGAAAATGTCAAGGCCACGGAACAAAGTCAAAGAGAGAAATTTTGGTTTTACAGAATTTGAAGGTTAATTTACAAGATCAAATTTAAATAAGCATCTGGGAATCACAAAGATTCATTCATATCACGTTGGATGTATATTTACAATAGAACGTACATCTAATCCCGTTATACGACAGTCAATGTAACAAACTTGTAACACTAGGCAATACACAAAGACTGCTATTTCATAGTTTATAACAAAGTAAACTATTGTTAAAAGCCACTTTAACGGAGTAAATCATCAAAACGAACCTTGAAACAAGTGTTTGTTTGTTTAGTTTAGTTTAGTTTATTTAGATATATAGTAAGTTGAATGTGTATTTTATCAAAAAGTTGTTTGAAATTTTGTCTTTATCAATAAGTATAGTATAAAGTCGGGTTTATATATTGATAAATAAAATTTGACATAATAAAAAATAAACACCTGATAACAGAAAAATCAAACAAAAATCGCTTGAAGTAATGGAATAATTTATGTTGCGCCGAAAAGAAAATGTTAAAATCACGTGGGCATAGGAAAAAAGAATTACGACTTATATTTGTACAGAGACGGGAGTGCAAAAGTGTAAGCGTATATATTGGAAAAAAAACATCAAGATAATATTGAAAATTTACTAACTTCAAATAGTCAGCAGTTTGGGAAAGAAATTGGCAAAATTGGTGTTGGTCAAGAAAGACGTAAACGCATTCCAATGGAAGTGGTCAGAGAGGATGGTACAACAAGGAATGATATGACGGATATACTTAAAGTGTGGCAAGATAGCTTTCAGACTTTATTAAATCCGACGGGTAATAAAAGTAGAAGTGAAACACAAAACGAAATAAACGAAAGCGATGGGTCATATTTAAATGAACACGTTAGCCTAGATGAACTTATTCGAGCTTACCATTCTCTTAAAAACAACAAAGCGTCAGGAATCGACGAAATGCCTGGTGAAGTATTGAAAAATCCTAAATTAGTAAAGGTTTTATTAACTCTATTCAATAAATGTTTTGAGACTGGGATGGTGCCAGACATATGGAGTAAAAATGTTATTAACCCAATTCCAAAGTCTTCTACTGCCGACAGCCGCGATCCATCGAATTACCGTGGTATAGCCTTGGTATCAGTTATATACAAAATTTACTGCAATATTCTAAATAATCGACTAGTATTTTGGGAAGAAGAACATAACGTTTTGAATGACGAACAGAACGGTTTTCGTAAGGACCGAAGCACGATTGGTCATATTTCAACACCGACTTCAATCATCGAGTGTAGAAAATTAAAACGAATGTCTACGTACGCCGCGTTTGCAGACTTTAAGAAAGCGTATGATTCTATCAACAGGCAACTTTTATTCACTAAATTAATAGACCTTGGTATAAACGGGACTATGTTAAACGCTCTACGATCTTTTTGAGGAAATATTTCCATTCACAGTCAGCTGTCCTATTCGCGACAGTAACATATCCTTTGTCATATCGTATTGGCCTATACATGAAGTGGTGGATCCAGAACTTTTCATAAGGGGGCCCATTGACTGACCTGTTTCAGTGATTCCCAATATAATCAACCATTTTTCCACAAAAAGGGGGAGCCCCCCTGGATCCGCCTACGACAAAGCTTGATATGTACGCTCGAACATGTTCACACTATATGAACTGTTCTCCTGACACAAAAGACCCAACAGAGTTATTATGGAAGTAAAACAAATATGACTGATTGATTGACTGATGTCTCAACTCATTATAGTGACAGGTTTTCAATGACTACAGATTTTTTTATATGTACATTCTGTGTGAATCTGGATTTGCATTGCGGTTGATGGTACTCTTAAACAAGCCATACTGAAGCACCTTCATTTTGAAGTTTATGCAGTTTATTCAGATGTTACCTTGATTTGTAAACTTTTAATGACGTTATATTGATTACCATGATTGATGCAGTTGCTTAACGTCCAGTGGCAAATATGTCATGCATGTTCGGGACGATGATGAAATGATAAGATTTTAACATCGCTGAACATACAGTAGCCTCTTTTATGTTATCGCATTTACCTATGTCAATATCTTTTATATTCAGAAGTGTAAAAATCAAAATATCACAAATTTTTACAAAAAAAAAGTTGACTTTACATTACTATATAGTACTTCCATGGTTACAATCAAATGTTACAATTAATTAAACCAGTATGATAGCGGTCTGGGAATAACATTTCCATTGATTTTCATTCACTGAATATTGTTTATATTTGAATGGAAAGTGCAATGTATGCCTTTAATGTCACTGTGGTTAATTGAAGTATATTGGATACTTTTCAGAAATACAACTGTGATTAGAAAAAAAGCAACGGTACGATTACCACAGGTTAAAAGATTTCAACTTTTAATTATACCTTATGTATCTAGAGTGTTCATATGAACAAGTGGTACCTCGATATAGAATATTTCTTCGGTGTCGACATGAATATCAATTATATGCCATTGTGTTTTCTCTTATTTTTGAGGTATTGAGATAAGACGTGACACGGTACTTGTCGATCCCAAATTCATGTATTTGGTTTTGATGTTATATTTGTTATTCTCGTGGTGTTGTGTCTGTTGCTTGGTCCGTTTCTGTGTGTGTTTCGTTTCGGTGTTGTGTCGTTGTTCTCCTCTAATATTTAATGCGTTTCCCTCGGTTTTAGTTTGTTACCCCGATTTTGTTTTTTGTCCATGGATTTATGAGTTTTGAACAGCGGTATACTACTGTTGCCTTTATTTATACTGTTTACAAAACTTAGAATTTTTCGAAAAACTAAGGATTTTCTTACCCCAGGAGTAGATTACCTTAGCCGTAGTTCGCACAACTGTTTGGAATTTTGGGTCCTCAATGCTCTTCAACTTTGTATTTATTTGGCTTTTTAACTATTTTGATCTGAGCGTCACTGATGAGTCTGATGTAGACGAAACGCGCGTCTGGCGTATAAAATTATAATCCTGGTACTTTTCATAACTATCTAGTCTATCATACATGTGTTGCGAAACAGTACCAAAGAAATAGAAAATTCTACTTATGAAAAAGAAGATGTGGTATGATTGCCAATGAGATAACCTTCCACAAGAGACCAAATGAAACAGAACTTAATAACTATAGATCACCGTATTGCCTTCAACAATGAGCAAAGCAAATACCGCATAAGACTATTTTGGTCAGATAAGATAACAACTGCAGGAGAAGCAACGAGAATACTTAATTTTTTCAGTAGTTTTCAAATACTTTCCTCGAGAATCGAGGATTGATGTGTTGAGAATATTCATCATTGGTGTTATTTAATGTTAAACTCATTCTCACATATATGTCTATGCAAACACTCTTGAGGCTATATTAAAAAATCCTTTTATTTTTCTTGTTGGTCAAATAAAAACACCAGTTTATAGATTGAACCTCAACAAGTAAAATGTTTTAATAAATATTACGTATGAATTACATCTTCAAACGGCAATAATTGGCAAATGAGTTCAATAATATCTTCGCCTCGGTATCGCTCTGAGTATTGAAAAAAGGGGGAAAATATAAAACCAAAGAGGCCCACAAAGCTATGAGTCTAGGAGAAAACATCATCGTGACCAATAGAAACCTATATTAACGACAGTCCAGAAAACACTTTACCAAAAATTGAGGATTATACATAAACAACAACCATATGTTGACAGTTTGTTGTTATGTTGTGAAAACACAGTTCTATGTTAGGAGTTACTGTAGTGGACTCATACACGCATGGTAAACCCGGTTTTCATTGTTGGTCTTTTTGAATTCAAATTTATTGTTGTTGCATAAGTCAGATGACTTTGTATAAAAATAGATGTGTTTTTGTCTTTTAAATTGGTTCAAATTTTGTTATACCGAGTGCTTTATTGCTTATTTATTTTATGCGATATGGTTTTTGCTCTTTGTTGAAGGATGTACGGCATTTGCGGTTCTAGGGGTTTGAACTCCACTTTTTGTTTAACAAATAGTGCTTTTGTATGGGGACACATTGTTGGAACCGACTATAAAAATGATTGGATCCGTGCCTGTTGTACAGTTACCGGTAAATGAATCATGGTTGTCTCATTGGCAATCATACCACATCTCCTTTCTTTTTATGCTTTTGTTTAGTATATAATATAAAACGTTTGATATGTTACTTACCTTTTTGTCAAATTCAAAGTCAGTTCCTGATATAAATAATGAAAATTGACTCACAATTTCTAAATTTCACATGCACGATGCACTGTTCACAAATAGTTGCATCTCACCTTGACATTTTCGCAACTAGTATATTGTAATAATATGATTTCAAATCGAATACCTAATATCTTTAAAAAGTAATAATCTTTTTTAAAGATCAAATTATAGATTATAGAACTACAGATTAAATCTGTTTGAAATCATGTTAATAGGTTTGTGGAATGGATTTACAAAGTTCGATTTCATATGCAGTAATTAAAACATTCAAAATTAAAAAGATTTGGAGTATGCAAATTAGACTTTAAACAATAGGCTTATATTTTTCAGTCATAATTAGTTTTCTTAATTAATTAGGCAAACAACAGACCGTTGATTTATTCTTTTCATAATTGTCTACTTTTTGTCTTGTCAGGGTCTTTTATAACATTATACAATATGGGTGTTTCTCATTCTTAGGGTTCGTACAGTTCACATTAGTAGCTTAGGTGTGTGTTATTTGGTCTTTGGGGAAGCTCTTTCATTGGCAATCATACCACATCACGTTATTTTCATATTGATATAGAAATGACCACTTATGAAAAAAGCCATGGACACAGAACTAAGGGAGATAGAAGACCGAACACATTTTGATCTAACGGAATTTAAAGCTTAACTCACAAGATCAAAATTAAATTAACACATCTGGGAATAAAATAATAATTTAAATTTAATAGTCTATTATACTTCATGGCAGTAAGGTCAAGAACAAGGACAGCTGGGCTTAACATAAATATATACAGACTTAAGACTTGAACCTAAAATCATATCATTATTTTGTTTCTAGGAAAAATTTCTACAAAACAATAAGTTACTTTCAGAACCACAAGTTTTTAAAGACCAAGACATCTACACAATATACATTGTAGCCTGAAACAAATCTGCCAAGTTATCTATATAAACTTCAATTAAAACCATTAAAGCGGGTGTGCATTTTAGGATGTCTTGTAGAGGAATTGAAAATTAAAATGTTTCACCTAAACTGGGACAGTGCCTACTTCACATTTTGGGCCGATTTTGAACCATTTATTGGCACAAGTCCAATGGGAAGTATTTCAGGCTGGATTGGTTGAACTAGTGTCAGTCACCACAACAGATACACAATTATCACTGGTCATGTTACAGTCAGATGATAGGAAAGGTATCTGTCAAGAGTAGAACTCATCATTTAAAGGCATTCTTTATTAAATATAAACTCATCATAAATACCAGGACTAAATTTAGTATATACGCCAGACGCGCCTTTCGTCTAGAAAAGACTCATCAGTGAGGCTCAAATCCAAAAAGCATATTTGAGACATTTGAAAATCTTATCCTGTTGATAAGGTCTCTCTATTCAAAATATATAACTGCAAAAAATCAGCAAAGAAATTTCAATGGCAATATCTCCTTTAAAAATGAATTGTTAATTTATGTCATGTTGATTTTATGTAGAACGTTTATCAAATCCACTTCCACTTTTACAATGTTTCTCTATCTACAAAGGTACTGCTGTTTTCAACGTAATTTCTAAACAATATTAACAGGTAGAGTAAAGATATCACAAACCATGTTAACTCTGCCACATGACCAGTGCTAATAGTGTATCTGTTGTGGTGACTGAAACTAGTTCAACCAATCCAGCCTGAAATACTTCCCACTGGACTTGCCTCCTTTTAATGTCTGTCACATGTTTGTGCCTGTTCCAAGTCAGGTCATGTATGGTCTTTTTTAATTTTGGTTTATTTATATATTTCTGAGTGCAACGTCCATTTTCGCTGAACTAGTATACATTTTCCAAAGGCCAGCTGACGGTTGCTCTGGGTCCGTTATTTAAGCATTTGGCTATTTAGTCAGGTTGTCTCTTTGACACGTTCCCTTGCTCTATTCTCAATGGGGTTCGTGTTGTTAATTCTTTAGTTTTCTCTGTTGTGTCAATTGTACTATTGTTTGTCTGTTTGTCTTTTTTTATTTTTAGCCATGGCGTTGTCATTTTATTTTAGATTTATGAGTTTGACTGTCCCTTTGGTATCTTTCTTCCCTCTTTTGAAGTATGTTAAACTATTGTTGCCATTAATTTTACCCATTGTAGCCTTTTTGCTCAATGAGAAAGGGAAAACACGGATTTATAATAAGGAATTAAATGGCAAAATCAAAAACTCCAACACATGAAAAGAAGTCATGCCAAGTAATGGTAATTGCTTACAGGGCCCATTGTAATTAAGACATTTCTCTCTAAATATGATCAACGGAATTATTTACTTTGTCAGTATTCTACTTTTTAAATGGAATATTTGCCAATTTTATTAAAAAAAAATCTTTGAACTATAAACCATGGGCCACCTTTATATTCTATGTAATAAACACCATTAGTAAAAATAACTGTTTAATATTCAATAACATACAAAAAGAGTCTCATTTAACAAAATTATAATTCATAGCACAAACTGATTCTGTTGATATAAATGATACAGGGTGAGTGTATGTAGGTAATGATCTGTATATAACAGTTATAAAGCCATATATTAACATTCAAAGTACATATATGAGATGAATACAGTAGTATATATATATAATATAGGGATGACGTACACTGCTATGCATATTATAATGTGAATTGGAGTTTTTTCATTCAACTACTTTTGAATAAGTGTTTCCAAGTGTATGAGAACTCGATGGATGACAAAACTAGTCTTTATATATTTCTGACACTACAAAAGAGGGGGGAGTTCATTAAAATAAAAGCATAGTATAAATTACGGATTTTGATTGTTTATGAGAAAATATTCAAAATCTAAAAGCAGAAAACTGAAAATAACTAAATCAGGTAATAAGTAATAATGATAAACACTGTAGTTTCATTAAGCTAGATTTGTATGACCTATTTTACCATTTGAATGACAGTTTACTGTATAGTAAAAGATGCCTTATCTCCCTTGAATTTGATTCTATTGACATTTTCATAACAGTATTAACAGGTAGAGTAAAGATATCACGAAACATGTTAACTCTGCCATATGTTTGTGCCTGTTCCAAGTCAGGTCATGTATGGTCTTTTTTAATTTTGGTTTATTTATATATTTCTGAGTGCAACGTCCATTTTGCTGATAATAAACTCATCATAGATACCAGGACTAAATTTAGTATGCGACAGACGTGCGTTTCGTCTACAAAAGACTCATCAGTTACGCTAGAATCCCAAAAAGTTAAAAAGGTCAAACAAAGTGCGAAGTTGAAGAGCGATGAGGACCAAAAGTCCTAAAAGTATTGCCAAATACAGCTAAGGTTAATCTATGCCTTAGGTAGAAAAGCCTTAGTTTACTAGTATAAATTTTTAAGAGGCCAGCTGACAGCTGCTCTTTGTCCGTTATTTTGGCATTTGGCTATTTGGTCAGGTTGTCTCTTTGACACATTCCCTTCTTCCATTCTCAATTTTATTATGAGATTTGAAGTATGATAAACTATTGTTGCCATTAATTTTACCCATTGTAGCCTTTTTGCTCAATGAGAAAGGGAAAACACGGATTTATAATAAGGAATTAAATGGCAAAATCAAAAACTCCAACACATGAAGAATTCATGACAAGTAATGGCAATAGCTCACAGGGCCCATTGTACTAAAGATATTTCCCCCTAAATATGATCAACAGAATTATTGAATTCGTCAGCATTCAACTTTTTAAATGGAATATTTGCCAAGTCTATCCTTTTTTCTTTGAACTATAAACCATGGGCCACCTTTATATTCTATGTAATAAACACCATTAGTAAAAATAACTGTTTAATATTCAATAACATACAAAAAGAGTCTCATTTAACAAAATTATAATTCATAGCACAAACTGATTCTGTTGATATAAATGATACAGGGTGAGTGTATGTAGGTAATGATCTGTATATAACAGTAATAAAGCCATATATTAAAATTCAAAGTACATATTTGAGATGAATACAGTATTATATATATATTATATTATTAGGATGACGTACACAGCTATGCATACTATAATTTGAATTGGAATTTTTTCATTCAACTACTTTTGATGAAGTGCTTCCAAGTGTATGAGAACTCGATGGATGAACTAACAAAACTAGTCTTTGTATTTCTGACACTACAAAAAGGGGGGAGTTCATTAAAAATAAAAGCATAGTAAAAATTAAGGATTTTGATTGTTTATTGAGAAAATATTCAAAATCTAAAAACTGAAAACTGAATATAGCTAAATCAGGTAATAAGTTATAATGATGAACACTGTAGTTTCATTAAGCTATATTTATATAACCTATTTTACCATTTGAATGATATTTTACTGTATAGTAAAAGATGCCTTATCTCCCTTGAATTTGATGTATGAATTTCATTCTATTGACATTTTCGTAACTGAAATCAAATATTTAGCAAAAAATAACTTCCTCTCTTTATCATTCAGAAATGCAGCTTACTATTTGCATTGGCAAATAATAGGTTTTTAACCATGATTTATAATTATTCACCAAATGAATACTGTCTTATATCAACATTGTCAAACTGATAACTGCTGATCATGATTAATGTTCAGCAATAATCTTAGAAATACTGTAACATAAAAGGGAATATAATCATACTGGTATGATAAAAACCTTATACATAAATTAATACATAAAACATAGCACCATATCATAAAACCAGATGCTCCGCAGGGCGTAGCTTTATACGACCGCAGAGGTTGAACCCTGAACGGTTGGGGCAAGTATGGACACAACATTCAAGCTGGATTCAGCTCTAAATTTGGATTGTGATTAAATAGTTGACACAGCATAGGTTTCTGACACAGAATGAATGTGTTCTAATGAAATTAAAATTTTTGTTTTCTCTTAGAGCAATTCACTATGCTGTTGAATATTATTCCTCTCAAAAAAAATGTTTGAAGAAATTTTCTTTTTATTTATGAAATTTCAAATGAGAAAATTGAACCCAATTTTTTTAATCACATCCCCCTTTCCCTTATTCCAAAACTAATCTCAATTAAAATTTCTAATGGAGTTTGCAACAATTACTACTCATTTAAATACATCATAAAATATTAAGATGTAAAAAAACTGCTTGTTATCACTGAATGGTAAAGATTATTTTAATTTATCAGTTGGTAGTAAAAAGTGAATATACATTGTATATTGTATATATAACAAAGATTTAAGTTGATTCTGGACAAAAAATTCTTACAATTAGATATTTCTTGCTTACTATTCTGGACAAAGAAAGATAACTCTAATTAAAAACAAAATTGCTATTTCACAATATTTTGCAATAAGATATTTCTTGCCATTGCGCAATACTGTGCAATTGAAAAGACTTGCTATTGCACAAAACTTAATATAATAATTTTAGATCCTGATTTGGACCAACTTGAAAACTGGGCCCAGAATCAAAAATCTAAGTACATGTTTGGATTCAGCATATCAAAGAACCCTAAGATTTCAATTTTTGTTAAAATCAAACTAAGTTTAATTTTGGACCCTTTGGACTTTAATGTAGACCAATTTGAAAACAAGACCAAAAATGAGGAATCTACATACACAGTTAGATTTGGCATATCAAAGAACCCCATTTATTCAATTTTTGATGAAATCAAACAAAGTTTAATTTTGGACCCCGATTTGGACCAACTTGAAAACTGGGCCGATAATCAAGAATCTAAGTACATTTTTAGATTCAGCATATCAAAGAACCCAACCGATTAATTTTTTGTCAAAATCAAACGAAGTTTAATTTTGGACCCTTTGGACCTTAATGTAGACCAATTTGAAAACCGGACCAAAAGTTAAAAATCTACATACACAGTTAGATTCGGCATATCAAAGAACCCCAATTATTCAATTTTGATGAAATCAAACAAAGTTTAATTTTGGACCCTTTGGGCCCCTTATTCCTAAACTGTTGGGACCAAAACTCCCAAAATCATTACCAACCTTCCTTTTATGGTCATAAACCTTGTGTTTAAATTTCATAGATTTCTATTAACTTAAGCTAAAGTTATAGTGCGAAAACCAAGAAAATGCTTATTTGGGCCCTTTTTGGCCCCTTATTCCTAAACTGTTGGGACCAAAACTCCCAAAATCATTACCAACCTTCCTTTTATGGTCATAAACCTTGTGTTTAAATTTCATAGATTTCTATTTACTTAAACTAACGTTATGGTGCGAAAACCAAGAAAATGCTTATTTGGGCCCTTTTTGGCCCCTAATTCCTAAAATGTTGGGACCAAAACTCCCAAAATCAATACCAACCTTCCTTTTGTGGTCATAAACCTTGTGATAAAATTTTATAGATTTATATTCACTTTTACTAAAGTTAGTGTGCGAAAACTAAAAGTATTCGGACGACGACGACGACAACGACGACGACAACGACGACGACGCCAACGTGATAGCAATATACGACGAAATTTTTTTCAAAATTTGCGGTCGTATAAAAATGCTTAAAATACTGTTCTGCTCGTGTGTGCTCATAAGTAGCATGCATGTTCCACTATATTGCATTATTTTAAATACAGTTGTTACAATTGAATTATACCTTGAACATGTAATATGGAGAGAGCTTTCACAGGCTGTGTCTGTTCCTTAATCATTTTCATATCTTAATGAATGAAATATGTTTAAATTAAATCAAATATTGTTAAAATAATACAAGAATAAAAAGAACTGTTATTTAAAAACATAACATAATATAGGTCTTATCAAAGAGTTTTCGTGATGATCATATATATTAATAGAAAGGGAAAGGACGCATTGAGATGTGTAACTATGGTAATATTTTTCATGCATTTAAGATAGGTTACTAAAAGGGATAGAAACCAATTTATTATCCCATTTTATATAAAAATAAATGACTAGAAAATAGCTAAAATGAATTGTTCTTAATGCTTCTAGTGTTATGTATGTACTTGGACTATGTAAAATGATTGATCAAAGACAAGTTAACTGATTGAAACCTTATAAATAGCTTCATTCCTCTATTCTGTGTTAAATTACAGCTTAAACATAAGGCAAATAGGTTTTTGTCTTATCAAAATTTGCTGTTTCAAAATTTTGGAAATCATTTTGAATTCAGGAATGTATGTCCCTAATGCAAATATCTGATTTCTTGCTGGCTCTGTCTACTTTTGGTTTAGAGCTCTTCATCCTTTAAATTAGCTTTGGACTTTCAAATATTTTGGCAATAAGAAAATGTCCAAATGTGCCTCTGGTGCAGTAAAATTGGTACCATTCATGTTATAATCAAACTTTACTTTACTTTAAACCTTATTTCAAAAGAGATTTATAATCACAGTCATAACATTTTTTTTGAAGAATTTTTAACAATTTTGGATTTCGTTCTGAATATTTCCTATACATCCTGAGAAAGTTCTTTCCTAAATGGTATGATGGGATTTTTATGAAGGCACTATATTCATAAAGATGAGTAGTGAAGTGAAAATAATAAGAATATAATCAGGGGTGGATCCAGACATTTTAAAAAGGGGGTTCCCAACACAGGACTAAGGGGGTGGGGTTCCAGCTATATATCCACATTTAAATGCATTGATTGTCCAAAACAAGGGGGGTTCAAAACCCTGTAACCCTCCCCCTGGATCGGCCACTGATAAGAATATTTTCTGTTCTTTCAAGGTTATCAATTTGTGGAGTGAGATATACATGAATATTTGATTCCTTGGATTAGCCAATGTATGCATACAAACTCATATAAAATGTGTATTATTTAGTTGAACATTTTAATAGCTAGTTCACCCTTATTAAATATCTCACCAAGAGTAATAATGTATCCACAGAACTCTGACATAAATTATGATTGTAATAAAAAATCATGGAATATTGACCAATCAAATAAAAATATATAAATGGTGATGATTTTTCTTTTGATTATCATTTAAAGCATTTTTATAATAATGTTTTACCATAAGATATCTAAACAATGTAAGTATATAGAAACAAGTGATATGACAACAGGGAGACAACTCTGTATAACACTGGCACTACTGGTATCATCACCTATGTAGATATCTTCCCTTACAACACCACTAGCTGGTACCTGTACTTGTTTCTCTGCTATAACTTTTCCATCAGAGAGAACCTAAAAATAGTCAGTTTATTTAAGATCTCAGCAAAACTTAAGTTAATTACATACCATATGTGAGACAATATAAACACATGGTTTTTCTATCACACAATAAGGATCAAAATTGTAAAAATATAAAGTGATTATTCAAGGTCACATTTAGCCCAATACATTTGGAGCCTGCAACAGCCTATCTGGACCATAAGTTGTTTGCTGTTATTTTTAGACTATTTTTTTCAGAAGAGTGTTTTTGATAATTTCTGTTATTTTTTTCATGTTATATTAAAAGGGTCTAGGCCAAATCTCTGGTTTTGTAAATAAAGAAACTACCTGGATGGTGTGTGTTCCTGGACGCAGAAGTCTCCAATATTCTCCATACTGTGAACTTTTAAACATGATTTGTCTCCCTTTAACAGCCATGTCATAACCTGCTACTTCTGTATTGTTGGGTGTTCGAACCAATCCCTTCACTCCTACAATTAAATTGAACAACTGAGTGATAGGATCATTCAATCAAATTGATTTATTCTTAAAAGTTCATTAAATGTATAAATATCAATGTAAGGACATTTGAAGTATAGTTCATCAATGAGACAGAAACCTAACAACAAATCGAAATGGCTACTGGAGGGTTATCATTAATAGAAAAGTCTATATGCAATATGTCAACATCAAAATTGCACCAAGTTTAGAAAAGTTGTTAATATATTCAAGAGAAGAGCAAATATCTGCTATAAAACACTAAAATTCCTAAATGGAAAAATATACAGCATAAAAATGGGTGATTTATGCTGCGTGATGATCTTTTTTGAAGACAAAAATCAATTGTTGTGAGTAAACTATATAAACTGCACACTGTTATATATTTGAAACTGTTTAAACTAACTTGAACCCTGCGTACCTTAACACAAGTTAATCAAGCACCTGGCTTATCCAAAATTAAGACAGGTTAGACAGGTACAGATGTTAACAATAAGTACAAGTACATAAATGTACACTAGGTATTAAGTTAAAAGTGTGTATACAAAAAAACAAGCTGCCTTAACATACATTTTATGTAAGATTAATTTAGACAGTGTCGTATCTTGGAAGCGAGACTCATTGAAATTTCAATAAACCATTTAATAAAATAAGTATATCATATTTCAGGCCGCTTGGTATTTCTTTATAGCAATGATTGCCATGTAGTCTATGTAGTTTATGTACAGAGCTCACTATCCTGTAAACATTGAGGTTTTGTGTTTGAACCCTCTCATGCAAGGTTGGTTGACTCAGATCTTATAAGACTTAGGATTGCCAGTTTTCCTGCAGAAACTTTTCAGATTCTTCAACCAATTTAAAAAGGCTGTCAATCTAAAACAAAGAGTGCTGAAAGTCAGGCATTTAACACCTTCAATCATCATTAATCCAGACTTTATGTTTCATTTTTTGTTGTTTTAAAAGCAGATCCTGGCAGAGAACAGTTATACCACAATAAGTTTTTACTAACCACTGTGTACTGCCATCAGGAAGTTGATTAAAGCATCTTTGTTGTACGTCCAGAATGTTGGAAGTAGTGAAGTTTGTGGATATTTACAACAGCCAATTTCTAGCGTGATTTCAAAACATCCTTCTCTTACGTAATTATAATCCTGCATTCCACCTAAAATGATATGAGGGAAAAATAACAGCAATTGAAAAAGAACATTTCATTATTACTTGTATATAAAAAAAAAGAGAAGATTGCCTTACTGGCTTACATGCCAATCTATGAATTTGTAACTAAACAAATGAATAAATAGGGAATGTGAACCAAATTTGTACTTAATCTAAGTTTTGTGCTCATAATTTTGTCTATAAGATTCATAACATTTGGTTGCGGTAAACTAAAGTAAGAGAACGGAAACCAAAAAATCAGCTATTGACATTTGAAAAGGAGCATAACTCAAGAACAGTAAAAGTGACACAACCAAAATTCAAACTTGATCTGGTTTTTTTGTGGTAATAAGCATTGTATATAAGTTTCATAACATTTGGTTGCGGTAAACTAAAGTAAGAGAATGGAAAAAAAAAATCAGCTATTTACATTTGTAGAGGGGCATAACTCAAGAACAGTAAAAGTGACACCACAAAAATTCAAACTTGATCGTTTTGTTTGTGGTAATAAGCATTGTATATAAGTTTCACAACATTTAGTTGAGAAAAACTTAAGTTAGATATGGAAGCCTATTCTGGGAAGTACAGATGGACCAGGTGAAACTTATTGCTCCACGGCAGGGATAAAAATACCTGAAAAATATTAAGTAAATGAAGGCAAGGACATATTTGTCCTAAGAAAATCATTATTGACAAGTCAAGATTAACAAAAGCAGAAATACCAGTACCTGGGGTATGACAATCCCTTGGTAATGTTCATCAAAGATACCTACATAGAACAGGTTACCACAGAACTTTGTTTGTAATGCCGTCAGGGAAATTATCATTACATTTTGTCCTGTGTACATGTTGGTATGGGAATAGGAGTAAACCTTAGATACCTACCTAGAACAGGGTACCAGGATAAACCTTAGATACCTACCTAGAACAGGGTACCAGGATAAACCTTAGATACCTACCTAGAACAGGGTACCAGAGTGCTCCGTTGGTAATACCGTCAGGGAAAACATCTTCACAATGTTTTCCTGTGTACATGTTGGCATGTGAATAGGAATAAACCTTAGATAGATATATGAATGTATCATCGTCAGGGGACCTTACATATCTTGTTGCCTGAATAATGGAACCTAGAATACAAAATCATAATTCTAGTTGATACTATGAATAAATGTATAGCAAATCAATCTTATTTAATCAGATCAGAAAGTTTCATTACTTTTATCTTAATTATTACAGATACCCTATTTATCAAGCCGAGATAGAAGAAATGGATCAGAAAATTTAGTCAATTTGGTAAACTGAACAAATAAAAATGATCCTCTAAAAGGAATATAACATCTCAATAAAACTTTGTGAACCTTTATTTCATAGAAAAGCAGGAATATTGATAATTATATATAACTGATTAATCGAAGAATTCAAATACTGTAGAGAAGAATATTCAATGAGTGACCGAACATTACATTAATTCACAAATGTGTGTAGCGCATGAGTTAATATCAGTGTTGTTTGGTCACAAGTTGAATATTTTTTGATATTTGAATTCTTTAACTAGTTATTCTTTTTATCACATTGGCAAATGGCTTTTTTTAAAGAAATTAATGCAAAACATGTTAATTATGAACCATATCTTTTTTCTACGCATTCACAATTTGTTTTCATCCGCCATTATCGACATCTTGACAACACCTATTGTTGTATGACGCCAGAGAGTGAAAGAACCATGTTTATTTCACATGTGAAATTATCAGTTGTTATTAAACTGGGAAATCAATGTAATTCATTGCAACCAATGTAATAGTTGTTTATGTAGAAAGTTTTAGACATAATTTGCAATAAAGTTCTTTCCCTTAGCAGGACTAAGGGTACACATCTTTACAAGATGGTAGTTTTTAATTCTGCAACTATCATTTTTGGAACATTCAAATATGAAATTAAGAAAAGATGATTGTGGGTTTGTTTTGCAGATTTTCTTAAAACAGCTCAATTTCAAACATTTTCAGACTTTGTAAAGAGATTTTTTAAAACAAAATAGGTTACAGGATGATTTGATGTTCATTTGCATAAGGTCAATTACTGTATGACTAAGTTCCAATTTCTGTTGTTCAGTAAAAAACTTTTCAAGTGTCTTAATTAGTAAGCAGTAACGTAAGAAAAATGAATTTACTTAAATGGTTTACTTTTTAAATTGTTATTTGGATGGAGAGTTGTCTCATTGGCACTCACACCACATCTTCCTATATCTATTTGCAGAATTATCAAGAAAATTTGTGCACATTGGACTTCAAACAGAGTAAAAAAAAAGAAGAGAACTGTCACTCAAAACTATTTATAGATTTATAAGTTCTATTTACCATTAACATAATTATCAAAAGGATAGTTAGCCACCATTGCTCCCCCATGTAGGTTAGCTGACAGAATAAATCTGTGTTGTTTTAGCCAGTCCATCACTGCCTGTGTTTCTGGTTGTATAGGGCGTGGATTAACCTCAAAATATCCTGGGAAATTTCTGTTCAAGTCATAGTTATTAGTGTTTGGTCTGAAATGTACAATTAACATAAAACATATAATTATAAAAGAGGATGTTACAATACTGAATAAACTACTGGGGATTCATTATGATTCGTTGGATAAAAGTTGTTCAACGAATTACAGAATTTCTGTAGGCAGAGATTTGCAAAACAGCGAAATAAAATATCCACGAAAATACAGGTTATCCTCAATACATGAAATTTGATACCAACAAAAATAAATGAATCCACAGCAGTTTATATTTTGAAAATTATATTCAAATAAATATTTGAAACCCAAAAGCTATAATCATAGCTTATACTTTATCACAATATCAAAGGAAATTTTGAAATGATTTTATATTTGGTTAAAACTGAAATATTGGAGAAACATAGCTAATGCTCATCCATCTAGGTTTTGAAACAATTTTTCAGACTGAAAATAGAGACTAAGTATAAGGGAAACCTCTCTGTGTTAGTTATTTACAGGGTTTACTACCGCCATATATACTTTAACCTTGACCTGTATAAGGGACCAAACATTATACAACAATCTAAATTTGCAAACATTAGAACACATTTTCTACAGAAATTGACATTTCAATTGTCTCACATTTGTCATTTTGGGGCCTTTTATAGCTTACTATGCAGTTAGTGTTTTACTCATTGTTGAAGGCTTTACAGAGACCGATAGTTGTTAACTTTTGTTTCATTTAGTCTCTATGTGGGAAGTTGTCTAGTTGGTAATCATACCACATCTTATTGTCGAGCCTTCGAATTTAGTCGAAAAAGCAAGACTAAGCGATCCTACATTCCGTCATCGGCGGCGGCATCAACAAATATTCACTCTGTGGTTAAAGTTTTTGAAAATTTAATAACTTTCTTAAACTATACTGGATTTCTACCAAACTTGGACAGAAGCTTGTTTATGATCATAAAATAGTATCCAGAAGAAAATTTTGTAAAAATAAAATTCCATTTTTTCTGTTTTTTATTTATAAATGGACTTAGTTTTTCTGCGGGGAAACATTACATTCACTTTGTGGTTAAAGTTTTTAAAATTTGAATATCTTTATTAAACTATCCTGGGTTTGTACCAAACTTGGACAGAAGCTTGTTTATGATCATAAGATAGTATCCAGAAGTAAAGTTTGCAAAAATAAAATTCCATTTTTTTCTGTTTTTTACTTATAAATGGACTTAGTTTTTCTGTGGGGAAACATTACATTCACTCTGTGGTTAAAGTTTTTAGAATTTTAATATCTTTCTTTAACTATCCTAGGTTTGTACCAAACTTGGACAGAAGCTTGTTTATGATCATAAGATAGTATCCAGAAGTAAATTTTGTAAAAAAATAAATTATTTTTTTTCCGTATTATACTTTTAAATGGACTTAGGTTTTCTGCCAGGAAACAACACATTCACTCTGTGGTTAAATTTTTTAAAAATTTAATGACTTTTTTATACTTTTTTAAATTTGTACCAAACTTGGACAGAAGCTTGTTTATGATCAAAAGCTAGTATCTAGAGAAGAAATTTTGTTTATATTTGGTACATGTGTATCTGTATTTTACTTATAAATGGACATAGTTTTTCTTCCAGTTAACATTACATACAATCGGCAGTTTTAAAACATTTATTTGATTCATAAACTATCCTGAAAATTTTACCAAACTAGGACAGAAGCTTCTACAATGAAAAGATAGTATCAAGAGGAATATTTTTATTGGTTGTTTTCCTCATTTTTGTTGAGCCTGGGAGTTACAGCAAAAGTAAGCGAGACACTGGGTTCCCCGGAACCCTTACAATTTTTTTTATATGCAATAGGCCTCTGGAATTACAAGGAAAACACAGTATACCTACCTGCCTTGTACTCCAATGCAGTCACCTTCTGAGGACACTTCAAATCCATCAGGATTCATGGAGGGCAGGATATGTACCACTGTGTTATCAAGGAATGTCTTTATTGTGGAATTAACATTGTAGTTAGTCAGATAATAATCTATAAGATGGAGAAGCATCTCTCTACCTACAGCCTGTGAAAATTAAAAGCATCTTTTTACATATACCTGCCATATGGCTCACAAAATTTTAAGTGCATTAATGCATACTTAATAAGAGGCTGTCAAAATAACAAAATTACAGAAAACTGGTTGTTTAGTATTTTATGATTCCATAATCTATATTTTTAGAGATGAAGGGCCATGAATCTTGAACATCAAATGTAAAAATCAATATAATGGTACTTAATTTGCAATCTTTTACATGTTCTTTTTCAATATTTTTATGGTTTTGTGTTGTTGGTATGTTTTATTATTGAAATTGATGTCTCAAATCTGAATATATTTTCATAGATTTGTTCTGTTGCATATACTCTTTCATTGACAAGTATCCCAACTGTCTATTATCCCAGTAAGTTTACCTCATTTCCATGCATATTTCCTACATACTTCACATGAGGTCGAAGGGTCAAATGGTTCTGTGGCAGCTTACCAATGGCCAGGACATGTAAGTCTCTTTCTAAAAAACAACAATATCCAGGACATTCAAATCTCTTTCTGAAATCTGCATGGACATGCAGGTAAATCATAATCCTAGTCAAATAAAAGTAGTTTTATTCATGTTTAATATAACTAGAGGCTCTCAAGAGCCTGTATCGCTCACCTGATTCTACTTGGGTTTTTGAAATCATATAAAAAAATATAAAATTTGGCTAAAAGTGACAACACAACCTCATTTATAAGAAAAGGAACATGTTTAATTTCATTCAAAAGTCCCCCACTGGCGGCCATCTTGGATGACGGATCGGCTACAAAGTAACAACACTTGGTCAGCACCTCATAAGGAACATTCATGCCATGTTTGGTTTTATTCCATTCAGTGGTTCTCTAAAAGAAGTCATTTGTATGCATTTCCCATAGGGTCCTATGTTAAACTAAGTTCCCTGCTGGCGGCCATCTTGGATGATGGATCAGCTACAAAGTAACAACACTTGGTCAGCACCTCATAAGGAACATTCATGCAATGTTTGGTTTTATTCCATTCAGTGGTTCTCTAAAAGAAGTCATTTGTATGCATTTCCTTATAGGGTCCTATGTTAAACTACGTCCCCCGCTGGCGGCAATCTTGGATAATGGATCGGCTACAAAGTAACAACACTTGGTCAGCACCACATTAGGAACATTCATGCCATGTTTGATTTCATTCCATTCAGTGGTTCTCTAAAAGAAGTCATTTGTATGCATTTCCCATAGGGTCCTATGTTAAACTAAGTCCCACGCTGGCGGCCATCTTGGATGATGGATCAGCTACAAAGTAACAACACTTGGTCAGCACCACATAAGGAACATTCATGCCATGTTTGGTTTCATTCCATTCAGTGGTTCACTAGAAGAAGTGATTTGTATGCATTTCCAATAGGGTCCTATGTTAAACTAAGTCCCCCGCTGGCTGCCTTCTTGGATAATGGATCAGCTACAAAGTAACAACACTTGGTCAGCACTCCATAAGGAACATTCATGCTATGTTTGGTTTCATTCCATTTAGTGGTTCTCTAGAAGAAGTCATTTGTATGCATTTCCCATAGGGTCCTATGTTAAACTAAGTCCCCCGCTGGCGGCCATCTTGGATGATGGATCGGCTAAAAAGTAACAACACTTGGTCAGCATCCCATAAGGAACATTCATGCTATGTTTGGTTTTATTCCATTCAGTGGTTCTCTAAAAGAAGTCATTTGTATGCATTTCCCATAGGGTCCTATGTTAAACTAAGTCCCCGGCTGGCGGCTATCTTGGATGATGGATCAGCAACAAAGTAACAACACTTGGTCAGCACCTCATAAGGAACATTCATGCCATGTTTGGTTTCATTCCATTCAGTGGTTCTCTAAAAGAAGTCATTTGTATGCATTTCCCATAGGGTCCTATGTTAAACTAAGTCCCCCGCTGGCGGCCATCTTGGATGATGGATCGGCTACAAAGTAACAACACTTGGTCAGCACCCCATAAGGAACATTCATGCTATGTTTGGTTTTATTCCATTCAGTGGTTCTCTAAAAGAAGTCATTTGTATGCATTTCCCATAGGGTCCTGTGTTAAACTAAGTCCCCTGCTGGCGGCCATCTTTGATGTTGGATCGGCTACAAAGTAACAACACTTGGTCAGCACCACATAAGGAACATTCATGCCATGTTTGGTTTCATTCCATTCAGTGGTTCACTAAAAGAAGTCATTTGTATGCATTTCCAATAGGGTGCTATGTTAAACTAAGTCCCCGCTGGTGGCCATCTTGGATAATGGATCGGCTACAAAGTAACAACACTTGGTCAGCACTCCATAAGGAATGAATATTCATGCTATGTTTGGTTTCATTCCATTTAGTGGTTCTCTAGAAGAAGTCATTTGTATGCATTTCCCATAGGGTCCTATGTTAAACTAAGTCCCCCGCTGGCGGCCATCTTGGATGATGGATCGGCTAAAAAGTAACAACACTTGGTCAGCACCACATAAGGAACATTCATGCCATGTTTGGTTTCATTCCATTCAGTGGTTCACTAGAAGAAGTGATTTGTATGCATTTCCAATAGGGTCCTATGTTAAACTAAGTCCCCCGCTGGCTGCCTTCTTGGATAATGGATCAGCTACAAAGTAACAACACTTGGTCAGCACTCCATAAGGAACATTCATGCTATGTTTGGTTTCATTCCATTTAGTGGTTCTCTAGAAGAAGTCATTTGTATGCATTTCCCATAGGGTCCTATGTTAAACTAAGTCCCCCGCTGGCGGCCATCTTGGATGATGGATCGGCTAAAAAGTAACAACACTTGGTCAGCATCCCATAAGGAACATTCATGCTATGTTTGGTTTTATTCCATTCAGTGGTTCTCTAAAAGAAGTCATTTGTATGCATTTCCCATAGGGTCCTATGTTAAACTAAGTCCCCGGCTGGCGGCTATCTTGGATGATGGATCAGCAACAAAGTAACAACACTTGGTCAGCACCTCATAAGGAACATTCATGCCATGTTTGGTTTCATTCCATTCAGTGGTTCTCTAAAAGAAGTCATTTGTATGCATTTCCCATAGGGTCCTATGTTAAACTAAGTCCCCCGCTGGCGGCCATCTTGGATGATGGATCGGCTACAAAGTAACAACACTTGGTCAGCACCCCATAAGGAACATTCATGCTATGTTTGGTTTTATTCCATTCAGTGGTTCTCTAAAAGAAGTCATTTGTATGCATTTCCCATAGGGTCCTGTGTTAAACTAAGTCCCCTGCTGGCGGCCATCTTTGATGATGGATCGGCTACAAAGTAACAACACTTGGTCAGCACCACATAAGGAACATTCATGCCATGTTTGGTTTCATTCCATTCAGTGGTTCACTAAAAGAAGTCATTTGTATGCATTTCCAATAGGGTGCTATGTTAAACTAAGTCCCCGCTGGTGGCCATCTTGGATAATGGATCGGCTACAAAGTAACAACACTTGGTCAGCACTCCATAAGGAATGAATATTCATGCTATGTTTGGTTTCATTCCATTTAGTGGTTCTCTAGAAGAAGTCATTTGTATGCATTTCCCATAGGGTCCTATGTTAAACTAAGTCCCCCGCTGGCGGCCATCTTGGATGATGGATCGGCTAAAAAGTAACAACACTTGGTCAGCATCCCATAAGGAACATTCATGCTATGTTTGGTTTCATTCCATTCAGTGGTTCACTAAAAGAAGTCATTTGTATGCATTTCCCATAGGGTCCTATGTTAAACTAAGTCCCCCGCTGGCGGCCATCTTGGATGATGGATCGGCTACAAAGTAACAACACTTGGTCAGCACCCCATTAGGATAATTCATGCTATGTTTGGTTTTATTCCATTCAGTGGTTCTCTAAAAGAAGTCATTTGTATGCATTTCCCATAGGGTCCTATGTTAAACTAAGTCCCCGGCTGGCGGCCATCTTGGATGATGGATC
Organism: Mytilus trossulus; assembly: GCF_036588685.1. NCBI lineage: Eukaryota > Metazoa > Mollusca > Bivalvia > Mytilida > Mytilidae > Mytilus > Mytilus trossulus. The sequence continues at coordinate 1,941,018 of NC_086380.1, forward strand.
GGCAACAAAGTAACAACACTTGGTCAGCACCTCATAAGGAACATTCATGCCATGTTTGGTTTCATTCCATTCAATGGTTCTCTAAAAGAAGTCATTTGTATGCATTTCCCATAGTGTCCTATGTTAAACTAAGTCCCCCGCTGGCGGCCATCTTGGATGATGGATCGGCTACAAAGTAACAACACTTGGTCAGCACCTCATAAGGAACATTCATGCCATGTTTGGTTCCATTCCATTCAGTGGTTCTCTAGAAGAAGTTCAAAATGTAAATTGTTAACGACGACGACGACGGACGACGACGGACGACGGACGCCAAGTGGTGAGAAAAGCTCACTTGGCCCTTCGGGCCAGGTGAGCTAAAAATACAATAACCAGGACAAATAAATTTATGTGTAAATATACAAAATAAAATTTCAACAAAGAAATAGTATCCAGGAGAATAAGGCTGTAGAAATCTAACAATATTGTCCAAAGTTTTAGGTAATTCCAAATGTTGGTTTCATGTATAGCATTGAAAGGGAGACAACTCATTTTCAAGTTTAATTAATAGTTACTTACTTTGAACAGTTTTCCCAATACTGTACAAATGTGTAAGATCAGGATATGTGTTGGACATATTTTTCAGGTAGTTGGTCAGATCCTGGTAGTTGTGGTATTGAAAGTCTAACGATGATGTCACATGACACAGACTTACAAATACTATGAAGAAATTCATTGCCAATCTTGTCCATCTCTGAGACTCACTGACCATTCCTACAAATAGATTTAATATGTCATTTTTAAATCCTATTTGTTGATATTACATAAATACTATGATCTATAAAATTCAATGTAACAACTCAAATACCAAGAAGTAATGGTGAAACACAAAATTAATTTAGTTTAGTTTAAACATATTTTTTTATAGTGGATTGGGAAACAAAATCAATTACCGGTAAACATTGCCTGGTTAGGATTCATAGACTGACTGCAGTTTCCGTCCTTCATGGATAGTCCTATAATATCATCAGATCAGGATTGAACGATAATAGTGAGGAAAAAAAAATCTGATAAATGATAAAAAAACATTGAATGTAAATGATAATATCCTCCAAAGTCATATTATAGTCCTACTTCATGTACAGAGTGGTACAAAATTTATGGAGTTTTTGAGAGTGATCTGTCACCAAATATTATCCTTTATAAATATAAGGTATATATCTGTTAATCCCTCACCAGACGATTTCTATCTGTTATTCTCTCTATGTACCTCAATCTATTATAAATATAACTTTCCATTCCAAATTTTAGCCATTGTTGAAACTAACTGACCATGTCAATACAGATAACCTTCCAAACATGAACTGACTATTTACATTTTATTTCATTCAAGTCCATCACTAACACAATAAACAAATGAAATCCTACAAATCTAACCATCTAGCTGTACAGGAAAATAAATAAGATTTGTCCTGTGTAATAATAATCCAGTGGTCAAGAATCTGACCAAGTCATTTGACCTTTCATTATAAAAATCAATATGACTCTTAACTGGCTGTTCTCCTTCTTACCTCCTGTCTTTACAAAGTCTGAAATATTTATTTACCAAATGTAAATATTCATTGCACTGTGTCAACACATTTGAACAGAAATGTTTGTAAGAATATCTACTGGCTTCTGTAAGGAGTATTTAATTTTTCGATCAAATGTCAATAAAATTACATAATAAAAGTATTGATACATCGAAATAAGAGAAAATTAATAAAATAACATAATATGATCAGATAATTGTATCCACAGAATGAAGGCATGTGTACCAGTATATTAATTGGAACATTTTTGAACTTTTGGAAAAGATTTACAAATATCACTTTATATTACAATGTCATAATTATTTTACAGAGATCACTTTATATTACAATGTCATAATTATTTTACAGAGATCACTTTATATTACAATGTCATAATAATGTAGCGAGAATTCCCGCACCCGTAGGAGTCCTTCAGCTGGCCCCTAAAATATGCATAATAGTACAGTGATAATGGACGTCATACTAAACTCCGAATTATACACAAGAAACTAAAATTTAAAAATCATACAAGACTAACAAAGGCCAGAGGCTCCTGACTTGGGACAGGCGCAAAATTGCGGCGGGGTTAAACATGTTTATGAGATCTCAACCCTCCCCCTATACCTCTAGCCAATGTAGAAAAGTAAAAGAATAACAATACGCACATTAAAATTCAGTTCAAGAGAAGTCCGAGTCCGATGTCAAAAGATGTAACAAAAGAAAATAAATAAAATGACAATAATACATAAATAACAACAGACTACTAGCAGTTAACTGACATGCCAGCTCCAGACCTCAATTAAACTGATCGAAAGATTATGTCTTCATCATATGAATATCAGGTACAATCCCTCCCGTTAGGGGTTTAGTATCATACTATCATAAAATATATGAGAAGAACATAACCCGTGTCATGCCAACATCTGTTTTTTTTAGAAATAAATGTGTTTAGTTCCGATGCAAAGACCCTATCAGTGAATCAATGTTAAAGCCAAAATATGCAATCTTTAATGACCTGACAACAGTATCGTAACTATATCCCCTTTTAATAAGTCTATTTAAAGGTTTTGTTAGTTTTTGAAGAGAATACTGACATTTTTGTGCTTTATAAAGAATATTTCCATAAAATTTTGGATGTGAAATACCTGAACGTATAAGATGTCTGCATGTTGAGTTATGTTTACGAATTATTTCCTTATACCGGTGATAAAACTTAGTAAATGTTTTGACCAGTTTGTGATATCGAAAACCCTGGTGTAATAATTTTTCAGTAATACATAAATTTCTCTCGCTAAAATCTAATACGTTGTTACATACACGAGCGAATCGTACAAGTTGAGATATATAAACACCATAAGATGATGACAAGGGAAAGTCACCATCTAAAAATGGATAATTAACAATAGTTGTTTTTTTTTTTTTTTTTTTTTTTTATCAGTGATTCACTTTATATTACAATGTCACGATTACACCATCACACACTATGAACTAGCTTTTTTTTAACAAGAAAAATTCTGATGGACTGCAACATTGCAATAATTTATAATATTTGACCATGACCTAGGAGCAGGCCCTGAAATAATCATTAAACTGCATGATGTATACTGATAGTTACAAAAATTTAGTGAAAATATTATTGATCTGTCACAAGAAGTTCCATTATCAACTAACTTAAACAAAGACTTAATTTAACATTCAATTCTTTTATTTGATTTGCTGAACCATGACCTAGTAGCCTTGAAATAGACTTCAAACTGACATGTACATGCACTGATAGCACCGTGACTTAAAACTAAATATCAGTGATATATCAGGGTACTAGTCCAGGCAGAAAACAATTGTTTACACCTAAGATAATGTCATCCTGATCAGACATAGCTGTTGCTAGAAAAGCATTATTACCCCTATGTCTGGCTTTCAGCAACTTACATCCTTTCATCTAATTAAAGGCAAGACAAACTAGAGGCTCTAAAGAGCCTGTGTCACTCACCTTGGTCTATGTGAATATTAAACAAAGGAAGCAGATGGATTCATGACAAAATTGTGTTTTGGTGATGGTGATATGTTTGTACATCTTACTTTACTGAACATTCTTGCTGCTTACTATTATCACTATCTATAATGAACCTGGTCCAGTAGTTTCTGTGGAAAATGTTACCAGTAGTAAAAATTTACAAATTTGATGAAAATTGTTTAAAATTGACTATAAAGTACAATAACTCCTTAGGGGGTCCATTGACCATTTTGGTCATGTTGACTTATTTGTAAATCTTACTTTGCTGAACATTATTGCTGTTTACAGCTTATCTCTATCTATAATAATATTCAAGATAATAACCAAAAACAGCAAAATTTCCTTAAAATTACCAATTCAGGGACAGCAACCCAACAACAGGTTCTCTGATTCATCTGAAAATTTCAGGGCAGATAGATCTCTACCTGATAAACAGTTTTATCCCATGTCAGATTCGCTCTAAATGCTTTGGTTTTTGAGTTATAAGCCAAAAGCTGCATTTCACCCCTATGTTCAATTTTTAGCCATGGCGGCTATCTTTGTTGGTTTGGCGGGTCATGCCACACATTTTTTAAACTAGATACCCCAATGATGATTGTGGCCAAGTTTGCTTTAATTTGGCCCAGTAGTTTCAGAGAAGAAGATTTTTGTAAAAGTTAACGACGACGGACGACAACGACGATGGGCCAGGTGAGCTAAAAAGAAGTTGAAAAGGGCTAAACTCATCATTTCAATCATGAGAAACATCTCACAAATAAAACGCAAATTGACATGTAGGTTTTGACGATTGTAGAACCATTGCAGAGGCAGATTCAGAAGGGGGGGGGGGGGAATGTCCTAGGATTGGAACCCCCCTTTTTCTTCAGGATCATGGGACATATAGTTGGAACCCCCTTTATCCCTTTAAACTATACTTTGTTAAATGTTGGCAAATAGTTAAAGGCTGACCTTCACAAAAGAAACAAAGCTAGTTTCCTGTTCTTCTGACATGTTCTTTCTAAAATGTGAAAATAATTGAGGAAAAATGCTCAGATTGTAGTAAATTTCCTACTGTAATAATCATATGCTGAGCAAGCAAAATTTTTTCAGAACATAATTTTAAGTTCTTTTTGATAAATTTACAAATGTTATCTAAATAAATTGTTATAATTACTATACATTACCCTTTGTGAACATCATGTCTTGGTTAATGGACTGTGAGAGGTTTTAATTCAGAAGTGAGGTTTTTAGGAGTTTGACCTTATTTCAGGATAACACTATATAGATGTTACATATCCAATAACATTAACATCATTGTGTAAGACTGAGATCTCTCCATAAACCAATTATTTTTTTCATGTCAACAATTGAAACTTGAATTAAAACATAGGTTCCTTTATAGTTTTTCTTTAATATAAATTTCAATTGCTGATAGAAGAAAAATAATATATACATCACAATAAAAATAATAATAAAAAATAGCAAAATAAATTTCAAACTTTTAAATTACAGTCATTTTTCTTATAATTAGTTTACAAGAATTTTTAAAATAATATCAGAATGTTAAGTAATAATTTTAACGTCTTACCCCTCATCCTGAACATCAGCCTTTACCTTGATCCTCCCCAAATTAATATCTATACTAAAGAATTCATTTATCTACATTCATAAACGTGTCAGAAGATTTAAGTACCATTCTAGTAACAATTTAACTAAGGTTGCCTTGTCTCTCTGACTACTGCTTAATTTACAACAAAAAAAGCATAGAGAAATCTCAGTGTGTTCAATATCTACTGGAAAATCAATGTAAAAGATAAGAAAAAGACAAAATAATTTAAGTGTGAAATTAGAAAAACTTGTACTTTTTTTGTAGAAAACAGCCTCTGAGCTCCCCTAAGACCCCCCTGAGACGAGCCCTGGTATGATCTATTTACAGCTGTAAAATCATTTATTATTATTCATATAAAACTTACAATGTATTATTTCCACTGCAGTTGGTAATTAAATTTATATAAGAGCCACTTTTATGACTTAGAGATGAAACTGAAGCAGGTATTTTATCTGTTACAGAAATGACTGAGTGATTGTTTATGGTAATATCCAGGGACAACAGATTTATACTGAATGGTTTATACTTAAATTGCTGAGATTAAAAAAAAATATGTAAAAAATGAACAAATATTATTTAAGGAATGACTGTAATATTTCTTCTGTCTTTGAAGAAATAACATAAAAAAATCTGGTTCACACCGAATAACCCGTGGGCCATTTTTTGTGTTATTTTGATTTAAAAAAACAATATCAGAAATTAATTGTTTCATAGAATTTCTTTGAATATTGATTAGTTGAAATATTTGTAACTGGACAACAATCAATCAATCATTGACAAATATGTGTAATAGTGAATGTTTTGATTCATTGTATATCTATTTATAGCCTCGACTCTGACAGATTAGCATAACAACAATAAGTCCTTTAATGTCTTCCCAAATGTTTGGTTTTATCCCTAAAATAAGAGAAAATTATTTGAAAGATTTTGTCACAAATATAAAAAAAAATCATGTACTCAAGACTTCATAACTATCTAATAATAAATCTATTTTCATTATTAGTACAAACATGAATTACTCACTGCAGTAACAGAGTCAGATTATTCCACTGCATTGACCTCTGTGTGATTAACACAAACGCTATCTCAGATACATTGTTAAACTAATCATGATTGAGATACTAACAAATAGTTTGATAACTCTCCAATAAAAATACAGTAAGCACACTTATACTTCATCATCAACCAAGCTTAGAGTAAAGATGTTACAACATAAACAATTAAATCTCAAGTATTTATAAAAAGTCACTTTATCATCAGATTATATACACTGTCTATCAATAGATATAGGAAGATGTGGTATGAATGACAATAAGACAACTCTCTATCCAATAGATATAGGAAGATGTGGTATGAGTGCCAATAAGACAACTCTCTATCCAATAGATATAGGAAGATGTGGTATGAATGCCAATAAGACAACTCTCTATCCAATAGATATAGGAAGATGTGGTATGAATGCCAATAAGACAACTCTCTATCCAATAGATATAGGAAGATGTGGTATGAATGCCAATAAGACAACTCTCTATCCAATAGATATAGGAAGATGTGGTATGAATGCCAATAAGACAACTCTCTATCCAATAGATATAGGAAGATGTGGTATGAATGCCAGTAAGACAACTCTCTATCCAATAGATATAGGAAGATGTGGTATGAATGACAATAAGACAACTCTCTATCCAATAGATATAGGAAGATGTGGTATGAATGACAATAAGACAACTCTCTATCCAATAGATATAGGAAGATGTGGTATGAATGCCAATAAGACAACTCTCTATCCAATAGATATAGGAAGATGTGGTGTGAATGACAATAAGACAACTCTCTATCCAATAGATATAGGAAGATGTGGTGTGAATGCCAATAAGACAACTCTCTATCCAATAGATATAGGAAGATGTGGTATGAGTGCCAATAAGACAACTCTCTATCCAATAGATATAGGAAGATGTGGTATGAGTGCCAATAAGACAACTCTCTATCCAATAGATATAGGAAGATGTGGTATGAATGCCAATAAGACAACTCTCTATCCAATAGATATAGGAAGATGTGGTATGAATGCCAATAAGACAACTCTCTATCCAATAGATATAGGAAGATGTGGTATGAATGACAATAAGACAACTCTCTATCCAATAGATATAGGAAGATGTGGTGTGAATGCCAATAAGACAACTCTCTATCCAATAGATATAGGAAGATGTGGTATGAGTGCCAATAAGACAACTCTCTATCCAATAGATATAGGAAGATGTGGTATGAGTGCCAATAAGACAACTCTCTATCCAATAGATATAGGAAGATGTGGTATGAATGCCAATAAGACAACTCTCTATCCAATAGATATAGGAAGATGTGGTATGAGTGCCAATAAGACAACTCTCTATCCAATAGATATAGGAAGATGTGGTATGAATGACAATAAGACAACTCTCTATCCAATAGATATAGGAAGATGTGGTATGAATGCCAATAAGACAACTCTCTATCCAATAGATATAGGAAGATGTGGTATGAGTGACAATAAGACAACTCTCTATCCAATAGATATAGGAAGATGTGGTATGAATGCCAATAAGACAACTCTCTATCCAATAGATATAGGAAGATGTGGTATGAATGCCAATAAGACAACTCTCTATCCAATAGATATAGGAAGATGTGGTATGAATGCCAATAAGACAACTCTCTATCCAATAGATATAGGAAGATGTGGTATGAGTGACAATAAGACAACTCTCTATCCAATAGATATAGGAAGATGTGGTATGAATGACAATAAGACAACTCTCTATCCAATAGATATAGGAAGATGTGGTATGAGTGCCAATAAGACAACTCTCTATCCAATAGATATAGGAAGATGTGGTATGAGTGACAATAAGACAACTCTCTATCCAATAGATATAGGAAGATGTGGTATGAATGACAATAAGACAACTCTCTATCCAATAGATATAGGAAGATGTGGTATGAATGCCAATAAGACAACTCTCTATCCAATAGATATAGGAAGATGTGGTATGAGTGCCAATAAGACAACTCTCTATCCAATAGATATAGGAAGATGTGGTATGAATGACAATAAGACAACTCTCTATCCAATAGATATAGGAAGATGTGGTATGAATGACAATAAGACAACTCTCTATCCAATAGATATAGGAAGATGTGGTATGAATGACAATAAGACAACTCTCTATCCAATAGATATAGGAAGATGTGGTGTGAATGACAATAAGACAACTCTCTATCCAATAGATATAGGAAGATGTGGTATGAATGCCAATAAGACAACTCTCTATCCAATAGATATAGGAAGATGTGGTGTGAATGACAATAAGACAACTCTCTATCCAATAGATATAGGAAGATGTGGTATGAATGACAATAAGACAACTCTCTATCCAATAGATATAGGAAGATGTGGTATGAATGACAATAAGACAACTCTCTATCCAATAGATATAGGAAGATGTGGTATGAATGCCAATAAGACAACTCTCTATCCAATAGATATAGGAAGATGTGGTGTGAGTACCAATAAGACAACTCTCTATCCAATAGATATAGGAAGATGTGGTATGAATGCCAGTAAGACAACTCTCTATCCAATAGATATAGGAAGATGTGGTATGAATGACAATAAGACAACTCTCTATCCAATAGATATAGGAAGATGTGGTGTGAATGACAATAAGACAACTCTCTATCCAATAGATATAGGAAGATGTGGTATGAATGACAATAAGACAACTCTCTATCCAATAGATATAGGAAGATGTGGTATGAATGACAATAAGACAACTCTCTATCCAATAGATATAGGAAGATGTGGTATGAATGACAATAAGACAACTCTCTATCCAATAGATATAGGAAGATGTGGTATGAATGACAATAAGACAACTCTCTATCCAATAGATATAGGAAGATGTGGTATGAATGACAATAAGACAACTCTCTATCCAATAGATATAGGAAGATGTGGTATGAATGACAATAAGACAACTCTCTATCCAATAGATATAGGAAGATGTGGTATGAATGACAATAAGACAACTCTCTATCCAATAGATATAGGAAGATGTGGTATGAATGACAATAAGACAACTCTCTATCCAATAGATATAGGAAGATGTGGTATGAATGACAATAAGACAACTCTCTATCCAATAGATATAGGAAGATGTGGTATGAATGCCAATAAGACAACTCTCTATCCAATAGATATAGGAAGATGTGGTATGAATGCCAATAAGACAACTCTCTATCCAATAGATATAGGAAGATGTGGTATGAATGACAATAAGACAACTCTCTATCCAATAGATATAGGAAGATGTGGTATGAATGCCAGTAAGACAACTCTCTATCCAATAGATATAGGAA